>NW_023270615.1:9136656-9150086 GCF_011800145.1 Mirounga leonina
TATGATCCAGCAATTGCACTACTGGGTATTTACCCCAAAGATACAAATGTAGGGATCCGAAGGGGTACGTGCACCCTGATGTTTATAGCAGCAATGTCCACAATAGCCAAACTGTGGAAAGAGCCAAGATGTCCATCGACAGATGAATGGATAAAGAAGAAGTGGTATATATATACAGTGGAATATTTTGCAGCCATCAAAAGGAATGAGATCTTGCCATTTGCAATGACGTGGATGGAATTGGAGGTGTTATGCTGAGCGAAATAAGTCAATCAGAGAAAGACATGTATCCTATGACCTCACTAATATGAGGAATTCTTAATCTCAGGAAACAAACTGAGGGTTGCTGGAGTGGTGGGGGGTGGGAGGGATGGGGTGGCTGGGTGATGGACATTGGGGAGGGTATGTGCTATGGTGAGCGCTGTGAATTGTGCAAGACTGTTGAATCACAGATCTGTACCTCTGAAACAAATACTACAATATATGTTAAAAAAAAAAAAAAAGAAAATAGCAGGAGGGGAAGAATGAAGGGGGGGGAATCGGAGGGGGAGACAAACTATGAGACACATTGGACTCTGAAAAACAAACTGAGGGTTCTAGAGGGGAGGGGGGTGGGAGGATGGGTTAGCCCAGTGATGGGTATTAAAGAGGGCACATTCTGCATGGAGCACTTGGTGTTATACATAAACAATGAATTATGGAACACTACATCAAAAACTAATGATGTAATGTATGGTGATTAACATAACAATAAAAATTTTTTAAAAAAAGAAGACATACAGATGGGCAACAGAAACATGGAAAGATGCTCAACATCATTAATCTCAAGGAAATGCAAAGCAAAACCACAATGAGATATTACCTCACACTGGTCAGAATGGCTAGTAATGAAAAAATAAGAAATAACAAGTGTTGGTGAGGATGTAGAGAAACGGGAACCCTTGTGTACTGTTGGGGGGAATGGAAATTGGTACAGTTACTATGGAAAAAAATATGGAATATCCTCAAGAAATTAAAAATTAAAATACTAGAAATACTATATAATTCAGTAATCCTAATTCTGGGTATCTACCTAAAGAAAATGAAAACACCAATTCAACAAGATTTATGCACCCCTATGTTTATTGCAGTATTATTGTAATAGCCAAGATATGGAAGCAACCTAAGCGTCCACTGATAGATGAATGGATAAAGAAGATGTGGTACACACACACACACACACACACAGTGAATATTACTCAGCCATAAAAAAAGAATGAAATCTTGCCATACATGGATGGACCTAGTGGGCATTATGCTAAGTGAAATAAGTCAGGCAGAGAAAGGCAAATACTATATGATTTTACTTATATGTGGAAACTAAAAAACAATACAAATGAACAAACAAACATAAAAAACACTCATGAATACAGAGAACAAACCGGTGGTTGCCAGAGGGGAGGGAAATCATGGAGAATAGGTGAAGTAGGTGAAGGAGATTAAGAGGTACAAACTTCTAGTTATAAAATAAATAAGTTATGGGAATGACAAGTACAACATAGGGAAGAGGGCCAAAAATACTGTAGTAACTCTTTATTATGACTGATGGTAACTACATTTATCATGGTGAGCATATCATAATGTATATAATTGTCAGATCACTATGTTGCACATCTGAAATTAATGTAATATTGTATGTCAACTATACCTCAATTAAAAATAAGAAAAAGAATTAACATTATATATAATATACATATTTATGCATATATATACATATACATGTATGTGTGTGTGTATATATAGCATGTGTGTGTGTGCAGGCAAATACTTTAAAGCAGCAAGAAATTATGGTCAAACTCTGCTGGTGAATGCTTATTTGGTATATCCACATTTTCTTTATTCATTATCATTTCTCCACTCACAAGGCTTATGGTCTTTACCATATTTTGCTGGAGTTGGAGGCAATGCTAAATTAGCATTTATCATGAAATGCTATTTCATGAATTTATTTTTTAAAGAAAAATAATGAGAGTAAATTTAAGCCTAGGCCGACCAAATAATTAAACCCATATCCTCAAAAGAAATGAAAGGTCTGGGGCGCCTGGGTGGCGCAGTCAGTTGACCGTCTGACTCTTGGTTTTGACTGAGGTTGTGATCTCGGGATCATGGGATCGAGCCCTGCATGAACACAGAATCTGCTTGGGATTTTCTCTCCCTCTGCTCGTATCCCCCCTCAAATAAATAAATAAATCTTAAAAAAAGAAGAAAGAAAAGGTCAAATGCACTTCAAAGATCATCTAGAGTCTGCTATTTATGTAAGAGGAAAACCTACTTAAACCTTTGCGGGTTTCTATTTGCTCATCCTTAAAGTGGATGGTGAGTCAGAACAATTGCCAAGATCTCTTCTAAATCTAACATTAGATGACTGGATTTTCACCGTAATGTTTCACTAAGAGTCTGTCTACATCTCTCCTATCCATGGACTCAAAAAGTATTATCTTAAGTAAGGAAAAACGCTATGCTGAATAAACAATCCACACTGCAGTCAGCTACTACAGATAAATCAAAGTCTATAAATAGTCACATTCCCCACTACCATAGGGCCAGTGTTGCCCAAACTTCAGTCATATGAGTTTCATGTCAAATCTGAGCGCCACCTATATTTTTATTCACTTAAAAATGGAATTTAAGGTAGCTTATTTTTTTAATTAGCCATATCCTGAGCAATCATAAGCTTTATGCTAGCTTTATGCATTTTTTTCTAATAAAATTTGAAATAAATACATAGTCTATAAATAAAAGAAAATTCCACCAAGTACCATCAAGAATTGTGTTGTACACTCTCGGTGGTATACATACTAAACTTTGGAAAATACCAGAGCAGCTAATGAAAAGCATATATATATATGCTGGCCTAGAATATGTAAGATTTTGTTTTTGAAGGAACCTACTATAGTAACATTTCCATTGCATTTATTAGGATAGAAAAATCAACTGTTATTTCCATTATTCTTTCATTGGTTAGAGAATCTGATTCCATAGATTACTTTTAAAAGGGGATAATAGGACCACCAGTTAATGGGTAGAGTTTTCGTTTTACACATGAATTAGCATAAATCCCACTTTTGTCATGCCAAGTGTTGATGCCAGATCTTTTGGAACCATCAAGATCAGTGAACTGAGAACGGCATTTTCTGTGGACTACTGAATAATCATCTTGACAAGGATAATCCTATTGGGTGGGGGGAGAAAGAGAAATAATATTGAATGACCAAGATATGTAAAAACAAGTGATTTCTAGAAGTTGATCTTCAATATGTTAGTCTTATTATGATCCAAGTTTAATTTACACACAATTAACTTAATATATCAAATTACAAATGCTTCAATGAAAAAAATGGCTACAGTATTTATAAATAATTTAATTCTGAAAGAAGCCTCTAGTTTGTGGTTGTTTTATTTATAAAACTAAAAAGATAAATTGTTACACATGTAAAACTTTTGTAAACCATAAATACATGGCCCAAAGAACAACTTAAATTTTATGATCGCCTACATAAGACCAAAACAATTATAATTTAACTATCATTCAACACCTTTTTAAAGTTAATAAAAATTATAATCATTCCAAAGAATAATATCTTAGGTTGTATCTTTCATAGTTGCTATCAAGTCGTAAATGCCAACTCAAAGATTTATTCCTCCGAGAAATTGACCTCAGGATAACCCAGCATCATGTTTAAAGTATTTATCCTTAAAGCACTTCGTAGATGATTCTGTTGTGATAAAACAAGACACTCTCATTGACCACTTCCCAAAGGAAATATTGATTCTCTCAGATTACATCAAGGGTAATGGTAGACAATGAACATAAAGCCCTTGAACTGATTATCTAATTTCTGCTTAAAATTGGTACTAATTTTAAAGCACTGACACAATATTGAAATTAAATCACCAGGGCGCCTGGGTGGCTCAGTCGTTAAGCGTCTGCCTTCGGCTCAGGTCATGATCCCAGGGTCCTGGGATCAAGTCCCACATCGGGCTCCCTGCTCGGCAAGAAGCCTGCTTCTTCCTCTCCCATTCCCCCTGCTTGTGTTCCTGCTCTCGCTATCTCTCTCTCTGTCAAATAAATAAATAAAATCTTTAAAAATAAATAAATAAAATAAAAAGAAATTAAATCACCAGAACTATAAAACAATGAAAGAACACCAAAATAGTTCTAATCTTAGATTGGCCTTATTGAAAATAATTGAAAATTTTAACCATATATTCAACCATAACAATAATAATAGGGTCAACGGATTTACTGAGTGTCTATTATGGGTTGGGCACGGTAGTCGAGTGTTTATATCTTTTAATCCATAGCAGAACTCTGACATAGGAATTATTACTCCCACTTTACATATAAGAAAAGACAATTTGCTTAAAATCTCAGAAAAAGAGGATTTAAAGAATGTCAATATTAAACAACTTAGCCAGGACTTCAAACTATCTAATTGTAAGATCTATTATCCCTCCAGTACCCCCATGAAATTCTCAATAATTAAGAGATGAAATAAATGACAAAATCCTAAAACTACATTATATCCATGTTACTTTCTATAGTTTGGGCTTTTGTTTTTCATAGTCAGGGTCCAATTTCTTTGGGGCTTGTATGTTGGTTTTGGTTCAGTCGAGGCCCTTTCAATGAGATTTGAGTATTACTGGCCAAACGTGCCTGCTCACAGGGAGGCAGGATCTGCTCATTCCTAGGCAAGCTTCCGTCAAATTGAAGGAAGCGTCAAATGCAGGGTTGATGTGTTCCTCTAGCATCTCGTAGGCAGGAAGGATGATTTATTTTGATCAGGTGAATGACAAGCTTAAATGTGATGTTTTTAAAGAAAGGATTCTGGCAGCAAGAAGGTACTAAAGACTGAAGGTAGAAAGGACCAGATTCCAGAACTATAATTAGAATTAGAATAAGAACTCACAGGCTAAGTGAAAAAAACTAAACCACAAGACTACATATTGTATGATTCCTTCTACAGAATGTCCAAAATAGGCAAGTCCACGGAGACAGAAAGGAACTTTGCAAGGGACTAGGGGGAGGGGGAGAATGAGGAGAGACTGTTAATGGGTGCGGTGGCCAATTTTATGTGTCAACTTGACTAGATCACGGGGCATCCAAACATTTGGCTAAACATTATTTCTGAGTTGTACCTGTAAGGGTGTTTCTAGATGAAATTAGTATTTGAATCTGTGGACTCAGTAAAGCAGTTTGCTCTTCCCAATGGAGGTAGGTGGGCACCTTCCAATCTGCTGAGGGAATAAAAGAAATGGAAGAAAAAGGCAGAGGAAGTAAGAATTCAGTCCCTTCCTGCCTGATTGCCTGAGCTTGGACATTAATCTTATCCTGCTCTTGGTACTCGTGGTTCTCAGGCCTTTAGACTGGGACTGAATTACACCACCAGCTCTCCTGGGTTTGCAGCTTGCAGACAGCAGACTGTGGGACTTCTCAGCCTCCATATTGCATTAGCCAATTCCTTACAATAAGTCTCTCTCTCTCTGCATGTATATATGTGGTTTCTCTCTGTAGAGAACCTTGAGTAATACATATGCGGTTTCTTTTTAGGGGTGATGAAAATGTTGTCTAATTGATCGTGCTGATGACTGTATGACTCTATGGATATACAAAAATCACTGAATTGTACATTTTAAAAGGGTGAATTTTGTGGCATGTGAGTTATCTTAGTGAAGCTGTCATTTTTTAAAAGTGGATAGATAGTAGGGGTAAGCAATCTTGAAGTTAGGAAAACTAGTTGAGAGACTGTTTCCTATTAACACACATGAAATTAAGTCCCTCCCATTATCAGAGGTGCATTGGTAAGCCAGCTCCCCACCAAAAAATCCCACACAACTTATTTGTGATATTTGCCAATTTCTGTGGTGTAAATACTCCTGCTATGGCTGACTTCGAGCTACCAAAGTGAGGTCAGTGAACACTGAGTTGGGAAGACATGAGCATAATCAGCTCACGCAAACTTTAAGACGTGACTCCAACTCACCCTGAATCTACTTCTCCCATTTCGCATTGTGTGACAGCCATGCAATGTGGGTAGATGGATCCCACTCCAAACTGTAGGGGCAGAATCTAACCTATGACAATCACAATAATCCCTCACTCCTTTTTCAATGATAGTGATTGATCCAACGTCAGACATGTGTTTTGAGTTTGCCCAAACAAAGTAAAGCCTAAGACTTCTGTTCAGTGATTTGGAGGAAAGAAACCCTTTTTCCATTGTTGGACATAAATGAGGAAGCATCTAGCCCAGATTTCTATTAGTAGCCCTCCTCCAATCAGTTTAGCATGAAATCAACACCATAAAAGGCAGATTTGAGAGTCAGTAAGAAGCATGATGACATTGCTGTATCACTCCTTTCCTGAAACCTGACTTTTCAAAAAAATGTGAACCAATAAATTGCTTTTATTGTCTGGCTTGACTTGAGCTGGGGTTTGTACAATCTACTAAAAGCATCCTAACTAACGTGTACCTGAATAATCTGCAATGTTGGAACACTGAGTTACCGAGAATCAGAGCAAAAAGAAATGGGTAAAAACTAGGAAGTAAGACAAATATATAAAGTAGGAGTAAAGGCAAACAATAAATTTGTGACTAAACATATAATCAGGAATTAGAAGGACACAAATATGGAATAGATGAACAAACAAAACAGGACAATAACAAACTATTAGGAACCTAGAAGGCGTAGTTATTTTAAGGAAGCAGGCTACGTTTTTCATGTTTTTCAAAGTTTAATACAAAAGGCACAAGATAGAATAAAGCAGCTGCACCAAGATTCACCCTGAAGGACCTTAATATTTTTTTTAAGTTTTTATTCATTTATTTGAGAGAGAGAAAGTGAGAGAGAGAGAGAGAGCACAAGAGGGGGGAGGGTTAGAGGGAGGAGCAGACTCCCCGCTGAGCAGGGAGCCCGATGTGGGACTCTAGGATCATGACCTGAGCTGAAGGCAGCTGCTTAACCAACTGAGCCACCCAGGCGCCCCTCAAGGACCTTAATATTGACTGCAGCTCAGACCCAAGGCCAGACTGAGATGGTAGGAGTCCTGAACAAGCAAGTAATTTGGTGTGCCACTCAAACCAAGTATACAGGGGGTAATCATCTCCAAATGATAAACAGTTTTGCCCTTTCTGTGTGTAACCATCCATTTGCCCAAGGTGAGATCACAGTTTGTTTCAGAAAAAAAATGGCAACCAAAAAGCAAAGTAATATCAGCTTCTAACATGCAAAATAGGATTTTTTAGCAAGATAATAGCCTTGCAATCCAACTCAGTCTTGAGGACTTTAGAATATCAATGTCCAAACCTGGAAGACCTCAGATCATAGAGTTCTTCCAATATGTAGGAAAAATATCTTTTGCATTAAGTCTTAACCAAAAGTTGGAATGGATAGTAGGAAGACAGGGAAGAGTCTGTTTGGGGAATTACAGGAATGAGAAAATAAGGGGAAAGGGAAAAGAAGGACAGCAGAAAGAGCCAATGTATTTCCCAATTTTCCCTTTCCAAGACTTTAATCAGCCAGAATCCCTCTGACCTGGACAGAGAGAAATGTATGAGATAAAAGAGAGTAATGGCGGAAAGGCATAAGAGGCCCCCATCCCTCATGAAAACTCGAAACTGAGCATCTCAGGCTGCCCTTTCATTTGTCTGGAGTACAACAATACCCAGGCTGGTGGAGCAGCACGCTCAGGCAGAGGAAGACTCTGAGTCACCTCTGGCATCCTGTGGCAAGTCTGCAAGGGGGTTACTAACAGGAGCTGCAAAGCCAAACACTGGAGCTGGGGCTGATGAGAGGCATAGGAATCTTCTGTTGGGTCTACAATACCTATGGGAGTGGAAATGAGGATGAGTTATCCCAGGCAAACCATCTGGGCTCCAACCTAGCCCAGAGAGAAAGAGAGGGAAATAGAAAAAGACTGACAGTTCAACATCCACAGACCATAGTCACCAATGCCAGCAAGGAAAAGAGCAGCTGGGTGAACTAGGGACATTACCTCAGAGACCAGAAGAGGCAGACAATAGCACACACAAAAATCCTACTCTTGCCCTCTGGCATCGGGATGGTAAGTCACTTCCCTCTCTCTATATACTTGGATGCCGTCTTAGAGTCATAGTTACTATTGCTGTGTAACAGGTCAACCCACAGAGAGCAGTATAAAACAATACCCATTTCTAGACTCTCTGAGTCAGGAATTTGGGAGGGGTATAACAAAGACAGCATCCCTCTGTTCCACATTGTCTGAGGCTTCAGCGGAGAAGACTTGAAAGCCGGGAGTGACTTGAAGGCTGAGGTTAGAAACATCCCTCACTCCAGTTGGTGGTTGATACTGGCTGTCTGCTGGGATCTCAGCTGGGCTATTGACCGGAACAACTACCCAAGTCCTCTCCAGGGGCCTGCTTGGGCTTTCTCACATCATGGTGACTGGGTTCTGAGAATGACAATGGCACAGAGAAAACCAGGAGGAAACTACACTGCTTTTTATCACCTGGCCTCCAAATTCACATAGCATCACTTCTACTGCAGTCACAGGTCACCCAGCTCTAGTGGAGGCAATAAGGACTCTGCCTCTCAGTGGGAAGAGTGTCAAAATCACATTGCAAGAGTACGTGGGATGACCACACGTGCTGCACCCATTTGGGAAAAATAACAATCTGCCACATGGAGAAAAGTAGGATGTGTTGGGGTTTCTCAAGATTACCGCTAGATTCAATGATTTTGCTACGAAGACTCACAGGATTCAACATATAGTTGTATTTGTGGCTATGATTTACTGCAGCAAATGGATACAAAGCAAAATCAGCCAAGGGGAAAGGCACATGGGCTGAAGTTCAGAGGAGGCCAGGTGCAAACTTCCAAGAGTCCTCTCCTGGTGAGTCACACAGGATGCATTTAATTTCCCCAGCAAAGAATTGTGAAATGCTGTTTACTGGGGAAGCTCATTAGAGCCTCAGTGCCAAGCTTTTTCTTGGGGGCTGGTCACAGAGGCACTCGTTGCCTTGCAATACCAGAATTCCAGACTCCCACAAGTTCAACATGAACCATATTGTTCGCACAAATGGTTTAGGTGCAATGAGCCTCTCTCATTAGGGAATTCTAATCCCACAAGTCTAGTTTCTAGATGCTAGCCAAGGGCCAACCTAGCAAGCAGGCTTTTTAATAGATAACAGGCTCAGTTCTACTATGTTAGTTCTTTTCTGCCACAATGGATGGAAGATCTCTGAGAAAATGAGAGTTTTTTAAAGGAGATTGAACACCTCCTATAGGAACTATTTAAATTATGGAATCAGACTAAGCTGTAAATGGACTGAAGGGTTAGTGTTTTCCTACTGGTGGTGGGCTCAAGAAGAAGGCCAGTTATCAGTTAGACACTTTTCCTCTGCATATGTGAGTTGCAGACAGTTGTTGTATTCCCACACCCTAACATAATATTTACATGTCTGTTCAACACTTATTTAGTGGGAGTGGGAAGAAATGTTTAGAAATGGTCCATAGAAGCAGTTGTGTGAATCACCACACGTTGTTGTTGGTTGGTTCACTGTTCTGGTGCTACACAGACACTGAGTGCTGACGACGTTTATTTAAGATAGGATCATCACTATGAGCTTTTTCTGAGCCTTTCAGGTAGATGAGGATCACAGAAAAATTTTGTCTGAGGTGTGGAATGGGTGGGTATCAGTGCACAATGGCTTACACAGAGCCAGGCTGGAAGAGACATTTCACAGGAAGAACTTAGAGGACCTAGCAGGCCAACTGAAGATAAAGAAGCAAAGATGATCCATAGTTTCAAATCTGGATGGCTGGGAGACTCCTAAAACCACTAAATGGAATAGGAAAGACATGGAGATGGGGGAGAATTTGTTATAGGAGAGAAATGATGAGTCACATTTTAGACGTTTTAAATGTGAGAGGATATCAGTACAAAATCTTTGAAAGGTGGTGCTGTGGGATAGATGGCCTGGAGAGGTCAGTGCCCTATGCACAGTAATAGTCATTGGCTGGGGAAAAATAGCTCTAAGGAACAGTATTGGGACCATGGATGATACTTGAATACAAACTGTGAATTACATAATTAGACTGCATCAATTATTCCTGAGGTTGAAAATATTACCATAGCTATGTGTCCTTGTTCTTAGGAAATACACACTGAACTATTTATAGGCAAAGGAGTTCAATGTCTCAAGCCTACTCTCAAATGGTAAGGAATTGGTGACTCTGGGTAAAGATTATATGAGAGCTCCTTGTGCCATTCTTGCAACTTTCCTCTAAGTTTGAAATTATATAAAACACATTACCCCCAAAAGGTGATGGTTGAGGAACCATGGGAGTGAATGAATTCTCTGAGATTACATAAAATGAGAAGCACAGAGTTCTGGATCCCAAGTCCCATGGATGCTCATGGCTGGGTCCATAAAGAAGCCATGAAGGGCACAGAAGGAGAGGTATGAAGTGGGCAATGTCATAGATTCTGAAGGTCGAGGGAGGTGGAGGAATGCAGTGGTAACCAAAAAGTGCCCACTTCCAAAGAAACTTCATAGAGGGAAAAACCTGACAAAACACAAACCAAACAACAGTGCTGTTTCAGGGAACTAGAGGAAGTCAAATGAAACATCCTGATAAAAGATGGGAAAAGCATGTCAGAGAAAGATATGCTGAGGGCAAACAGGCTCTATAGAAACAGGAAGCACTAAAGATGCAGCAAGAGAATATGGGGAAAATCTGCCTTAAGGTTAAGAAAGCTTTCTTCCTTTTCTTCTCTTTCTCTTCCCTCTTCTTTTAAACAAATCATGGACAGACATGGTCAGGATGTTACAGGAGTGTCCTCTTAGTGAGCGGGCCCCTACTTGACCTTCTGACATTATGAAGGACAAAACAGCCTATGGTTTTACCACCTATATCAATAAAATGTATCAGTGTATCTTTAAGAGGCAGGTATCCTGTTCTTAAATCCCCATCCCCTCCCCACCCCCAACCCCACGGCCCCCTGAGTGCTATATTCTTACTCTGAGCATAGTTGTCTCCTGAACTTTCTTCGGAATAAAATGACATGACTGTTTCTTAGTCAACTGTATTCAGTCCTCACCCAGTTTTGGTTATACTTAGTCTTATTTGATTTCATTTTATTTCTTTGGGATCTTTTATTTTTTATAGTTTTATTTTTCAAGGTCATTTTCAGTTTTCAGCCTGCCTTCTGAAACATCAGTAACTCTGCCTAATTTAATATTATACGCTAATTTGAAAGCATAGTCTCAATTCCTTCATCCAGATCATCCATAAAAATTCACAATGTGTTATGTTTCCTGGCCAAATTAGTCACTGTGAACTAACCTTGTGTCCACCATTACAGATAGTTATTAGCCACCTGACATTCATACAGCAAAGACCATTCTTCCCTAGCATACCTGTAAGTATGCTCATTTGGGGTACTTCATTTAGTCTTAAAAAGGTATTTGAGGCAGCAAGCTTATTTATGTGAATGTCACATTGGATGGAGTAAAAGTAAATAAATATACAGGTAGATTACTGTGAGATTTCATTTCATTATTTTCAGTATACATAATGTATAAAATTATTTAGCTGTTATATGCACTTGACTGAAGACCTGTCGTCCCCTAATGAGGTTGTCTTCTATACACACATGCAGAGTGATGTGGGAAAAAAAGGACAATTTCCATACAGCCAAATCTACTTTACCAACCCTAGGGATCATGGAGGAGAGGTATCTCAGACATTCACTTCCTCACTTCTTTAAAAATGATTTCATTTCTACTGGATATTTTCTTCTCCCAGGGATTCCATTATAGACCTAAGAGTAAATGGCAAATGTAGCTACGACAAACTATCACTAGTTGGATATATTTTTGTTATGTATCTAAGAAACATTTATTATACCTTTTTATTTGATAAAATTTTACAAAGGAAAAACATTTGTAACCAGTAGAGGTATTCAACTAAAGGAAAATTGTCAATGGGAAGTGCAAGGAAGTTTAGGCCACGGATATAAATATAAATATCTATATCATTACTGAGTCTGGTCATCACAAAGAAAAATATGGAGATCTATATGAACAATCACTTCACAAAATAAGCTGACTTTAAACAATATCACACAAACTTTAGTAATGGCCAGCATCAAAAAATAAGCAATACAGTATTAAACCTTAGCTATTGACACATTTTTTATTTTTTATGCACAAATTTTGATTGGTCCTATCATTTTAATCATAGAAAAAATATCATTTTTTTTATTCCTCAGTCTACATTATGTGAGGACACCTGCCACTATTTTATACTTATAATGGTATGGCTAGTTATAAATTTGAGGCCCAGGGTTCTCATTTTTTAAAGTTTTTTTCTTCTTTACAAAAGTCAAATATGTTCATTGTAGAAGTTAAACATAATTAAAAGAAATTAGAACTAAGCTTTATGATTTGACGCAGAAACAAAAGAAGATCATAGTTACTTAGATTCAGAAGGATATATAAAATGAAGGCATAGTTTTAGAGAAAACAGGTTCTTTCTACTAAAACAATACAACAACAACAAAACACTTGAAAATCTGAGTTTCCTGAGAATTAAGACCACAATTTCCCAACTGTAAGTGGTACATAAGATGAGCAGGAGTTAAAATACTCATTTCCTAATTTTCAAGTACATTCAAATTAAATGTTTGCCAAGGTCCTTCATCAAAAAGATTTCTTGGTCATAAATAAATACTATTAGGATGGGACAGGATCAATGAGAGAAAAACAAATCACCTCAAATATGTAAATAGTGAAATCTGAGAGCCAGCGAGCTCATACAGAGCATTTTGTCTATATTATTAAGAGTTCTTCAGAGAAACAGAACCAATAAGAGATAGATAGATAAAGGGATAGATGGACAGATGGATGGATAGATAGATAGATAGATATGAAGGATGTCTACTTATCTATCATCTCTATCTCCTATTTGTTCTATTTCTATATGTCTGGGACAATAGTTGACCCTTGAACAATATGCGTTTGAACTGTGCAGGTCCATTTATACACAGATTTTTAAAAAATAAATACAGTATAGTATTGTAACTGTATTTTCTCTTCCTATGATTTTTAATAACATCTTTTTCTAGCTTAGTTTATTGTAATAAAATAGCATATAATACACATACAAAATGTGTGTTAACTGCTTATGTTATCATTAAGGCTTCTGGTCAACTGTAGGCTATTAGTAGTTAAGTTTTTGGTGAGTCAGAAATTATATGTGGATTTTTTACTGTGGGGGGGTCAGTGGCCCTAACTCCCACATTATTCAAGGGTCAACTGTGTATATATATACTGCATATATATACTGACAGAGAGAGAGAGATCCTTCCTTCCTTCCTTCCTTCCTTCCTTCCTTCCTTCCTTCCTTCC
>NW_023270615.1:9150096-9235093 GCF_011800145.1 Mirounga leonina
TCCTTCCTTCCTTCCTTCCTTCCTTCCTTCCTTCCTTCCTTCCTTCCTTCTTTCCTCTCACTATTAGCAACTATACAGTCCCCCAAATAAGGTAAATCCTCTTGTATTCCAACCTGGGAAAGCTGTAAAGCCCTGTGGAGCTATATGAAGAAATGCCAGCAGGTCCTAAAATTGAAATTGGGGCCTGGGAAATGTGATCCCTGAATGCTGGCAGCTGTAAGACTCAGAACTGGAACTGTCTGGCCTATAAGGTACAACATCAAATCTATGTGTCTATGTATAAGGTCAGCACACACGTATAACATACAATGAGATCTTTCAGGCATTATTTTAGATTGAGGAAGGCCACCATTTCCTTCTGAACCCAAGTAATAGAGGGCTATTCCTGTGGTTAGCTAACAGCAGTATTTTGGAACATCCTGACATCAATCAAAAAATATTAGGTAGAACCACATGACCCCATCCTTCTTCTCCAAATTCACCTCCCACCCCTACCTCATTTGTAGAATAATCTAAAACTCTTTCTCATTTTAGCCAATAGTCAATGTAATGAGATAAACAAGGATAGTCAGCAAATGGCCATCATTCTTTTGTCAGCAGATACTGAGTTAGAACATTAACAGGACAAAAAAGAGAAAATTAAACAGTAGATATATTAAGATTCAGGGAAAATAGTAAAATAAAAGTCATGAAAACACATCATAAACCTGGGACATTACCTAGTTTAAAAAGTATACTTCATTCTGGACTAAAAGCTTATACATGATTATTCCATGTGACCAATTTAGATGACACAACTTTGCATGCTATTATATTTTTAAAAGAGAACCAGAAAAAGAAAAGGACTATATACTGGAATGAAATTATGGAAGATCATGGGGGCACAGAATGGAACAAAGACACAAAGAGAAGATTCTAAAAAGAAGAGAAAACCAAAACTAATTTAGTTCAGAGAAATGATGTTTCCTTCAGAGCCCCCAACCTGTTCTAGATTCACTCACTGTCTTAGCTTTTGGATGTTTTCAGCAAGTCATTCTTTTCTTTCTCCTCTTTTTAAGAGCACTGGTAGACCTCTCTTCCCAGGAAGCAGAAAACTAAAGGCAATTCCCCAATCCCTTTGGGGGTTTTCTTGCATGTGAATGAGCCTAACTGAACAATAAAGGGCTCTTAAAGATTGCTGTCCACCTCTGACTCCTAGCCAAGATGCATTTTGGTCTGGGATGACACTCAAAGTATTTATCAATCAGTACAGTCACTCAGACTGGGCAAGTCCTAGAGGCCCCTGGTTAGGTAAGTATTAAATTTCCAGAAGGTTCAGGCTGGGCCCACTCAACCATGAGGCACAGGAAGCTTAGTGCCTAGAGCCCACAGTACTTTTGAGGGCTCACAAAAATGTTTCATTTCTTTTAAAATCAGAATTTTCAAGATGAATCTAGTAACAAAGTGAAGGTATTAGTGCCATTAATTCTACACTAAACAAGAGTTGAATAGTAAATTTTATATTACATATATTTTACCATAATAAAAAATGCAGATGCCATTTTGAAAAACTAACTCTATTAAATGGTAGAAACTCATAGCTAAGCAGGAAATGTTGCTGGTCATTGAATATTCATAAACATCTCATAAACAATAGCTATTATATGGAAATTTTTGCTTAAAACAGGGTACAAGAGTCCAAAAGTACTTCCCCCCCAAAATGAGCATGTTTTCGTTTTGTGTAATAACACCCATTCGTTTTGTGTAATAACACCCATTGGTACATTGGTAATAATTTCAAGAGGGTTAACAATAACATGGTCATATAACATGGACATAAAATATAATTAAATATAGTCATAAATAGGCAAGAAGACAAACAGCCTAAGAAATATATTTCTTTAATAAGCTTTTAAATCCACCCCCACCACCAAAAGTGAATATGATCCAACTTGGATTGTATTTGTCTTTATATCATTGCAGTTGTACAATATATATTGTTTTATTTTTTAATGGAAGAAGGAACCCTCAGGACCTGGGAAAGTCATAATGCAGTCCTGCGTCCTGGGAGTCTAGGGAAGGGGCTGGGGCTACTCAGGGGGCAGGGTTCTGGGGAACTCAAGGTGACAGCACATTTCCAATCAGCACAGAAATATCAGTATTTTAACAACTCTGTATCTGTACCAGTGCATTGAGCCCCAGTGGTAGGACAGGTCAATTCTGCTGTTGCAGAGAATAATGTTAAACAGATGCAGCCTCTTTTCATACCTACAGTGCCACATGGCAGGGATTCCTCAAAGTTAGTTTGGAATGCATTCCAACTTTATTTTTTTAAAAGATTTTATTTGACACAGAGAGAGAGCCAGAGAAGGGGCAGAGGGAGAGGGAGAAGCAGACCTCCTGCTCAGCTCCGATCCTGACGTGGGGCTTGATCCCAGGACCCTGGAATCATGACCTGAGCCAAAGGCAGACACTTAATCCACTGAGCCACCCAGGTGCCCTGCATACCAACTTTAAAACATAATTCTCTATTAGAAACTTCCTCAGCTTGAAAAAATGAAACAAGATGAAACCAGAGAGGGAGACAAACCATAAGAGACTCTTAATCTCAGGAAACAAACTGAGGGTTGCTGGAGGGGAGGGGGGTGGGAGGGATGGGGTGGCTGGGTGATGGACATTGGGGAGGGTATGTGCTATGGTGAGCGTTGTGAATTGTGTAAGATTGATGAATCACAGACCTGTACCTCTGAAACAAATAATACATCATATGTTTTAAAAAAAAAGATAGTAGGAAGGGAAAAATGAAGGGGGGGAAATTGGAAGGGGAGACAAACCATGAGAGACTATGGACTCTGAGAAACAAACTGCGGGTTTTAGAGGGGAGGGGGATAGGGGGTGGGGAGACGGGTTAGCCTGGTGATGGGTATTAAGAAGGGCACGTATTGCATGGAGCACTGGGTGTTATATGCACACAATGAATCATGGAACGTTACATGAAAAACTAATGATGTAATGCATGATGACTAACATAACATAATAAAATAAAATTTTTAAAAAAAGGAAAAAAGAAAAGAACCTTCCTCAGCTTTCTGTCTCTGAGTGAACTAAGATATGGACCATTTTGGGGGTTCAAGCTACTCATATGTTTGGAAAGATAATTCAATAGACAGCTCTATTTAGGAAAACAAAATGGTACTTCACATTGATAATGACCAACCAGATGTACCCAAATGGCAGCTGCTTGACTGGGAGGAGCTATTAACCTCCAAAATACTCCCACTGAGAGCTTGGTCATTTGACTCAGTCCATGGCATTACCTTTCTTTTCTGCTGTCCTGTAGGTTGATTTCCAACAGCCATATTTAGAATCTAGCCAACACTCTGGCTTACCATTTTTTCAAAGTCAATGGCTTTGATTCCATTATCAAAATTCAGTCCATGCCCACATCCTGGGCTCTATCATTCCCCAGAATTGTTCTACATCTGAAATTCCAATAAATTTCAGTACATCCCCTTTGCTCATTACCTCCAATTCTTCCAGCTCTCTCACCCCTTCACTATTGCCATGCTTGTTTTTTTCCTCAACATTCTCATTCCTTTGACCCTTCAACTTCCTGAGTTTGCTACTCTCTGCCTGACCTAACTCTTTTCCTTACTCATCCTGAGTGTGCTCAGTCAACTCTCCACCATTAAACTCAGCTCACTTGTCCTTTATCCTAAAAGCTTATGTACACTTTAAAGAGCCAGCCTTGGACCAATCATCTAATGTTTTCCTCTATTTTGGTTCTTTGGGAGAAGGATGGGGAAGCTTTTAAGAGAAGGTATCTTTTGTTGAAATTGGGGTGAGCCATAATAAGTATTCAACTTAAGAGGTGGAGTTCTGAGGAAGTAGCTTGCAATTCTCTTCCATTTCTGTCCTTAAAAATGATTTCATAGCTTCCTAATACTCTGTATTTATTTACTCATGTCTAGAGCTATGGGATGATAACTTGCACTCACTTTAGAATTCCTATAATGCTATCCCACTTTATGCAAGTATCAATTAAACAAATATAAGAAATGATAATATAAAAATTAATAGTTTCAATTCATGCAAAACACTTGAAATATGAGTCCAAATATTTTAGGATTTCTTCAGAAATTGCATAATTGCAAAGGCTGTAGCCTAAGAATGGTGTACTGTGTTTATGGTAAGTCCACATGGTGAAGTCTCTAGTTAGAAAAAAATATTCTCTTTCTTTTGTCAGTATTTTATGAATCATACACTTGTTTATGTGCACAGTAACTTCTATGTCAGAGTTCAGCCACTATTCTACTGTTATTTAACCATTTGCTGTCATTATAATTTAATTTTTTTGTATCCTATAACAATGTAACAAGGTAAGCATTCATCGAATGGGGGCACTAGGAGTAGGGCTAAAAAACAGGCCTCAACATCAATTACTTTGGCAAGGAACTTGGAAGTGAATGAACAAAACTCTAAATAAGCCAAAGAACTGCCATGGCATGCTGTGCTGTTATTGTAGAAATAAGCAACATGAGAAATATGAGAAATAATGCTAAAAAAATTAAAAGCATGAATATACAACACAATGGTCAAAGATTTATGCACCCTGAGAATACATCTCACATTCTTTATCTTTATGCCTGTGGAGAAATTAGTCCTTTGAAATTTTGTGGGTTTTTAATTATGTGTCTTGTCTTTTGTTTAGAGATGCAGCCAGATCCCATATATGTAAGGAAATGGGCCTGAATTTCATTTTTAAATAATATATTTGTTTCCTTGGGGTTTTCCTGATTATAAGTCATCATGCTTGTTGCATTGGAAAATTCTAAAATGTGTAAAGATGAAGAACTCACCTAGAATCTCACCATCCAATGGCCAACTTTACTAGCATTTTGACAGTTTCTTTGGTTTTTCCTCTATCTTTTTGCATAGTTTATACATATATAATATTTATATATTACATTAATATAATAAATTTTATATGCATAAATTTTGTATCTTAATGTTTCTCTTAACCTTAAATCAAGATTTATCAGGACACTAAGAACCATCTATGGACATTTAAAGGTTATAAAATAACTCATCATGTGATTGTAACATATTTAATAGTACTACTCCTAATACTAAAACATTAGGTACTTTCCAAGTTTTGCCATTACAAACAATTCTATGATGAGTATCCTTGGATATAAATTTTATCCCTAGCTGAGTTATTTTTCTCTGAGGAAGTTTCTTAGAAGGAAAATTATTAGATCAAATAGTATCTTTTCTTTAAATTTTATTTTGTTATGTTAATCACCATACAATACATCATTAGTTTTTGATGTAGTGTTCTATGATTCATTGTTTGCATATAACACCCAGTGCTCCATTAGATCAAATAGTATCTTTTTTTTTAAAGATTTTATTTATTTATTTGAGAGAGAGAGAATGAGAGAGAGCACATGAGAGGGGGGAGGGTCAGAGGGAGAAGCAGACTCCCTGTCGAGCAGGGAGCCCGATGCGGGACTCGATCCAGGGACTCCAGGATCATGACCTGAGCCGAAGGCAGTCGCTCAACCAACTGAGCCACCCAGGTGCCCCTAGATCAAATAGTATCTTGATACATATTGCCAAATTCCTTTCCAGAAAGATTAAAACAATTTACAGTTTTCCTGGCAACAGATGAAAGTACCCATTTCATCACATCTTCACCCATTAAATATTATTATTTTTAAAAATAATGCCATTGTTGGGGCACCTGAGTGGCTCAGTCGGTTAAGCCGTTGCCTTCGGCTCAGGTCATGATCCCAGGGTCCTGGGATCGAGCCCCACATCAGGCTCCCTGCTCAGGGGAGAGCCTGCTCCTCCCTCTGCCTCTGCTTGTGCTCCGCCTACTTGTGCTCTCTCTCTCTGTTAAATAAATAAATAAAATCTTTAAAAAAAAAAATAATGCCATTGTTATATGCAAACAATGAATCATGGAACACTACATCAAAAACTAATGATGTACTGTATGGTGACTAACATAACATAATAAAATTAAATTTAAAAAAAATTGCCAATTTTATTAGCAGGAAAATTTTTTATTGTTTTAATTCACATCTCTTATTATTAGTAAAGTGGGATCTTCCCTATATTTAGTAGCTAGTTTTACGTTTCCTGCTTTGCAAATTGTCTATATATTGTCCTTTGCTCTTTCCCTAGCATCTTAACAATTTTCCTGCCAATATATATATAAGTTCTTTACCTATTAGGCATTAATCCATAAGCTATCATATTTGCTTTCTTTATGGTTTGAATGCTCTTTTTTGATGAGAAAAAATAAATAAGAATACAACATATAATGTAATGTCAGGAATCTTCCCTAAATTGGTTTTACCATGGTTTCTAAAACTATTGATTATTCTCATCTGTTTATTCTTTCAAATAACTCATAATCTTAGAGTTCTAATAGAAAACAAAATCCATTTTTAATATAATAAAATTTATGAATTTAACTCATAATTAATTTAGTTTTCCAGTTTCTTAAAATGGTTGTTGTTCCCTTGGAGTCAAGATTTCTGTCTCAGTTATCTCTGGGTGTACATTTGTTAAAATAAAGTTAATGGCTTCAAACAAGAATTCATTATGATTTCCTTGTTATCTTGCATGGGTTGCAGTCCGAGAGCAGATGGAGCTGCAGCTCAGGCTCAACTAGGCTGGACGTCCAAGATGGCTTCCTCACCCATGAATCAAGCACATCAGTGCTCCTCCTCATGGCCTCTCCTTCCAGGAGAGTAGCCTCGATTTCTTACATGGGAGCTCAGGGCTCCAAGACTTGTAAGCAGTCTTCTTCAATCTAGCCTAGATCTGGCATAGTGTCACTGTTGTCATGTTCTATTGATCAAATCAGTTCCCTGACAGCTCAGATTCAAAAGGTGGGGCATGATTCACCTTGTCCTGGGGAAGTGGCTTGTGGAAAGTCCACCATCTTTGGAGACAAACTACCACATCTTCTTTATTGATCTTTATATGGGTTAGAATTTTCTTCACAAAAGTATTTAAAATTTAGGGGCACCTGGGTGGCTCAGTTGGTTAAGCGACTGCCTTCGGCTCAGGTCATGACCCTGGAGTCCCTGGATCGAGTCCCGCATCGGGCTCCCTGCTCAGCAGGGAGTCTGCTTCTCCCTCTGACCCTCCCCCCTCTCATGTGCTCTCTCTCATTCTCTCTCTCTCAAATAAATAAATAAAATCTTAAAAAAAAAGTATTTAAAATTTGTGTTGCTATAGTAATTTGTGTTTTTTTCTTTTATAAGTTAACTAAGCTGATATGAAGCAAAGATATTATTTTTGATATACTTATTTTGTATTCAATCACCTTACTAAATGGTCTTATTTCTACTAATTACTTTTCAGTTTAATATGTTAGTTCTCCTAAGAACATAATAATACTCTCTGAAAATAAAGATGACTTTATTTCCTCCTTTTTTTCAATAGTTAAATCTCTTACCTATTGTACCAGTCAAGATTTCCATAACAAGACTAAGAGGAAACAGCCTTATTTTGTTTCTGTTTTTTAACTTTTTAAGTACAAGTAAAATGAAGTTATAAACTGGACATATTTTATCAACATACACATCTCCCAGAGCTAAATTACACCACTTACTTTTATGTGTCAATGCAATACAAATGAATTGAAAGGTGGGTTTTTATTCCAGATAAATTGAATTCAGGGAAAAGGACAATAAAACAAGATGAGGAAGAAAATAACTAATACATTTTGGACACTGCAATATTTTCTCCCTGAATTCTATAAACTTCCAAAAATAAATCATAACCATAAAACATTCCATTGACTCCCACAAATAGCTAATACCTCTAAATAAATATACAATCTCATGAATCTCAGCAATTTGTCCTTTCTTCCCAAGCTTGACTATTTACACTCGATATAAAGAATCATTTTAAGTACATAAATAAATAAGTATTAGAATAAGGCTTTTCGGCCATTTTATACTCACAAGTGGCTGATAATCATATGGTGGAGCATATTCTTCAGCATACGTTGTCAATGCATACCTAAGAGAGAGAAGTCAATATTTGAGAAAAGAACGACTCTGAAAAGAACGATATTTAAAATGTTTAGCATTATATCCTTTACACGAAATAAAAACATTTCAAGGAAGACTGGCCCTAATAAAATTTTTAAAACATACAACTGTCCCAGACCTTGTTTATAGCATTACCTACCACGACAGGATGACTTTCCTTCAATCACTTCCAATTCAACACCACTTATTACGCTCCTGTACTAATGATATGCTACAAATCCCAAGTCCCTGAGCTTAGGTGCATTCCAAACTTTTGGGATTCTCTTTACCATCCACTTTCTGCCCCTCAAACCGTTTTGACCCTATGCCCCATGTTCTCTGCTAGATGACAACTGAAAAAGATAATAGAAGACAACCAGGTGGACTGAGTTTAATAGCTTCCCCAACTTCCACCCCATTAAACACATAGCAATTCTTAAATACATCCTCCTTCCCCCAAGTCTATAAGCACTGCTAAGCTCCAAAGGGAAACCCTAAGGTGCTAGAAATGAATAGGATACTCACTAGAATGGGAAGTCATAAGATGATGTACCAAGGCTAGAAGCTGGAGTTTAAACTGCATATGAAGGGCTGGAGACATGGCCTTGGGTTCAGAGAAGGCAAAGAGCTAAACAACTACTCACAGCCAGGAGCCTGTAAAGTCTATACCCTCATATAAAAGAAACCAAAGAAACTCCAGCCACCAGTCCAGAGAAACTTGCAACAAAGCTTCTCTGTTTGGAACTCAGGGTGGGAGAAAAATTGTTCTCCTATGAGAAATAATTAAATAAATTTTAAAAAGTGCTACTTCTGATGTGGTATATATATACAATGGAATATTATGCAGCCATCAAAAGAAATGAGATCTTGCCATTTGCAACGACGTGGATGGAACTGGAGGGTATTATGTTGAGTGAAATAAGTCAAACAGAGAAAGACATGTATCATATGACCTCACTGATATGAGGAATTCTTAATCGCAGGAAACAAACTGAGGGTTGCTGGAGTGGGGGGTGGGGTGGGAGGGATGGGGTGACTGGGTGATAGACACTGGGGAGGGTATGTGCTCTGGTAAGCACTGTGAATTGTGCAAGACGAATCTCAGATCTGTACCTCTGAAACAAATAATGCAATATATGTTAAGAAAGAAAAAAAAAAAGAAGAATGTAGCAGGAGGGGAAGAATGAAGGGGGGGAAATCGGAGGGGGAGACGAACCATGAGAGACTATGGACTCTGAGAAACAAACTGAGGGTTCTAGAGGGGAGGGCGGTGGGGGGATGGGTTAGCCTGGTGATGGGTATTAAAGAGAGCACATTCTGCATGGAGCACTGGGTGTTATGCACAAACAATGAATCATGGAACACTATATCTAAAACTAATGATGTAATGTATGGGGATTAACATAACAATAAAAAAATAAAATAAAATAAAAGAGAAAAAAAAGCGCTACTTCTGTTTCTGGCAATATTATGGGACTAGACAATCAAAGAAACTCCTCTGAGAATTGCACACCTAAAAATATTGGGCACAAGGAAATTTAAACATTTTAATGCATGGCTATGCTGGTGGGAAAGAGAATTCAACAAGTAAAAGAATTCCAAAATAACAAGGAAGTCGAACTCAGAATGGTTATTGGGTAGTTATTGGGTACAGGTGCTAATATTTTACCTGGTGGTAACCATCAGTTCCTGTTAGGCTTTTGAGGTGTGGTTTCCAAAGTAATAATATTAGCATTACCTGGAAACTTGTTAGGAATACAAACAACTGGGACCCAGCCCCAATCTGCTGAGTTAGAAACCTGCGAGTAGGGCCCAGCAGTCTGTGTTTTAACAAGCCCTCTAGGTGATGCTAATGCACGCTCAAGTTTGAGTACTGACAACTAAAAGAACAAAAATTAGAATGCAATTTTCAAGCTAGCAAATAAATTTTTTTAAAAGACCAATCTAATAAAAAAGCAGGAAAGGAGAATAAAAGGAAGAAAGGAAAATCACTTCTCATCAGACAAATTAAAATCATAAAAATAAAAATAAATATCTTTGCAATCACAATGAAAGTAAAGGGTTAAACTCATCAGTGAAAGTATTTCTCAGACTTAAACTGAATGTCAACGTGTATTACATAGTACAACTCTATGCTTCTATACCTAGAATAAAATTATTTTCAAAGAAAGTTTGAAAGTAAAAGCATATAAAAAGACACATCCAGAAAATATTAACACAAAGTAAGTTAGTGTTCTTATATTAGTATCATATGTAATTGACTTTTTGTCAAAAGTTATTAGTTGTAAAGATCATTACCTACTGATTAAAGGAACAAACACCAGGAAGATCCTAAGTCATAAACCTAACAACACATAGAATATGTAAGTCAAAAAAATTACAGAATCACAAAGATAAAATGACAAATCTACAGTCAGATTTGCTCTGTGTGGCTTTGTTCCATAGGTAGAAGGAAGAGGAATCTCTGCTCAATACGAGATTTAAAAAGAATGATGATTTCTGTTAAGAATGAGACAGAATTTCCCAGGGAGGTTGTAAGCTCCCTTCTCTCTTACCACACAGAGTCAAGTGGGATCCATAGCCATAGGGTCTATACCCATCCTAAATGGTGGGTGCTACCTCTCCTGCTGTCAGCAAGGGGATTTATTCCAAATTAATCCTCTGCTTTTTTGAGTCTTTGAGTCACTTAGATTCAGACTCTTAGGTGGGACCATGTGATTTGCTGAGTAGATGTCACATGCCCTTGTCGTTGCTGCCGGGAAACTGGGTAAGAAAATATCTGCCCCTCCTTCCGACAAAACAGAAAAGAAGCAGTTGATATTCCTAGATCCTTTGGTTCCTTAAACCCAAATATTTACATATATCCTCCAAAACCATATAGATCAACAGCAAAAGCAAATGAAATCACACAGTCACCCAAGCTGAGAGTGTAACAGAGGCTAGAGAAGACTACAAATTTCGGCTTACGTGTAGGTGGGAGAACAATCCAGAATCAGTAGCACCAGATCCAGAGCCCATTCTGGAACAAAATCAGGTGGGGATTACATGGAAGAGAGGAGAGGGGGGCAAGTGCGTTATGGGGATGCAACACAGAAGGCATCACCCCCCAGAAAGAAAGCATCCTTCCCTGATGGGGAAATACTGAGAACCAAGTCTAAGACTAGAGGATCTGAACATTGGCTTTCCAAGAAAGAGGCCTGGAAAGTATTCAAGACCGCAGTGGCAGTTTTGGGAAGGCGCTGCCTCTGGGAAAGTGGGAAGCAATTAGCAGGATAAAGAAAAATAAGAACTCAAGTTCAGAAATTAAGGGTCCTAGAACCACCACTCTTTCAAAAAAGATGCCTTTAATGAAATAAAGATCACTTCACTGTTCCAACAGTAGAGGGCACTCTTGAACTAAGAGATTGAGAAAACTGCCCAAATGTCTCATTGCCCATCCTTAGAATCGCCTGATTGCTGCTGGTCTAGGAAAATTCAACATACTTAAAATGAACAGAGAAGTGCAACATTACTATAAGAAGAAAACAGTAAATGAGAATCAAAACTAAGCTGATGAAACATTCCCAAATAGTCACAGAAGTCCTTCATCAGTGTTTCTATTCAATGAACTGGATTCTAATCTATTTACTAGAGATTCAAGAAAATGCAGTAAAACAAGAAAAAGAAGTATAAGTGTAATAACTGGAGTGGAAGAAACAAAAGTTTCACCTTTCACAGATGATAAGATTGTCTACATTAAAAAAAAAAACAAGAGAATCTACAAATCATAACAACAGGCAATTTTCATGAAGGTTGTTGGATACAAGATCAATATACAAAAATAGCATACCCATACACCAGCAACAAGAAATTAGAAAGCAAATTAAAGTGAAAATTTCCCATTTACAACTGCAATAAAATCTCTAATGTTCCTATAGGAATATATCTAACAGAAGATTTAAAAGACAGTTATGACAAAAATTACAAAATTTGCTGAAGGACATAAAATAACTCTTTTATTTATAAACTCAAGACATGTTACATATACGTACGTGTGTGTATTTATAATTTCTAAAAGGTTTACAATATGACATTTTATATATAACTCTTGATTAAATTATAATTTAAAATTTCTATTGATCAAAAGACATCATAGTGTTACAAGAGAAGTCATAGACAAGAAGGTATTTTTTATAAAATTAAGTCAAATAATATTAGTATCCAGAATAAATAAAAAATTCCTAGAAATCAATAAAAGACAATATCTTATAGAAAAATGGCCTAAGCCTATAAATAGTTCACAGTAGAAGAAAACAAAATGGCTAATAAATACTTGAAAACAAATTCAGCCTTAAAATTGTCTTAAATTCACCAGTGAAATGCAAAGTAAAACAACAACAATGTACCATTTTATATCCACTTGGTAAAAATTAAAAATCTCTACAATGTTTATAAGGATATGAAAGTATGAGCATATTCATACACTACTAGTGGCAATATCTTACAAAATTGAAGGTGCATATATCTTAATAGCCAGCAATTATATTTCTGAGTATTAAGAAATCCTTGCAAACTATATACTCAGGGAGATACATAAAAGGATATTCAATGCAGCTTTATTTGTAACTGTGAAAATTGGAAGCCAATGTCCATCAATATGGTTGATATGTTAGATGACTCGGTAAGTCATGATAAATTGTCTTTCTAAAAAAATAAGAAGCAAATATGGCAAAAATATTAACTTACATTATAACTGGGTAATAAGTAGATGGGTGTCTGAAGAGTATTTTACATGGAAATATTCCGTAATCTTAAAATGTTTAAGTGTTAATAGATGACAATGAACTTGTTTCCCTACCCTATTCTCATCCAAAGTTACGACTCAGATGGTGTAATTATCAGTCAAATAGAGTATTGCTTTGGGCAGGCCAATTTGCAAGGTAGCATTGAGCATCTCTCAATGCATTCAGGTGGAAACCCATTCCAACCAAGTGCAGCCCCTTCTCCCTCTCTTTATTATCAGCTCCCAGCACAGAGTCTGATACAAGATAGGCACTGACAAATTAATCAAATGCATAAAGCAATAAAAATAAAATTAGAATATAAAAAGATATAGATTTACTACAAGGAATCAAAGTAAAGAAAGGTGGAAGGTTAAAATATCCAATGACTTTTTTGAAAGCGCAACAATATGGAAACTTTTACAATACTGAATGATCACTGTCAGTCAGTCAGTTATAAACCATTTGATATCACCCCCCCAACACTCACTTTTTAATCTGAAGAAGAGGGCAAAAATCTTTAAGTGATATATTTCATCCAATTTGAAACAAGATGGTCTTTCAAAATAAAACCATGGAAAATCAACATAGTTCTTCCTCTTAGATATCAGCTGAAGGCTATAGCCAAATAAAGAATATAATGAAAAAATAAGTCCATTAGAAGGGAAATGGCCTTCAGAGAAACTCAAGAAAGCAAGAGATGAGAAAACTAAGGGAGGCATGGGCTCTGGGCACGAGGAAGAGGTGTCCTGGCTCATAAACAGACCTCCCGGGGAGGTTCTGGGAGCAGAGCTGCAGTACACCGAAGTCAGTGCTCCAATCTGACTTATGACAGCCAACAATAACTTCAGCTCATTGCCTGGAATCAGCTCAAGTAAGCCTGTACCCATGTCCCTGCTCCACCACTCTGTCACTACCCATAGCTGATGGGTCCAAATATCAGCCTCCAGCTCAGATTCCATCAGGGCTCTACCTTGGGATTTCTTACTATAGATGAATGAGAATGGGTCAGTCACTCTCCTGTGATAAGAACCATGGGATGTACAGTCCCTCCCCTCAGAGGGAGAAAAGGAAGCCAACAGGGAGAGAATGCTGGTCCTGATTCCAGTAGTCTCCGAAGCTCAGCTCTTCCAAGGACTTTCCCAGAGTTCCATGTGGTAATTCAAATTCTTTTAATAAACTCTCCTTTTGGCTCAAGGTAATTTTAATTGTGCATTGTTTACTTACAAGTGAAAGAGTCCTATTATAATCAGGTAATCAGAGTCTGAGGCCATCAATCATTATACCCTTATAAGTAATTCACCTTGTTCTGATTCCAAACACTCTGTACAACATTCTGATTATAGTTTGCCTTCCTTTTTCTTTCTTTCTTTCTTTTTCTTTTTCTTTTTTTTTTGTTAGGCTGACATGACTGGTGTGCTTGAGCATTTTATTTCTCATTATAAATTAACTAATTAAAATACTGGCTTTTCTTGTGAGTTTAATGAGCATAAGTCAATCTCCATGAGTCAGATAAATTCTGAAGCACAGATAAAATGGTCTTTCTGGAAATGTAAAACTGAAGACCAGATGCTGGTAAATTTACCAGTATAACGCCATGCTGTAAGAACGCTTGGAAGGTGGACAGCTGGCTTTTGCCCAGCACCACCCACAGTTTGCCACACATGCCCTCTCCAACCTTTAGCGGTTGTAAGTTAGAGAACAACTAAATGTGTTCTGCAAGATGAAAAAGGAAAAGAAGTCTGATATTGAAGTTATTATTAAAGCCATGGTATTAGTTAAAATGCCTATAAATGCACTAAGCCCTGTGGTAACATGTGTGAATCTGGGACAAGATGATATACCAAAACCCATGGAATCATGGTTTCTTAAACTTGGAAGAACTTTAAGGGTCAAATGCTTCTTTTCTGTTTTGTCGGAAGGAGGGGCAGATATTTTCTTACCCAGTTTCCCGGCAGCAACGACAAGGGCATGTGACATCTACTCAGCAAATCACATGGTCCCACCTAAGAGTCTGAATCTGACTAAGTGACTCAAAGACTCAAAAAAGCAGAGGATTAATTTGGAATAAATCCCCTTGCTGACAGCAGGAGACGTAGCACCCACCATTTAGGATGGGTATAGCCCCTATGGCTATGGATCCCACTTGACTCTGTGTGGTAAGAGAGAAGGGGAGCTTACAACCTCCCTGGGAAATTCTGTCTCATTCTTAACAGAAATCATCATTCTTTTTAAATCTCATATTGAGCAGAGATTCCTCTTCCTTCTACCTATGGAACAAAGCCACACAGAGCAAATCTGATCGTTCTTCCATATCTGCTGAATGCCAGGCCTTTTTTTAATGTACCACTAATTTACCCTCAAACTTCCCCAGTTGAGTAATTCTCATCTCAATATGTTCAGTTAATTTTGCTTCTTGAGAACATTTTCTCTTGGAGACTTCTCTTCTGCTCTAGTCTCCCAAGCTGCTGCACAGCTGGAACGCTGGGGAGCCTTAGTCCTGGGGTTAACTGCCACAGCTCTCCTGTGAAGGATTTTCTATTCGGGGGATCTCTTATCTTTCTCTCTCTCTGTTTACTCCCTCATTTAAAAAAATAATTAACATACAGTGTTAGATTAGTTTCATGTGTACAATATAATGATTCAACAATTCTATACATGATTCAGTGCTCATCATGTTAAGTGTACTCTTCACCCCCTTTATCAAGTTCACTCATTCCCCCACCTACCTCCCCTCTGGCCACCACTAGTTTGTTTCTGTATTTAAGAGTCTGGTCTTTTGTTTGCCTCTTGTTTTCCTTGTTGTTCATTTGTTTTGCTTTGTAAATTCCACATATGAATGAAATCATACTGTATTTGTCCTTCTTGGACTGACTTAATTCACTTAGCATTATACCCTCTAGGTCCACCCTAGAAATCAACCTCGAGGAAGCTAGTGGGCAAGAAGTGGAAATAATAGATGAAATGGAGGACAATTTGAGTCTGCTTTTACTGCTGATCCAAGCCAAGCCCTTGCTAATTTCCCTAGAAGTTTAGAAGCAGTTCTCCCCTTCCATCAAGAGCACATCTGGAAACCCAGATACTCTAATCTCTACTTTTACCACCAAGTGGTCATGGGGCCTTGAGCAAGTCATTTAAACACTTTACATCTTAATTATCCCTTTAGTATCTCTTCCATAAATACTTATGGACTAGATGGGTAGATTAATTAATGAGAAATAGGATTCTTTGATTATCTCTGTGCTTTGATTTCCTTGCCTATACAATTAGGAAGATACTATTATATAGTATAGTATAGGAAGTATATAGTATATAGTGTAGTATAGGTATATAGTGTGTGTGTGTGTATATATATATATATATATATATATATACACACACTATATATAATGTATAGTATAGGAAGTTGCTATTAGTTAGGTTTTCTGTTACTTTTAGCCTAGTGTATTCCTTACTGATAGGTGAGTATTGACTGGTTATTTTTCTGTCTCATGTATTAGACGATGACCTACTTCAGGAATGGGGTGTCTTTTATCTCCACATCCCGAATACTTAATTGTTCCTAATTCATAGTAGGCACTCATTATGTTGAAAGAATGAATTCAGATATGGGGGACAAATATAATTTCCTCAGGCTTAATAATTTTTGCAAGCCATTTGGATGAGCAATATAAGGCTTATATGTTAAGGTAATAATAATAATAATAATAATAATAATAACTGTGTAAGTGCCAAATATAGAATCAAATTAAATACAGATAGAAGCAAAGATTTCTGTAATGCTGTAAAGCTCTTGTTCCTGTGAAACCCTTCTATAGCTAAAAGATGCATGGTACAGTACAATCCACTGAGACCCACTGAAGACTTTAAGTAATTATAGCATTATGACAACCACATAACCTTCCAATATCATAAAGAGTAATACTAGTAATACAGGCTAATCATTAATGTACATGGAATAAAAGGAAATGTCAGGATCAAATAGAAATTCCATAATATTGACATTTTGAAAATCTTGTTTATTAGCTCATCAGTCCTGAAAGTTTGCACCGCTTCTATCCCCAGTGGATTAGCAATGACAAAAATTCATCCATAAGCTGAATAATGGTAGAAGCAGCCATATAATCACGGTAGTTAGAGACATGAAGGTTGTTTCAATTACCTATTGCTGCAGTGTAAAAGTTACTGGCTTAAAATAACAATCACTTTATTATCTTTGATTATTCTGTGGGATAACTGGGTTCAACTGGGTGTTTTTTTGCTTCGTGTGATGTCAATTAGAGCTATAGTCATCCAGGTACTTGACTCTAGACTGGAATATCCAAGATAGCTCATTCTCATGGCTGGCAGGTGGTTTTGTCTCTCATCTGGGAGCTCAGTTGGAACTGTCAAACACAATGCCTTGGCTCTCCTCCATGTGTCTTGAGCTTCTCACAGCATGTTGGCTAGAGTCCAAGAATCAGAAGGTAGAAACTACCAGTCTCATAAGGTCTGCACTCAGATGTCCCAGAGCATCACTTCTGCCACCTTCTATTGATCAAAGCGAGTCACAAGGCCAGCTCAGATTTATAAGACAGGTAAATAACCTCTGCCTCTTGATGGGAGCTGTGGCATGCATGTGCAGAGAAGGAAGGAATTGTTGATGACTACTTCTGGAGGCTAGAGACCAAATAAGTAAGTTGAAAAGGCTATCTTCAGAATTTTACCATGAAGACCTCACTGAGCATACCTGAATATGCAAATAAACCTGATTGTCAGATTGTAACTTGAATGGCTACTCTAATGAAGTTAGATTCTATAAAGACTTAGAGGGATGGTCTGAGTCAGCCATCAATCCACTGTGATGCCCAAACTTTAGATCTAACAAGCACTATACCAAGTGCTTTCACATAAATTTTCTTTTTTAAAATTTTTTTTATGTTATGTTAATTATCATACATTATATCATTAGTTTTTGATGTAGTGTCCCATGATTCATTGTTTGTGTATAACACCCAGTGCTCCATGAAGTACGTGCCCTCTTTAATACCCATCACCAGGCTAACCCATCCCCCCACCCGCCTCCCCTCTAGAATCCTCAGTTTGTTTCTCAGAGTCCATAGTCTCTCATGGTTCGTCTCCCTCTCCGATTTCCCCCCTTCATTTTTCCCTTCCTGCTATCTTCTTCTTCTTCTTTTTTTAACATAGAATGTATTATTTGTTTCAGAGGTACAGGCCTGTGATTCAACAGTCTTACACAATTCACATAAATTTTCTTATCAAGTTATTTGAATTATTCTGCAAGGATAGCAATAAAATAGTTTATTGTCACCCACCATTAAAACACTCCTGTGTCAAGGCACACAAGCCAAGTCAGGACCTGAGCCATGCCCTCAAATATTATTAACAAATGGAAAAGTGTCCCACCTACTTAGCTGTTTGGTTTCAATGTGCATCAGCTAAGGGAGGATACCCTAAATACAGGAATTACGCAAAAAGCAATAGGATTTAGGTTGACTCTAAAATCATTTCAGCAAATTTGGCCAACTGGACATCATCATCACTCAACACCAGCCAAGCCACCCATTCCAGGGAGCTCAGGTGGGTGATACAAGCTCACGCAAGGTTCCTGCCTCACAGGGGAAAAGTACCAAGCCAAGACCAAAGCATGTCTTAGGAACCAGTAGTCACATTATCTGAAAAATGGAAAATTTGAATTCAGAAATTTCAAGAGAAGAACCAGTACCTCCCTTAATGGCTTGGTGCTCAAGGCCTGACCTGCCTAAATGCAGCCATTAACATCTCCCATGTTCAGAGTTCTCTTAGTTAGCCTAGTATTCAGAGAGGCAGCATAGAAGAGTGGCTAAGACCAGGAGGCTTGGCTTTAGACAATCTCAGTCCAAATCCTGGCTCATCACTTACCTGCTCTGAGAGTTTGAACATGTTACTTGACTTCTCTGTGCTTTTGTTTTTCCCACCACAGAATGTAGATAATGTAGATGGAACAAAGTCAGAGTTTTGTCAGAAGTAAATGAGTTAGCACCCTTGGAATGGTGCCTGGCACATAATATAGGCCATATAAATATTTGCTATTATTAGTATTAAAGTTATAAGTTACAGAAACCCAACTCAAACTCAATTAAGAAAAAAAAAAAAGAAGGAAAATACCAGCACATATAAAAGGAATACCAACAGAACTTTTTCCACACCTCTGTTTAGCTTCATTTATAGATAAATGCTCCCCCAGCAGAAAGATGCCCTCTGTAACTTGCCACCTGGAAAATGTGAGGACATCTTGTCCCAAACTTCAATTACTATCCTAGAATGCTTTCTGAGTGGCTTGGCCTGGGTCCTATGGCCCACACGTGGACTTGTGGGAGGTGGGAGTAAGGAGGAGAATCAGCCCATTAGCATATGGCCTACACCCTACACCGAATGGGAAGCAAAAGGTTCTACAATGAATAAGATGGGGAATCAAGAAGGGGATTCCGGTCTGTCTCACTCCTGTTCCATGGTCTTTTCACCATATCACTCTCCACTTCACATTTTCTTTGTTGTTATCCTCATCACCATCATCATAGGGCTTTATTTCTTTCTTTCTTTCTTTTTTTTTTTTTTTTTACTTTTTTCCCTCTGGAAAAATGTTCAACATCTGGGTGGTATCTTACCAAGAGACAAGCCACCACATAAGTGCCTGAGTAGAAAAGAAAGCAAATACCTTGCACTGCACTTTGAGAAAAGGAAAAAAAAACAAAAACAAAAAAAACCCTCTTACTATTCATATTCAGTCCCTTTCCTCTGAAGAGTGCCAAAGGTTTTACAGACACTAAATGCCCCAGTGAGAGAAATAAATTGAAAGAGTTTAAGCTGTGGCCTGAGCTCCCTATGGCTACTGTAAAGTAATCACTCCACACACATATGGATAAGTGCTCTATGCCAACAATGAAAACTTAACTGCCTGAACTATTTTTTGGCCTCATTTAACTTGTCCATTTATGTGACTACAGATGCCTTTCTCCTTAGAACTATAACATTTTAGAGCAGGAAAGGACTTTACAGATCATTTGGTTCAATACCCTCATTTTGCAGATGGAAACAACTGGAACCCAGAGAGGCTTATTAGCCAGCACAAGGTCACATAGCAGGTTCAGTGCAGGTCCAGAAGTAGAACCCATGTCTCCTATTTTCTCATACCATGCCTTTTATGAAAAACCACACTAAGTCCAAATAGCTACCCCGTGGTCCAAAACACTATTAATTTCTTTCTTCTCCAGTCAAGTGAATCACATAAGCGTTTGAATGACTTCTAGAAACAAGAAACATTTATTATAAAATTTTGACAATATACACTCATCACTACCACTGGGAGACAATGAAATTTGGTCAAAATGATAAGACAGTAGTTACGGCTGTCCTTGTAAGAGGTCTACTTTTCATACTTCTCCATCATCCAGCTGTAGTCAGTACTTCTTGGCTGCCCTCAAACTGATACAGGCCCCCATGGGCATGTTTCTGACCCAGCTCATATTCTATGCCAGAGTTGGCTTTTCCCTGTAAAGAAAAACTAGCTTTTCTTATGAGCCATTATCCCATGACCATGCATGGCTACATATGCATATTTAAATAAGGGCTTCTGAGAAATAAGGTCTTAAAATTGTGTTTATACTAAATCTCATTTACAAAATTGGATCTGCTTGATATAGCTTTTGTTGTTGTTTGTTCTGTTGTTTTGGTTTCTGGTTGGTTGGTTGGTTAATGGTCACAGATGCAGTCCAAATATTATACATGGAAAACCTTACTTCTTAGAATGAATCAGCTACAACTGTCTATTCCTACAGGCAATCATAAAATGGTTTTGTAAGAGATAATCATGTATCTAAGGGCCTTCTGATAATCAGTGAATTCGCTTTCCATAAAGAGCTTCCAAATTAAGTGAAAGTTGCTTCAGAATTCTCGAGAACAAGATAGGAGGCCAAAGAAAGCCTCTTAACTTACTAATTAGATTCATGTTCTTATCCACATTTCCTATGTGTCTCTCATTACGTTTCTGTGCCTCTAATGACTCTATCCATGTAGTAAAAGGAATATATGTCAGAGATGCCCTACACATGCAACTGTCCCCATCTGAGACCAGAAGAACACTGCTGATGGCTGAGGTCTTTGGGCCTCCCTCTCACCCCTTCCACCCCTGGTCACTGTTAATTCCTTGGAAAGAAATATAACCAACTCTCAAGAGAAACAATAACTCTAGTTCTAGAGAAGCTAATCTAGTCTCAATGTATATAAATCTCATTTTTAAAGTTAAGTCATTGATATCACTTTTAGTTTCAACCTTACTGTTCCCTATATTACAATTTTTAAAAATTTATCTCAGTCGGGGTGCCTGGGTGGCTCAGTCTGTTAAGTGTCTGACTCTGGATTTTGGCTCAGGTCATGATCTCAGGGTTGTGCTGGGCATGGAGCCTGTTTTGGATTCTTTCTCTCCCTCTGCCCCTCCCACCCCACTTGCACTCTTTCTCTTTCGCTCTCTAAAAGAAAAAAAAAATTATCTCAATCTGTGACTTATGTGGAAGGAATTATCCACAAAGTCCTTTTCTCTAGTTAAGGTCAGGAGTGACAAGTGGTGTCCAAACACTCTAGCTCTGATTTTCAGTATGTTCCAGAGATGTATGCTGCCAGTTTAAGGAGGAAAAGTATGTGTGTTCTTCACATTGGCCCAAAATAAAGTGGGTTGGCTATCAGTTGAGTTGTGAGAAAAGAAACAGACTTTCAAATGCCATCACAATATAATGGATGTTATCTAAAAATTAAGATAAAGGCATCTGACTAATGTCTAATAACTAAGCTATTCCTATATTCTGATGTTTTTTTGTTAAGAGGTAACTAGAAGTTTAAATTTACATTATGATTACAGCCTTTCTTTTATAAGTTGAAGAACATTACTTTGGTCTATTGAGCAAACTCATTCGTCGCCTTTTAAACATTTAGACATTTAACTTTTAGACATTTAGACGTTAGACATTTAACTTCCACAGCTGTACAGTTGGCAAGGAGCAGAAGAATATTTAATATTAAAGAGAGAATATTCTAAAGCATCACGGCATTCTATGGTATGGAACACACTGTAATTAGTGTACCTTAACTGAAAAAAGAAATCACATATGGAATTAGTGAAGGAAAAGGTGCTCATGTATTTATTTCCTTGCTAATACGCAATCAAATAAGACAAACAAATAATTCAGCAATTCAAACTAATAAAGGACTGATTTTCTAAAAGATTATGTCTTCTAATGCATTCACCAGAATAGAACTCAGAACAACTTTTGGTTCTACAGGTCTTGAAGCCCTAGATCAAATAAGCTTCATTTATTTGAAATGAATATTTCAAAGAGGTATTACCTCTCTTTCATTAGAATTTTGTGTTCCAGGGCGGCTCGGTGGCTCACTCGGTTAAGCATCTGCCTTTGGCTCAGGTCATGATCCCCGAATCCTGGGATCCAGTCCCGCATTGGGCTCCCTGCTCATCTCTACCTTTCCCCCTCCACTCATTCTCTCTCTCTCTCTCTTCTGCAAAAATAAATAAAAACACTAAAAAAAAAAAAAATTTCTGTTCCACATCAGAAATAATCCATTCGTTCAAGAAACAGTTACTGTGCAATGGCCTGAGGCACTGGAGATAGAGCTGTGACAGTTTTGCCCTTTAGAGCATTGAGTTTAGCAAGAAAGACAAACAGGAATGCAAGTAATTGCAACCAAGATGAATAGCGTTAGGATGAAAGAAGCACACAATGTCATGGACACCCCCAAGGGACCTACCAAGTCATGGGGACTGGGAGTGACAGTAGGAAAGGAAGGTCCTGGAGGAGGTGACATTTCAGATAAGACTTGACAACTCCACAGGTAAGATTAAAGGTACACATTGCATTTTGCTTCTTCAAAAAACTCCACTAAAACCATATTAAAGAGGCTTTAAAAAATAAACCTATAAGAATAAGGAGAACAGGAAAAGGGTAACTGCTCCTCCTCTCTTCCAGCAGGAAGCTAGAAATGTACTCACTAGAAAGGGTAAAAGAGAAAGTCATCGATCAAGAACATGGTTCAGTGACCATACATAATGGGAAGATTAATACTGACGTCCCAGCAAAATCTCCTGCTCACTCCAAGAACACAGGCACCAGCCCTTCACCTGTCAGATGGTCAAGTAAGGGTCCTTCCTCAAGGGGAATGTGACCAGCCCAAGAGGAAAGACTACTGACACCAGGGCTTCTGGGGGGGGGGGGGGGGAACAACAGACCCACCTAGATCTCTCCAGTAAAGCTCCAAGTCAGTTAGCTTCACTCTCAGGCTCTTAATCATGAACAGAAAAGCAAGGTTGATTATCAGATATATCAAGAAAGCCTCTAGCATGGAAGATAGATACCGTACACTAAAAAAACAAACAGAAACAAAAAAGCATTTTGGAGGAAATAGAGACTATACACAGAGAAAAAAATTAAGAAAAACAATCATTAACATCCCTAGATAGATATTACAGGTTCGAAATTTAAAAAGGATCCTATAAAAACAGAAGAATTCAAAAAAACAAAAAACAAAAGAACTCAACAGTAGGGTTGAAGAAAGAGAGAGTAGATAGTAAAGGCAAAAATAAAACAGAAAGACAAGAAAATTGCAGGACCAGACCAAGCAATTCAACATCCAAATAAAGGATTTCCAAAAAGAAAGAACACAGAAAATGGAAGGTAAAAATCATCAATGAAGTAAATTAAGAACACTTCCCTGAATTGACAGATAGGAGTTTCTAGACTGCTGAGTGTCTGGCCCAGCTGACTCGCACAGCATTTATCATGTACACATCGATTACTGTTTTAACTATCTTATGTATATAAACTTGCTTAATCATCATGGCAACCCCAGAACACAGATGCCTTTATAATTATCATTTTACAAATGAAGAGACTGAGGTACAAAATGGCTGGGCAACTTGCCCAAGATCACACAGCTGGTAAGAGGCAGCACCAGGATCTGAAGGCAGGTAACATAGCCCCGGGACCCCTGACACGATACTACCATGCAGGCGGGAGCACCATTGTAAAATTTCAGAATACACTGCAGACAGTTCTATATGATCTTTTAAAACTAGGGGTAGCTATTCTTCCCATAGTGCACACAGGGCTTCATCCTCAACCAAGAGCCCAAGGGGAACCCCATGCAGACTCCCTTTCTCACCTCCACACACAACTTTCTTCCCTCCGATACCCTGTCCTACAAATTTGAGTCACATCGGAAGCTCTAAATTCCTATTCCTGCTTCCCAGCTCAACAAGAATACTGCTCAACCCTTGGGCTCACCGCCCTGCACCAAAGCCGAGAGAAGTATCCTCAGAGAGTAAGTCAGGGGAGAATGAAATGCTCCCCTCTCATCTCAAGGAGCACAGAGCCACCCAGTTGCTACCCAACGCTTGACAACAGTTGCCTACTACATTTTGCCTAGTTCTATAATTATGCATGGCAGGACAGTAAGTCTGAAACCAGTCCTTGTGTGCCTGAAGATATCTTTATTTCACCCTCCCATTTCAATAGTTCTAGGTTCAAAATTCTATCAACACTTCAATGTTATATTCCTGCAATCCAGTGTTGCTGTTGGAAAGTGAACATCAACTTGATTTTTATTATTTTCCCTATTTTTGCAACTGTTTCCTTTATTTCTCCAAATAATACAGCTTTAAATTCCTGCTCCATTTGTTCCATCAGGTCTGCTCCCTCTGATATAGGTAGGTTGCCTATGTCCTGTCATTCTTCATGATACTTTTATTCTTTAGATGTGTCATGATATTTTTCAACTGGGACTGCAACAGTAGCATTCCTGAGACCATCGGTTGCCTCTGCTTTGATGACTACAAAGGTGGCCCATTGAAAAGAGAGGGTCAGCTGGTGTCTTCACTGTGAGGGACGAAGATCGAGTTAAGCGCCTCTACTGCAGGTCTCTGGGCTTAACTGCGCTTGTTTTCGTTGGCATTTCTTTCTCCTTTAGATGCACCACCTAGTTCCTCTGTATCCGAAACTGCTTTCTTGAACTGGGGTTGGGGGAGACAACTCCAGTCCCCACTGGCCATTGGAGCTGGCATTACAGATTTCAACACTGAGATCAGAGTTTCAGGGAGGTAGACTGTTGGTATAAAATCATCTATTAGGTAGGGCCCTGGTGTTTCATTTTCTGTCCTGGACTGAAAACAGCAGGCAAAGTCATTGTAGAAAATCCAACTTTGAGCATATACTCCATGTTTGCAAACACAGTAGACAAGACTCATTCAGCTCCTGTCTAAGCCTGCCCGACCGAGATCACAGCTCCCACCCTGGACTGGCCCAAGACTCCATCTAGAGACTTCCACCTTTGTCTTCTCTCTTCTCCCCCTTCCCATCTCCCAGCCCTCTCCTCCACTAGCCCATCATTTTCTTTAGAGTTTCTCAAAATTCTGATACAGTTTTCAAGTCTGCCTCTGGATTCATTCTGCCTTTCCATGCCTTTGCTGGAATTTCCAGATTTCAGTGCCAGTGGAATGTTTTTAGCTCATCACTTTCATGGAAGCCAGAAGTCCACCCTCCTCAGGGATCATTCTGGGGATACTCCCTGTGGACCTTCCAGCCCAATTAGGTATGCTACAGCAGGCTGTGGGAGACATAGACCAGGCCAGTCTCACAGGAGGAATCAATGTTAGGACCTGCACTGTTAGAACATCTGGCCAGAATTACTAGTGACTGTGAGATGGGGTGGGGCATTTTCATTTAAGACACTTCCCACCCTGACCCCAGGCAGACTGCAAAGTAGCTTAGTTCTAATGCCAGACGTTTCTCAAAGGGAGCAAAACATCCAAATTTCTGGTAATGATGACATGCGTCTATATCTACATAGGGCACAACCCAATACTTAGAATTTTGTCATGCTTGTAAGTACCTATATTTCCATATCACTTATCTATATATCATTACAGAAATTATGAAAGTTTGTCTTCTTTAGAAAGATGAGCGGAAGACAAATTTCTTTTGTATGGTAACAAATCATGGTGCTCCAAAATATATTTCTTTTATCAGTAAAAAATAGCAGTTTCCTGCTCTACAATCAACTCTCATTATTCATAGTAATGTTCTATAAAGTTGCTGCAAACACTGAATTAGCAAATACTGAACCATTGCTCTTAGGGGAAATACAGGATTAGATTCCTGAGAGCCTCTGCTCACAACATTTTCATCAAACAATCAGTACATCATATGGTTTTATGCACGCTTCTCTTTAAAGACATTTTAATATATACTGTTATTCATTAACAATGAACATAGCCAACAGCATTATAACTCATGCCTGAAGTAAGCTTATCTAACGTATTTTCTCTGTAAGTCACATCACAGTCTTCTTGTGCTTGGGACATTAGACAGTGCTTTAACATTATACTCGCAAGCCATTTCAAACAGCAAAATCATCAACAAAAAGCACCCAAAAGAACACAAAAATCATGGCACTAAATAGACCATGAAAAGGACACTCATGTACAGTATGAGAGCTGAAATGAGAAGGCAGAGCCGTGCTTTGTTCCACCTCGGCTGGAAATGTGCACATCGGGTGGCTCAAATTTTTCACCACTCTATGTGTATCCATGAATGACTCACCCTAAATACTGATTTGGGGGTTACAAATAAATTTCAGCAAGTAGGAGAATTTGCAAATATGGAATCTTGAATAATGAAGATTGATGATATTATTAGTGCTTGTATAATGATGGGGAAAAAACTTTTTGTTAAAAGAAAGGAGTCCATAAAATGCCTTGTAAAGGGTATTTTGTTGACCTTGGTATACCCCTCACCCTCTCACCTCCACAAACAAACCTCTTGATTAACTAAGAAATGTTTTGTGCAATCTGCAGCAGTTTAGAGCCTACTAACATTTTATGCCGATCTGGTGGGTGTCTAGTAAAGAGAGCTCCGAAGCCTGTAGCAGGTAATCCAGTGTCCCTGGAAACAAGACAATAATTTTTAGAAAACATGTCAGACTGACATTTATAAACTTTCAAAGCCATATAAAACTAATTTGGGGCTGAATTTTTTTTATCCTTTTTTTATTTTTCATTTTTTATTTTAATACCAGTGTAGTTAACATAGTGTTATATCAGTTTCAGGTGTACAATATAGTGACTCAGCAGTTCCGTACAAAGAAAGTACTATTTAGATTGCAGTTGACTAATAATCTAGTTATTCAGGCTGCTAAGACAGGGAATGATAATAGTAAAAATATGGCTTTAGGTAGGACTGATCAAACAAATAATGGTGCTTGGCATTGAGAAATGGCTTACTGTGTTATATTAATAATTATAGGATAAAATTGATAGTACCTATAATTGAAGATATACCTGTTAAATATGGGGGGAAAGTAGGTCAACAGAAGCTCCTGTGAGAACGAGGTTACCAGCTGGAGGTGGGTACAGTTCAACTTGCTCAAGCAATAACAAGTCAAGCACCTGCTTCAACTGTTGATTATGTAAGCAAGAATAACCATGACAGTGCGAGTAGTCAGAAACTGATTTACTTGAGAAACTGCTATATCGGGGGGGGGTGGGGCGCCTGGGTGGCTCAGTCGTTAAGCGTCTGCCTTCAGCTCAGGTCATGATCCCAGGGTCCTGGGATCAAGCTCTGCATCGGCCTCCCTGCTCGGCGGGAAGCCTGCTTCTCCCTCTCCCACTCCCCCTGCTTGTGTTCCTGCTCTTGCTATCTCTCTCTCTGTCAAATAAATAAATAAATAATCTTAAAAAAAAAAAAGATAGAAAGAAAAGAAAATGCTGTATCAGGAGCACCAGTTATTAATGGGATTGGTCAATTTCTGAATCCTCCCTCCAAGTATAACTTGTATAACCATGAAGAAAATTGTTACAAATGCATGTGTGGTTACAGCTGGGGCTGAAATTTTATGATAGTTTCTTAAAGGTTATTCATGTTTGCAACTTTCATTCACTTTGCAAAATAAAATGTCCTGACAAGTAAATGAAAAATTCAGCATTTTGTCATTGTTTTGACTGCATTTTCCAACAATTACAACACAAAACAAGATGAATGGAAAGACTTTTCCACGGAAAGACACTGTGCCAAGCTGCAGGACTACAGATATGAAGAAGAAACAGTTCCTATTCTCTAGGAACTATCTCAGGGGAAACACACATACATATAAATAACTAGAATGTAAGTCCAATTGTTTTACAGAACATGCTAAACAAAATGCTCAGAGGGCAAGAATATAAGAGCAATTAATCCTGATCAATGACAGCTTACCCTAATTCTTACTGCTTGTCAGGCAATATTTCTATGTACATTTCATACTTCTTTTCACCTAAACTTCAGAGCAACCTATGAAGTAGATACTTTTATAATTCCCATTATATAGGTTGACAAGCCGAAGATTATAGACACTATTTCACAAGTAAATTGCAGAGTTGGTGTTCAAACCTAAATAGTCAGAACACTGACCAGAAAGAAATGCATATAGAGGAGGTAACATTTTAGCTGGACCCAGAATGGGTAATGCTGATTGGCAAACAAATGAGGGAAAGGGAATTCCAGACAGAGGGAATGGCATGAACAGAAAGCATGGAAGCTTGAGATATGTTCATTGTGATTGATGTGGTACTGTAATGTGTAGCTGGGGTCGCTACACCTCCTCACTACTCATACAAGTCCCTTCCTGCATGTGTATGTTCTGTAAGCAAAGGAAAGTAGTAAGAATACCTTTCAATAATCCCAGAGCTCATTGTCTCGTCATTCAATAAAGCCTTTCTCTTTGTTTTAGCCAATTCTCTGTTTGAATAAACTTGTGCCATTTGTTCATGTGTTTCTGATATCCAAATCTGGAAAAAAATGGAAGCCACATATAAGAAAAACACATACGTTGCCCAAAACAGTCAGTTACTAAAATACTTTTTGAAGTACATTCTGATTTTAATTATTGATGCTGTTGACATTAAAAAATAAGTACCATCGGGCGCCTGGGTAGCTCAGTTGGTTAAGCGACTGCCTTCGGCTCAGGTCATGATCCTGGAGTCCCGGGATCGAGTCCCGGATCGGGCTCCCTGCTCGGCGGGGAGTCTGCTTCTCCCTCTGGCCCTCCTCCCTCTCATGCTCTCTGTCTCTCATTCTCTCTCTCTCAAATAAATAAATAAATAAACAAATAAATAAATAAATAAATCTTAAAAAAAAAATAAGTACCATCTCATAGCAGTTCAACTACTTCATCGTAAATATGTGAAAATGGCAATTCCTTACTATGTGTTATTGGAAAGTAAAAAATCAAATCGTTTGTTTCTATGAAATGCATTCAACCAAATACTAACTCTATGTGCTTTCTACTTTCTTCTCAAGGTTAGTATATTTTAATTTCCCTAAGTAAGAAAATGTTTGTAGCAATCACTTTGTAAATCACATTGGACTCAGATACCAGCACCACTGCCACCATCATCCATTCTCCATCAGAGGATTACTCAATGTATTATCAAGCACTTATTACTATGAGAAAGACCTGCAAATTGTAAGATGTACTCAAACCAATTGAAGAAGCATCATGAGTAACATTTAGGGAATCTTACAAACAATGGATGCTGAGGATTCAATATTTTTTTCCATTCAAACTCTAGAAGATCATGAATGAATGTGGAGGTTCACAGAAGAGAAGCAGAACTCACCACTACCAAGAAAATCCATTACGTTCTCCAAACCTGAAGACATCCAATGAAGCCCTAGTCACATTAATCCCACCAGATTTTGTTTAAAAAAAAAAAAAAAAAGGAAAGAAAAAGAAACCTCTGTTTAGATATTTGGAGACTTTAACTGAAAAATATCATAGCTATAGTCAAACACCTTTGGTCCACTTCAGGTTGGTATAATAAAGCTCTGCTATAACTAGGAAACGATCCTACTCAAAGCAATTTTAACTGTAATCTCTGGCCCTGGTTCCCTGGTCTACTCCATGGCTCTGTAGATCTTTGGCTTCTCTGACCACTGCTCTCTGAGACTTCAACCTCCTGAATCACCAGCCACCCAGCCCAATTTGCCAACTTTGACTCCTATACCCTTTGCTCAACTACTCTTCCTCATAGATTCCCAGGTTCACAAGTCAATGGTAAGAGACACTGTATTGAGCTTCATATTATACACTTTAACAAAAAATAAGACATTTCTTTTGGGAAAAAATTACTAGGCACCATTTTCATGTGTAAGATTGATCCAAAGGCACCTGTCAGTGCCTTCCACAGGCTATTCCCAACAGAAAGCCAGAAGGCAAGGAAGATCACTGAAGCTGTCCATAAAGGTCAGCCTCCGTGGCACAGAGCAGGGTTGAGACAGGGGGAAAGCAGATCTGGAGGGAGAAAGGAAAAACACTTGGCATAGTTTATCTTCATTTTAAGGAAGGAAAAATTGAGGCTGAAACAGAATAAGCAAGGCCCAGGTAAACCAGTGAGAAAGTAGAAGTTCCACAATTCAAAACGTTGCAGCCTGACCCATTCATTCATCAATCCAAATCTATGAAGTGCCAGGCTAGTGTAGGAAACAAACTCCAGAGGCTCCACTGACTAGAGTAGTGAGTTGCAGTAAATCATGGGAATAATGGTAATGACAACAGCACATGGCTAGACACTATTCTAAATGTCTTCACATTAAATGCTCATGAAAACTCTACTATTCTCGCTTCACACCTGAGGAAATAAAGACATGGAAAGTTTCAGACTCTTGATCAAAGTTACAACCTACTAAGTGGTGGAGCCAAGAATGAAAGAGAAGCCATCTATCTCCAGGACCCACTCTTAACCTCTATTTCCTGTATCAGGGGCAAATGTCCCTCAATTTGAGACCTCCCATCTTTATCAGTATTAGAACCCCAAAATTTTAGCTAGGGACCTCGTGTTTCAGACTACATTTTCTAGTCTCCTTAATTTTTTTAAAAATGTTTAAAGTTTTTATTTAAATTCCAGTTAGTTAACATACAGTGTAATGTTAGTTTCAGGTATACAATATAGAGATTCAATACTCCATACAACACCCGGTGCTTATCACAGCAAGTTCAAGTCTAGTTTCCTTTCTACTTAAATATGATGAGTGACTGGTTCTGAACAACGAGGCATAAATGGAAGTAATTTATACAACCTCCAGGAAAGGTCCCGCTTCTGTTTTTCTTTTCCTCCTACATGAAATGTGGACATAATGACAGGTTTCTGACAGCCATCTTGGGCTCTGCACAGGGATGGCAGGGTATAAAGCTGGAAGGAGTAGGTTTCTGACAAACTTCCATACCAGTCCTGACCTGCTATCATCCAGACTTTTTACATGAAAGAATAAAACCTTATGTGAACAGCCACTGTTGATTTGTGGTTTCTGTTGCATGTGGGCAAACCTAATCCTACACCATTTTAATGTGAAAAATCACTTTGGTCTAGCAATGTTCATAACCTGACATAAGGGTGGATAATTTATAAAAGCACTAGCATATGTTTAAAAGTCTTTTGGGCAATATATATATATATATATATATATATATATATATATATATATACAGTCACTCGTCATATTTGTGATATATATATATCACAAACTGGAGATTGGCAATTTGGTATGTGAGATTGCTAAATTAACACAGCACAAACTTGCCGGATAATCACTAAAATTTCCATTAAATTTGCATAATAAGTTCTAGCTTGAGTCGAATGGTAATATAAAAAATATCTAATGTGTGTTTAGGAAGTTCACTTCATAACATCATTCTTATTCCCCATTTTCCTGAGTATCAATTTTTCTTAAAGTCTCAACTTCTAATCTTCCAAGATGAACTCTTCCTATATGTGTGGCATTTAAGAAATCCCAGTAGTAGAATAGTGACTGTTAACTGGGTAACTGGTACAGGGAAAGAGAAAGTCATTTATAACTTCCCCTCAAGTTCCACATTTGAGGGTAACCAGACTCTTTCTGCTGAGGATGACTTACCCCCAGAAGAATCTCTCTTGGAAAGATTCATTTTAGTTGATCGCCAATTGACATTTCTTTCTTATGTTGCTTATAGGGTCCCCAGAAAGCAGACTCCTCTGATCCATACTTTAGGAAGTGCAGATACTTTCCAAGTCAAGTTCCCTCTGTGATGCCACAGGCTGCTTCAGGAATAAGTCCGACCTCAGTCAACCAAGGTCCCCAACTTCAGGGTAACAGTTATTCAAATTCCCTAAGGCCCCACACTACAGCAGGAAGTAGCTTATCCCATGGGGAAAGGAGGGGTGGAACTCATACATTTTCTCTAAAGGGTTCCTCCAAATTCCAAATACTCTCAGCCAGGTCTCTTCAATTTCAACCTTTTCTTTCTTTTTCTTATCTTCAAGGTGGATGAGAGACCAAGAGGCTTGGAATCAGTTACCGCCCAAATGCTTTGCATGTTCTATGTGACAGATTTGGCACCTCACTTTGGAATAAAGAACTTGGCATCTATCATCTTAGATCTTCAGTCATATCTGAAGAGTTTTATTTTACCTGTTAAGTAGCACTTCCCCTACCAATTGTAGCTTTTTTGTACCATTGCCAAAAGGTCATCATCATCAACAAGTAATATCAAGACTTCATAAAAAGTCTTTATCTTTAAAAAGGGATGATTCTTATTTCTCAGCAGTTTTGCTCTTGGAAATTCTGGCTCTATTTTCATGTCTAGGAGAACTCAGTAGTAGTTCCATACAGAGATTATTTAAAGGATCTCAGAGAATCAGTGAGGCTCCCTCCCCATCATTATTTTGAACAACTGAGACACATGGGGTATGATCAGAAAAATGATTTCATTCTTTTTTTTTTTTACTACCTGTTCTATCTTTTCTTATAATCACCTCAGATAACAAATCACCTCGATAACAAAACAAAAACAGTCTCACTTAAGTAATGAATGTTGGTAGAATAATCACAAGAGGGCCTTTTAGTTGTCTTGTGATCTGAGGGAAGGAAAGAACAGAGCAAGTGAAGAACTAGAAAATCAGCCAACCCTCCCCACACAGACAGACCTCCCTGGCCTGGAGCAGTCTAGCTGGAGGAAGAGAATATCTTTCATCTTAAATGAAATTCATCATTTTGATGAGATACTTTAATTACTGAAATGGGACCAATAGACTTGTTATGATCAGAGAGTGACCATAAAAATTATAAAATCTGCATAACATTTTATCCAGGGTTATAGAAAAGAACTCACTCCACAAAGTAGGGTGAATAGACAGTGGAGACAAAGAATACAGGTGTGTGTGCGATTGCATCTTTTGAGTGCCATTTGTTCAACATAACAGTGCCCATGCTTTGGCAAACTGATATACTGAAAAATTAAAATCTGGTTTCTCTACGGGTTAAATGAGGCATGATTATTGCTATAGAAAAAGAATTATGAAGGAGAATGACAGGACCAAAATGGCAGACGCCTACATTCACTCCTGTCCCAGATCCCTAAAAATGACAGAGCAGATACGCACTTGAATCAATAAACCCATAGCTGCATCAGTAGACATGGAAAGTACACTCAGTTGGCCTAAATTTATACAGAATTCCTGGAACAGAAGAGGCAGGTGCACTTGTGCTGATGTTGGAAAAGACGATCCAAAGTAGATCCACGAGAGGATGCTGGAACTAGTGGCATCAACTCCAAGCTCAGAGATGAGAGAAACCTGAAGCAAGAGGAGACCCTGACTCCATCACCCACTTGCCCCAAACATCTTCCTTTTTCCTGGCTTAAGTGGTTCTCCTCCAATGGCATTTAAAATTATTCCATCTACAAAAATTTGATCCATATGCCTCTTTCAGGTACTTAGATCTGAATGCAAGAAGCATCTGTAAGTATAGTCTTATGATCAAAACACTATTATACTATGTCAATCAAAGAAAAAAAATACCTGAACCAATTAAGTAAAAGATAATTGAATTTCTGAGATCTGGTATAATTATATTCCTTTATATCCATTTTAGGGTCATCAATTTTTAAATGTCATATTTTCATCCACTAAAATAGCTCATATTTGAGACTTGCTTGTCTCAATCCTTTACCGATCCATAAAAAGAATGTTAGCACACTTTTGTACTATTCATTTATTTACCATTTTAAAGTCCAAAAGGACTGTAATGCTATTAATACTAATATTAGCCTAATTTGCTCATCCACATTGTCCTGTTAGTTCCAGAAATGCCTTGGCACTGATCCATTGGCTGTATAAGAAAAATCTGTTTAGTAAAATCACCCATGGTTTTCCTTGTTCCTTTATGTCTGATAAGTTCTCACCTTCTATGACACAGCATCAAATGTACTCTGTACTTAATTATTAGCAGTTTTGAGGAAGTTTCCTTCCTCAAAAGCAGTCTTACATACTGATCGTGACAGAGGTACTGTTCTGAGGATCCTTGGGTGAGGGACTTTACAAATGAAGGAACCACGAGAGAAGAGCTCCTGAGCATTTTAGTTTGCATGGGACTCACTCTGGTATAGTTAAGCAGCATCTGAATAAAGTTTAAATAAAATACCAAGACAAAATGCTCTAGTTTAAAATACTATTTCCCATAAATTGCTTAGACTCATAAAACAATCAGAGAAAGTCAGTGGCTTGAATGAGTGCTTGTCTGGGAAACTGCATCCTATGCGCTCTCCTGAAGCCGGAAGGACCACTGGGGTAGGAATTCAATTATGGCACCACTGAAACCTGCCTGGTAAGTTTCCAGATTTCACCAACTAATGGTTCCTTTAGATTCAGCTCAGGAGCTTTGCTGTGGCCACCTCCACTAGGAAACCATCCCTGATCCTCTCCGCAACCCATTTCAGTTCAGGTGTCCCTCTCCACATCTTGATCTTCTTCCTATCATAGCATCCATCATACACTTTGTCACTGTGGTTGTACACCTGCACTTTCCCCACAGGCCTGTGAGTTCCTGATGTACAGTGACCTTGTTTTGAATTGTTTCTTACCCCAGCACTTAGCAAAATAATAGGGCCTCAATATATATTTGTGGAATATAGTCCTTTTTCCTTCTTTCCTCCCTCCATTTTTTCTTCCCTTCCTTCCTTCTTGCCTTTTCTTCTTTCTTTGTCTCTTTCCTTATTTCTTTCCTTCATTCCTTCCTTCCACAAGTATTTATTGAGGACCCACTCTGGACCAGGCACCATTCTTGGAACTGGAGATACAGCAGAGAACAAAACAAACCAAAGTCCCTTCTCTCATGGAGCTAGTATTCTAGTCAAGAGATATATGCAATTAACAACTAAAGAAGTCTTAAGTATATCCAGTGATTTAAATGCCATGAAGAAAACTAAAGTAAGGAAAAGGGATAGGGAGGGATGATGTGAATGGGCTGCTCTTTTTTATACAAATGGGCAACGAGCTCACTGAACAAGTGGGACTTGTAAGTAGGTACAATCAGAAAACAAATCTGTTCTTCCTCCATCACTGCCCATCCATAGACATTTGGAGAGGCGAATTCTTTTTTATGCTCCTTGATAAAATATAGGACAATTGCCAGGACCTGTGTGGCCACTCTCAGATAATACAAACATCTTCTGGCTACTTCTGTCCCAAGAGAAGTCTCACTGAGGTAAGTAAAATCCCCAGTACCATGTACTAGCCAAAACTTCATGTGAAATGAAAGACTCATTCCTGTAGTTTAGGTCAGCTTTGGCCTGGCATACCTCAGTGGGAAAAGCAGGCACAGTTGGCTTCTTCTCAATTGTCCCCCTTAAACTTCTTCCCTACTCCTCAATTCCCTCTGGCTTCTTGAGGGTTTAAGATGTGGGATACGAGGAAGGAGAGAGGCAAATGCAAGAAAGGTAGAAGTATACTCTTGTTTTCGTTTCCTCTAGGCATGTCTGATGTCTGACCCTCTCTGGCACTGATGGATGTTCAAAGCTGACTTTTTTAGAATGTTCTGTAGATGTTGAGATCACTTCTGGAAACATTCAGTGGTTATGTTCCATGACACAGGTTGGCATTTTCTGGACTTAACTGTCCTGCCTCAGCCCCTGGGAATCCAGTCACTGTCCCTCCCATCCCTACATGAGAGGCTCTTGGGCAGGTTCTAAAATGGCTCTTTGTCATATTTCTCTTCTACATCTGATCCCCAAAAGCCACCTCTGGGCCTAAGTACTCAATTATCCTTGTCTCACCAATGATGTACATGTAGCTAGTTCCCCTCTTTCTGCTCTGCTGCTTTGGAAAGATCACCAGCGCCTCATATCTATAACTTCACCAGGCACCCTTCACCAAGTAGATGAGATTCACAGTACACCTTTTCCAAAACCCTGTTTCTACTCTCAAACTCTTCTTTTGGTTTCTTGGATTTCAATCCTCTTATATCCTTCATGTGAGTACTGACCTAAGGGCACCATCTTCGAGGGTCTCACCTAAGTGGCCTAATATTTCACTTTGGCACATGGGACTATGGATTTGTTTGTGGCCTTTTGGAGTCTCAGCCAAAATAAAGACAAAGAAAGGCCTATTTAAAATCCTGTTACAAATAAACAATGCTCATATTAGCCCCAGTAGCAGCATTTAAGGGCAAGGAGAACTTCATACAGTGGAATAGAAATACTGATGGTCAAAAAAATCAACCACTCAGCAGCATTACCGCAAAAATCCAAAAATGCTAAGAAGACATGTAGGAGAGGAAACAGATGGGAATGGGGCTAGCTAGCATGTGTGTGGACATAATTCAGGGAACAAGACAGGGGTTATAGATAAGACATAAGAAACCAATGCCCCAACACATGCCCAAGCCAGAGCAAAAAAAAAATAATCAGGTTCATTTTCTGCAAGGAGGATGCAGTGTTTGGGGGGTAAAAAGGCCACTAGGCTGGGAGTGGAATCACTTGGCACTCCAGGAGACAGTTTGAGAAGTATTTAAGATCTTAGACTCTGGAACCAGAGGGTAAAAATAGATTTTAATTTTTAATACACTTTCTTGCTGTTTGACTTTGAACAAGTGATCGAGCTTCACCTGGCCTCAGTTTCTTCATTTACACAATGTGGCCACTTAGAGTGCTAGCCTGAAGAGTTGTCCAGAGGATGAAATGAGGCACTGTTCATGTAACCATTTTATTGAATTGATCCTATCCCATCAGTAGGATGCAATCATGAAGCAACTTCATTTTAATCAAGCTGCCTCTTCCCACATGGATGGCTAGTTCTTTCCTTTCACTTAATGGAAATTTTACGCAAGTCCCGTAACTTTTCTGGGCCCCTCAATCTTTTTTTTTTTTTTTTGACAGTTGAAATTTTTTTATTTATAGAGAACAGCAATTTTATACTTAACAAACGTTGGTAATTTTGAAAACTCAAAACACTTTAACTTTGAATATTCTTTTTTTAAAAATTTTTTTATTGTTATGTTAATCCCCATACATTACATCATTAGTTTTAGATGAAGTGTTCCATGATTCATTGTTTGTGCATAACACCCAGTGCTCCATGCAGAACGTTAGGCCCCTCAACCTTGAGAAGGATCTCATTTTAGTTATGAAATTTTCCAGTCCAGTGAAATCATCAAAATTGCTAACTGTATTAGATTTAAACTTCTCACCTTCCCAGCTGGGTGCTACTTTAGGCATGGAATCCTGCAGCAGGTGGGCCTTGCTGTTTCACAAGTGTCAGACACCTGGACCCTACGCCCTCTAAGTTCCAGGATACACATATTAATCTCTCTTATTTCCTTGAAACACCTCTCAACTGAGGAAGAAGGGACATGCATCCCACAACGAAATAAATCCTTGAACTCTAGTCTTCAAGGACATAATCACTCATACTGGCCTAACCTAGTTTAGAATATCTTAGCAGGTCCTGCCTAAATGGTCTAGCATCTTGCTTTAAGATGTGTGTTTTTCACCAACTATTGAGAGTATTCTAGTATTTAGGTCTCTATCAAAACTCTGGCAAGAAGAAGAACTCAACCATCCTTCTGCTACATCTAACATCATACCTGACATATGAAAATATGAAGTCTCTGTGTATCCCCCTTTTTTTTATACCTGGGACCTTGGGTGAATCATTTAAGATCAGTGGGTCTGGGTTTAGAACTGGAATAATAATATCTTTCTTATCAACTTTATAACTTTGTTGAGAAGTGCAAGAAACAAGACGGGTGAACAAGTGCTTTATACACAAAAAGTCTAGAAAAATGTAACTTACTATTAGGATATGTGAATAGCAATTTTGTCAGAAATAGTTGACCCCTTGATCTATTTTCATTCCTATCTAATATATCTGTAAACCTGGAACAATAAGGACAAGATTTCAATGACGATGAACAAAAGTCATGGAGAAGGCAAATATTATCTTATTTCTATACCCTCTATTAGACCTGAGGCATGACTGCTGTAATATGTATAATGCACAGAATGAAAGTTTGAGGTTCCTACATCTCATAGTTCACTTCAACTAACTTCCTCCTATAACCCAGAGACCAAGAACATTTTCATTTGGAAATCAAAAATAAATGTTTTTTTAAGAGTCAAAGATGCTAAGTGCATGCCAGGAAATGTGTGCTTTGCCTAACTTGCTCTTGTCCTGACTACACAGCCCCATGGCTCAAGAAAGCAAGGCTAAGCTGGGTTTGGTGGGGCAGGGCCGAGTGGCTACCAACAGAACTGAGCATCAGACTTGGGAACCCCTCCATGTGCTGGCTAGTGACCAAAAAGGCAGCCTGGTGTAGAGGCAAGAGGCCAATGTGGAAACTGAGGAAACCATCAGAATGCCCTTGAGATTTGAGCTATAGGGCAAAAAGACATTGAGCAGCACAAAATCAGGATGTCAATGAGACACTGGTGTGTGTGTGTGTGAGAGAGAGAGAGAGAGAGGAGGGGGGAGGATGTCTTGCTTTAGAGATGTCTTGGTTCCTGTAAGTGTCCTTGATTCCATTTCCAGGCAGCTGCATCTTTATAATAAATGTCCATTTTTTCCAGCTATCCTTATTATTCTCTATCCATTGTTAACTATAAAAGGCAGGAAGAAACAAGCATGAGCCCTGCTAAGCTAATTCATTCCCATCACCCTGGAGAACTGAGAATCTTCTAGACCCATGTCCAACATAGAATTATGGATCTTCCTTGGCTTGCCCTATTTCAAAATGGCCCTGCCTTTGGGGGCAGAGTATGATACAAACCCAGTCTTCTCAACACATTTGTACCTGCTCTAGTCAAATTACCAGCTCTTCAGCCCCAAGGTCATCCTATAAGGCCGAACTGAGTCTTCAACTAGCCCAGATTTCTTGACACGGTAGGACATAAAATTTGGGGGCCTCTGGAGAGGTGTGTTCCTGCCTTACACCAATTGGGCAGGCACCTAAATAGCCAAGGAGTAACCCACTCATGACACTTCAAACAGGAAGTACTCGTGCAATGAATATTCCTTTTGGAACTGGGTCATACAAAAGTTAGGAGAATAATCCCAGCGTGTTTTAGTAACTCACAACTCTACTGCCTCACGACAAATACAAGGACTTGAAATCAAAGAAATGAATTCAAAGTCTCACTCTTCAACTCCCTAACTGGGGACTTTAAGTCACTTAACCTCTAGGAGTTTCTCCCCCTCTATAAAACAGAGATAATACCACCTACGTTACAGGGTTATTGTGAAGATTAAAGGAGTCATGGAACAAAATGCTGTGGCTGCAGCAACAGCATCATAACAGCATGGATGGTATCTTGAGCACTTGCTATGTGCCAGGCACTGAGTCAACCACTTTATTTGCTTTATCTCATTTAATTTCTCCAACAACCTTATGACATGTGCACATTTTACAGGTAACATCATTGAAGCATCCAGTGACTGAGTCACCTGCCTAAATACCCAACACAGCATGGAGGGGTGGCACCAACAAAGAGCTCCTCCCTTTATTTTTCCATGTTTCACTAGGAAGAAGATTCAAGATCTAAAGAAATCAGCAGCAACTACTTACTGGGGGTTCATCAGTTCCAAGTCGCCAATATGTTGAATTACACAGTTTTTTAATGTTTTCAGGACCCTCTATATCATAATCTTTTGGATAGGCTTCTCTGTCATGGTGCCTTGAAAAATAAATTAGAATCTGTTAAGGGGTTTAGCTTTTTTTTTAAATCACATATTGCATTTAAAATTTTTAATAAAATTATCCAATGAAAATTGACGGCATTTGTGACATTGTTTTAATTATAAATTCACTGGATGTGGGATATATAAAGTATTTTCCATCTCTTTTCAAGTAACGCTGAGGCTACTTCCTAAAAACAACTTAGCACATGTGATAAAACTAATAATATCATAAGAACAATACTTACCCAACACAGCAATTACTCAGTGACTCCAAAGAAGTGAACCTTATTTAATAATGTAGATTAGTTACCAAAAGTAAATTCTAAAATAAGACATGGTAATAAATTAGAAAGGCAACTTGCCACTTTAGCATTTTTTTCTACCATGAATTTTAATTAAAAGTTTTTTTTCAAATGAGAAAGAGCAAAGTATCTGCTCATATGGATTTATAACATGTGCTTCCTGTTTCTAAAGAGGGTTTAAAGGAAGCTGACAATTAAGCATAAGCTGGAAAAAAACATGTAGATGGAAGAGGGAAAAATATTCCAGATACCTTGACTAAAAGGGTAGATAGAAACGATAATAAAGGAGAGATTTGGGAGGAGGGGAGGAAGAAGGAGGTGGAGCGGCCTGCAGCGGAAGTAGCTATTTTTACATAGCTTTCTTGGGTAAGATAAAGGAAGCTGAACCCAAACATCCCTCAGAAGGGGCCTTGCTATTGAGGGGTACAGGGCTAGGATTGTGTAAGGGATACTGAGGTAGCCCAAAATTCATCCATCCATCCATCCATCCAATTGTCCATTCAGTCAGTCAATATTTTAAGTACCTACTACATGCCAGGCAGGGGATGCAATGGGGACCAAGCCTGATGCAGTCCTTGCCTTCATTGCTCACACTCTGGTGAAAGACACAAACAAAATTCTACAATGTGAGCACAGGGTCATGGAAGCAGAACAGCATCCACTCATCTGGATGGGGCATGCTAATCTAAGTCAGGAGGCCCTTTAGGGCCTGACCCTCCACCTCATCCCACCGTTCTGGGGCTGGGACCCTGCACTGCATTCAAAGTACACCCTTGCCTCTCCACCTCTGAGATGAGAGCAGAACACTGCATAGAACACAATAGGAAGGGAGCCTAGGATGAAGCAGCAGAGCTCAGGCATGTGAACCCTCTGCCCTCCACACATCTGAGCATTAAATTGCAGAACACTAAAAGCATTTTGGTACCATATCAGCATTTTCCGAGAGCCTCACAGGAAGGTCTCACTTTAGTCCTTAGGTGGAATACTGAACAACATCAAGAACCAGTAATGGTAGAGTGAATGGGGCCAAGGGTTTGAGTCATTGCTCAAGTCCTAGCTGTGTGACTTTGGGCAACTCACTTAACCTTTCTGTGTTTCCATTTCCACATGTATAAAATGAAGACAGAAATAAGACCAATAAGATTTTTGCAAAGTGAAAAAAATAAAAGCAGAAGGTCCTTCAAATACTGTAAAGTATCATAAATACCTATGTATAATGAATACTAACCCAGCTTTAAAAAATTCTGGTGTACATGAATTGCAACTTTATTTTTTCCATAATTGTACTTAATTTCTTTTCTAAGTGCTCATATCACTAAGATGGAAAAACCTTAATCTTGGTCAATTCTGGATCTCTTCCTACTCTCAAGGGCCTCTGTGGTGCCACAATGCCAAGAATCCATCTTTGTTGTCATCATCTCTCCCTGCTGACATCGGTGGAGATCTCCTCATTCTCCTGTGGTCTTCCATTATGGATCCATGCAAATCTTTGCTATGCCCTTCTGGTCCTGACACATAGACTCTTGCTTAGACTAGCACTCTGCCACAAGCGTGCCATTATCTAAGCCACCAAGAACCTTCATGAGCCACCAAGAACCCAGAGTTCCTGGAAAACAGGAACTTTCAAACATTTTGAGCACAGCCCCCACCAAATCCACCCCAACCCATCTTGAGACACTGGCCAATGTCTGAAGACATTTTTAGTTGTTGCATCAGGGTGGGGTGGGTTGTTACTCGTATCCAGTGGGTAGAGGCCAGTGATGTTACTAAACATCCTACCATGCACAGAACAACCCACCACCCATAACAAAGAAATATCTGCCTCAAAATGTCAAAAGTGTCAAGGTTAAGAAAGCTCCAGGGAACAGTTATACCAAACTCTTAGATCAGTGGTTCCCAAACCTGTTTCATGGAGCAGCAAAACATTCCCCCCCAATTTGTAGAACCAACATAAAATTGCCAACTTTTGTTTTGACAGAAACATTAAAAATGAAAAATCATCTACTGCCTTTAATAGGAAGACCTCTAACACCAAAGATAAGGAAAAACAATCTCAGAGTCCTTTAAACCAAATAAATTTAGCTATACAAAAAACTTGCCAGATTGTCTTCACAGTTAGTCTTACACCTTGGATTAGTAATAAGGTCATTGTTGACCAGTACTGGTCTAGTCTACTGACTGGCTTCTGCAGATATTAATTTGTCCAGACATGAATTTGACAGCAGCTGGTCAGCAGTTCAAGGTCAAAGATGCTTGAATACAGGTATTTCGTGCTGCGGACTGAAGGAAGAACTATGTCTTCCATGTCAAGCATGCAGGTACTGGCTGACCTTCTTGCTGGGAGAAGGGTCCACAGGGCTCCCTGCCTTCAGTGCCAGAATCTTCCTTGACAAGCAGCCTTGCTTCTGCTTAGGACCTTCCTCCATCAAGGCCAGAGCTGAGTGCTGTGACTCTTTCTCTATATAAGAAATCTTTATGTAAGACAGCCTCAACTATAAGAGATGAAGCTTGCATTCTATACCCTATTGTGGAAGAGATGGTATGAATATGAATAGAATTAGGAATGGGGAAAGGACTGACAGGACAGGATCAGAGCTGCCAACTGTATGAAAAGGAGCTTGAACTATGACCCTGTTTTCAAAAATGTCACTTAGACTGCTTCAGAGGGGATTAAGGTCAATACAATCTAGTAGGTTAAAGATAGCATGAGCAGGTCCCATTCTGGACAAATGCCCAACATATGCAGTCGGTATGTAACTTCCCATCACCAACTCTATATAATCACCTGAACTCTTGAGATCCTGTTCTTCCTATCTTTTCAGACCTAATGTAGTCCCAAGTAATGCCCTGTCAAGAGACCAGGGTCTGTTTCTAGGGTCCTTTGGGAGCTTGGATTTCCTATCATAAGAGTTGGATGACTCCAAATTGGATCTGCAAGCCCCCCTTGAGTAAACACATACGATCCTAAAGTGAGTTGCACAACTAAACAAATTCGAGTTCAGAGCATTCTCAGGCAAGGACCTGCAGCTCCCCTCAGGCTGCCCCAAACCAGAGTGGTCCAGCTCCCAGTGGAGGACAGGGTGGGGTTAGGCCATCAGATTCTCCTTGCAGGAAAGGAGACCAAGTTGCATTCTCGTGGACCAAGTGACACTCAAGTTAACACTAAAGTTTACACTCACTTTCCGTAGTCCCACGTCTACATGGGGGAAAAAAAGTGGAGGTTTTGAACAAAACCTTTATCTCTGCTCCACCTTTCACATTTTTTTCTTTATAATTATGCATTAATGAATCTGCCTTCTCATTAGACTAGGAGTAGCTTAGATACAGGAATTACTCTTTATTCATCTTTGTGATCTCAGTGCCTAGCATAGTCTAGCACATTATAAATGCTCATTAAATCTTCAATGATTGATTGATTGAATGTTCTTACATTGTGGTACTGTCACCTTAATATAAATGTTGAAAGCAGAGGCTTTCAAATGTGTCCATAAAAATAAAAAGCATCCCAGCTCACTCTGCAAAAGCACACATAAAGAAGGAGTGATTATGCATATAGAGATGCTAGTCCTTTGCAACAAAGACTTGTCTCCAGAGGAATTATAAATCTACTTGCTGAATGGGAAAGCTCTCAACATACATATGCATAACACTGATTGCAGTGGGGGTGTGAATCTGAGCAATATCTGACATGAGAACAATGAAAATCCCAGCCCTTCTAGCTTCTAGTTACCTGACAAGAGACACATTTTCTTTGAGGATTTCAAAGATGTTAAAAATGTTTAGTTAAGACTCCAGATGGAAGAATATATTGATTTTAAATTTTAGAATTATTAATGTAGTTCACAACTACTCTGTCAGCTATTGTATTTTCCGATATAAATCTAACCCATATAAGAAGAGAAAGATACCTTTTCTATTAGGTTTTATAAACACCTGCTATCTAGAACTTTAAAAGAAAATTACCCCAGAGAGTCAGCTTTATTTCCTGACACCTCAGAAGCATAAAACCAAGAGAATCAAAAGCTACAAAAAAACATTTGACAATGCTCTTTAAAGATTTCATGGGAAAATGATTTACATGCCAAGGTAATGTTATTTTAGTGGTACATTCATCAAACTGACAAATGAAGACTTCTAGATGTATTTGCAGAGTCATAAAGAAAATCTTATGTCCTTGGGAGAACTGGTGACATTTCAAACTTATGAAGAGGGACTTTGGTTTTCAATGTCTCAAGCTTTTTGTGATTTGAGCATCTATAACCTGAAACCACAGAATTTGAAGCCTAAACTGCACTCAAAAGAAAACCATTTGACAAAGGCAGATAAGTGAAGTCATTTTCTTCACTGGACATATATTGAGTGGCATGTAAATAAGACCCATCATTATTATGGATTTTCTTAATAGAAAATCTTCAGAAACAGGAGGCCCTACGGAGAATATTGGGAGGAAACAAAAAAGAATATAGTAGTGGGAGCCTGTGTCTAAACTGTTTAAATGTTAAATAAATGTTGTCAGTCTAAGTAACTGCCAAACACATGACTTTGAAAACAGCTGAAGGGACATGTATTAGACAGGGTGACACTGTAATTGATTAATCCACCTGGAACACTTCTAGAGGGAAATGAGGTACTAAGTATACTGGGAGTGGTGAAAACCAGGACTGTCCTGGTCAAAGCAGGATCAGGAAATTCTGTTACTCCATGTTTAAACAACTGGTTCTCAATGATCTTAAAATCCTAGGATGTTCCTTGGCGTTCTTTGATCTTCCCCTCCAGAATCAACTTATACTGACTGGCCAAAGACACTCTGGGAGGTAGAAGAGTAAGACTAAAGACAGACAGAGTTTTTTTAAGTGTATTATACATTAGTAATTACAGTAGTCCACAGAAAACCTTGATAGTATATCTTTCATGAATGACACGAAGACCAGTTTGTCCCCCTGCAAAACAAAAAGCAAACACCTGATTACTTGTATGAGCTCCTTCCCTAGTCTTAATATTACTGGTTTAAACAATTTGAATTAACTATTTTAGAATAACATCAAAAGATTGTATTATATGAGTTTAAGGCCCATTTTAATGTACACTTCTGTGAACCCATGAGCAAGGCATATTGACTAGGTATTATAAGGTTCTTTGGTTTCAAAGCAATTCATTTCATTCACATTAGAAACAAATGAACAAACTGTTCTTCATAAATAGAATCTAAAGTTTAAATATTCTTCCATTATGAACATAGTTATACAAATGAGCATTTTCCCCATGTCTTCCTAGAACTCATTCAAAAGTAACAAAGGAAATGGAAAAATTAAAAGAAAACTAAATTTTTGGCAAAGTCAGAAGTTATAATTCCCAGACCACACCGTGTGCAAGGGCTCCCATAAGCAGCCAAGATCCATTCAAAGACAAATGGAACCAAAGAATTTGTCAGAGACTGGTGGAAGAAGTGAAGATAATAGGCTGTAGGGAGAAATCTCACTAATGAGATTGGTCAGAGGTGGGAACTCTTGGAGTGACAGCCAAATTATATTTCCATGGTTATGCAAATAAATTCACTGAAAACAATGGGAAATGCTAGATAAAATACATTTTTAAATCCTAACACATTAAAAGTATTTAAGAGCTGAAAATCCAGTGGGGGAATTTCCAGGTCAATTTTTGGATGAAAGCCTGTAACCAAAGGGTTAAATAGAATTTCAAAACACCCAATCTGCTGATGCCTTCAAGGTGTTTGCCAACACTGCACTTGGACAATGACTTCAGGGCTACAAGAACAAAAATCTAGCCCTAGAATCCACTTAGGAGTGAGCTTTATAAGAAAGTCTTCCATATGTGATAGACATTGTGCTCACCAATATAATTTCTCCTTCTTTCCTAGGAATACAAGAGATTAAAATTCCCAGCTCTCTTGCAGTTAGTGGGGCCATTTGACTAGTTCTTTTTTTTTTTTTTTTTTTTTAAGATTTTATTTATTTACTTGACAGAGACAGACACAGTGAGAGAGGGAAAGAGGGAACACAAGCAGGGGGAGTGGAAGAGGGAGAAGCAGGCTTCCCGCAGAGCAGGGAGCCCAATGCGGGACTGGATCCCAGGACCCTGGGATCACAACCTGAGCCAAAGGCAGACACTTAACGACTGAGCCACCCAGGCGCCCCACTTGACTAGTTCTGGATAACAAAATAAAAATGAGCAGAAATAAAATGTGTCCTTTCTGTGACAGTGAAAGCTTTTGTCCAATTCTCAATTCTTTCTTCCCCTGCCAGAGCAGTCAATGACTTTCTAGAGCATAGAGCCTGAATCAGCATGAATCCCAGAGTATCTATGTGGAAGAGTGCCCCCTCTCCACCAAAAACTTACAGATGACTTTGTGTGAGCAGGAAATAAACCTTTATGTATTAAGCCCCTGAGATCTGGGGGACTGTTATCACAGATTAAGTTTAGCCTATTCTAATGCAGAAATCAGTATCAGAAGTGGGGTGGGTGCTATTGTAACAAAAATCTAAAGTATATGGTCAAAGACAATAGAAAGCTGATATTGCAGGCTGGAAAGGTAAAACATTTCATGACCACAGTAGGCAAAGAGTCAACTCATGTACCTGGTGAGACCGAGAAAGAGATTGAGAAAGCTCATGAGTTCCGTGTGTGAACTGCGATTGTTTTTTGCCAATGTATTTATAAAACAGAGAGAGGTAAATTCAGTAAATTGGCTGGTTTACAAGAAGGTAAAGAGAAATGAGAGTCCTAAAATTTGGGACCTGAAATGTTAGAAGATCGAGCAACTTTTAGATCTCAAACAGTACGAGAGAAAACTCAGATCTTTTTGAGACAAAGTTCTATCAAAGCTGAGCCTTGTAGCAAAGTTCATCCCATTGTTAGAAGCTCCCAGTGAATTAAGCTGCATTCAAGCAAACATATGCCTAAGGAGATAGTCAAACAGAAATTCCCAGGGTTTCTGATTTCTGTAACTACAGCAGTCTCAAAGTGATATTCAAGGTATTTATTATAGGAGAAAAAGTAAAGAAATAAAGCAGAACTTTGTCTAGAAAGAATTAACAGTGAGGTTATTACCAGTTGGAATTGACTGAATTCAAACAAATAAGCTTATGAAGTTCTTAAAAACTGTTCTTCCAAGTTAGCCAGGAGTCTGAATTTAAAATCCTTTAACTGTTCAATATTTAAAATATTCTTTGGGAGGCTCCTGAGTGGCTCAGTCAGTTAAGCATCCGACTGTTGGTTTGGTTCAGGTCATGATCTCATGGGTTGTGGAATAGAGCCCCCCCCCCCCCCCCCCCCCCCCACCCAACTTCGAGCTCCGCATGCAGCAGGGAGCCTGCTTTAGATTCTCTCCTCTCCTTCTGCTCCTCCCTCTCCCCCAAGCGTGCGCTCTCTCTCTTTAAAATAAATAAATCTTTTAAAAAAATATTCTTTGGCCCCCAAACTTTTGGAACTAGGAAATGAACTGAGAAAGCCGAACAGTTCACAGGAGGGCATAGTCTATAACATCCATTGCAGATGTGGTCAAGAATAATAGAAAAGACCACACACAGGGCAGAGCCAAGGACAAAGAGAACAATGGGAAAGGGAAGCTGCTTCAGAATGCGGGTCTAACAAAGAACATTCCTGGGGCGCCTGGGTGGCTCAGTCGGTTAGGCATCTGCCTTTGGCTCAGGTAATGATCCCAGGGCCCTGGCATCGAGCCCCATGTCCGGCTCCCTGCTGGGTGAGGAGTCTGTTTCTCCCTCTCCCTCTGCTGCTCCCCCTGCTTGTGCTCTCTCTTTCTCAAATAAATAAAATCTTTAAAAAAAAAAAAAAGAACATTCCTGACACCAGCTTAGGGCTCTGTGTACTGGACAGGATTTAAGAATGTAGACAAATGACAGTCTGTCCCTTCCATCCTTATTTCTGAGCAAGGGTGCTTATTACAGTTATCTTGTCCCTGTCCCACCATTGTACATTGGGAACAGAAAATTTGTCCTTTTCCTTTATGGTTTTCTGAATCACAGAGAGTTACAGCTAGTCTACAGCTAGACTTAGTAGAGAGACAATAGCATAACATGTGGAGATCTTGAAATTTTGACCTGTGACTAGATAGAATTTGGGTCATTATCCTTGGATAAATAGGTGAACATAGTCTGCACATGGAGTGTGAAGCCAGTATTTGGTGACCTGCCTAAATACAACTTAAAGTGCACATGGAACTTTTATAAAAATTAAGAAAAAATATTTTAATATGTTTGAAAGATATAAATGACAATTCAATAAAACTAAAAATTTATAACACATTTTTAAAGAGATCCTTCTTCAATCTGAACATATTTAAACACTTCAAAGATCAAAGATCAATACAAATTTAAATTGTTGAATTTCTAAAAAATACCAATAAACTGAAATACCACTTACAGGAATCCATAAGATATAGCTATAGCAGTACCCAGAAAAAAATTCTAAGCTTTAAGTACTTATATAAATAAAAATGAAACAATGAAAATAAGTAAAACATCTAATTCAAAAACATAGAAAAAAGAACAAGCAAGCCAAAAGAATCCAGAATGATATAATAATTCAAGATAAAAGAGTAGTTAAATGCAGAATTAAATAAGTTAGAAAACAGAATAAATGAATAAGTAAGCAAAATAAACACATCTAAAAAAATTAAGAAAAAGGGCAGGAGATATAAACAGAGTAGAGGGTTATAATATCCACACTGTGGAATATTATTAGGCAATAAAAAGAAATGAAGTATTGATAACTTGCTACAGCATGGGTGAAACTTGAAAACATTATGCCAAGTAAAAGAAGCCAGTCACATAGGACCATATATTATTTTATTCCATTCATATCAAATGTCCAGAATAGGCAAATCTATAGAGCCAGAAAGTAGGTTAATGGTTCCTAGGGCTTGAGGGTTTAGGGGATTCAGGAGTAACAGCTAAAAGGAACAGGATTTCTTCTTATGTTAATTAAAATGTTCTAAAATCAATTGTGTTGATAGACTTACAATTTTTTTTTTAAGATTTTATTTATTTATTTGAGAGAGAGAGATAGCCAGAGACAGAGCATGAGCAGGGGAGAGAGGGAGAAGCAGGCTCCCTGCTGAGCAGGGAGCCCAACATGGGGCCTGATTCCAGGACCCTGGGATCATGACCTGAGCTGAAGGCAGATGCTTAACCGACTGAGCCACATGGTGCCCCATGACAGATGTACAACTTGGTCAATATACTGAAAGCCATTGAATTATACACCTTAAAAGGATGATAATGTATAGTATGTGAGTTGTATCTTAATAAGGTTGTTAAGAATAGGAATAACCGGCAAAATAGAAGAAAAATTTTAAAAGCAGTAAAGACTACTTTCCATAACTCTATGCAAATATATTTGGAAAGCTAGATAGCACACATAACCTTCTACAAAAAGTAACTTACCAAAATTGTCCTCAGTAGAGACAGAAAGTCTAATAGACAATTCCCAAAGAAGAAACAGAGAAAGATGTCAAAGAAAAAAGAGAGTTACCCATCAAACAGTACCATGCCCAGATGATTTTATTATGGAAGGAAATTTCCTATTTGTACCTTAATGTCTAGCAGGATGTTTGACATGCCCTGATCTCCTCAGATGTCAGAGGTAAAAGGCATTGATAGGGTTGATAAGACCTATAGTGGATCACATTACATTCACTACACTCATTTCGACATAAGTGTACAACAATCACAGGCAGCTTTTCCAAATTATTTATATTTATTGTAAGATTATTTAACATACAGGGGAACCTAAGTGGCTCAGTCAGTTAAGCGACGACTCTTGATTTTGGCTCATGATCTCAGGGTCGCGAGATCGAGCCTCATGTCAGGCTCCATGCTCAGCGGGGAGTTAGCTTGAGATTCTCTCTCTCCCTCTCCCTCTGCCCCTCCCCTCACTCTCTCTCTCATATAAATAAATCTTTAAAAAAAAGGACAGTTTAACATACAAAATAATGTAACTAAAAACAAAATGCAATCTATCCAGACTAGATTTCTCTACTAAATCACACAATACATATACTTCTTTCAAAGTCTAGAAGGAAGGCCACAATATATTAACCTGTAGAAAATTGCCTTCAATGAAATTTTGGTTGCTTTGTCGACATGCACCCCTACAATGAGAGCAGATTCCACTAAGCTCTGAAAGCTCAGGATTATTATGCAGTAATGAGTAGAGAAATCCTTTTCTGTGACGATCTATTAGGAGGTTTGCTATTCACCCCCTTGCTATCAATGACCATATGTCAGTTAGCTAACCTGAGTGTGTTGGCCTTAGATATATATTAGCTCTGTTGTCCCCACCCACCTGGCCATGGATATGTAACTTAGGCATCATATATACAGATGATTAAATGCTATTAAGATGCTGTGACCCTCCCTAGAACTAGAAGTCACAAATCTTGTAATCATACACTTGACATCACTAGAGACTGGTAATTATGCAATCAAAAATGCCCACACCTATTACCAAACACTCCAGTGGAAGGGGTAGTAATGCTTTTGGTTGACAATTAACTAATGTGCCATCTTTAGTTCTCCACGTGAACCCTAGGAGCTAGAACAGTCTCCTCTAGAGAACCTGCCCTGGTCCAGTAGGCCTAAGTGCTCCTCTTGGATGTTCCCAGAGCATCCTGCTTACCCTGATCCTAGTATGCACAGTGCATAGTATTTGCCTGGTCAGTCTTCCCTACTCCTGTCTCACAGTAATCTTGACCTCACTGTCAAATCCCAGACTCAGCAGAGTGCCTACAACATAGCAGTGGTTTAATAATAAATATATTTTTTCAAACAAATGCTATTCAAAAAAAGAGCTATTTAGAAATAAAAGTATTTTTAAGTGATTTTTTTTTTCAAAAGCTGATTTAATGCTTCTGGCTCCTGCTTGAGCATCTCAGTGTTTTTCCAAGTGTTTAAAAAATTCTGACAAGGGCGCCTGGGTGGCTCAGTCGTTAAGCGTCTGCCTTCGGCTCAGGTCATGATCTCAGGGTCCTGGGATCAAGCCCCGTGTCGGGCTCCCTGCTCAGCGGGGAGTCTGCTTCTCCCTCTCCCTCTGCCCCTGCTTGTGTCCCCTCTCTTGCTGTGTCTGTCTCTGTCAAATAAATAAAATCTTTAAAAAAAAAAAATTCTGACAAGCCATTCATACATTTTAATTCCAAAATATTCTTTCTACCACTTTATTTATTTTATTTTTATTTTTATTTTTTTAAAGATTTTATTTATTCATTTGACAGAGATAGAGAGCGAGAGCACAAGCAGGGGGAGCAGCAGAAGGAGAGGGAGAAGCAGGCTCCTCGCTGAGCAGGGAGCCTGACAACATGGGGCTCCATCTCAGGACCCCGGGATCACGACCAAAGCCAAAGGCGACACCCAACCGACTGAGCCACGTAGGCGCGCCTTCTTCCTACCACTTTCTATGAAAGAAAGCTAAATTCTTTGCAATAAATAAATAATATTATGTTAACTCTTCCATTTGATTGAACCTAGAACAATCTGATTAGGGATCTAACATCTTACCAAAGAAACATATATAAATCTCTGCCAATTAATGGTTAATGCATCAAAACTTAGTTAAGTTAAAATAAAGAAATAACACTGTGTGACTCCTAACAATTAAAATGTAATTGTATTTCAAAATGAAATCAGGGAAACAGTAGTAAAAGATTAGTGTCTAGCAAAAACAGTAATACAATATTCAAATCTACTCAGAACTTTTTAAAGCATTGTAAAAATATATTTCTCTAATGTCTACACAAGATTTCTGTTTTCTGTCCATTATACCTAAAATCAATTTTTTTAAAAGTGCATTGTGTAGGTGCTGGTTGGGTGGGGTGGTGAAAGTTTAAAGTCAAAGTAAGAGCCAATGTAGGAAATCCCTAATATATTAATGTGTATATTCTAAACTTTTGCTATAAAATTGGGTGTTTGGAACATGGAATTCATTCTCTACTATAGTAGCTATCTATAGGATATAGCAGATAGTGTAGAAATCTCTAGGATAGAATGGGATATAGTAGATATCTATAGGATTTTGAGCTCAGCACTCCTTTCTCCTGGGTATATCCATCTTATCCCATGGTTATTGGAGAGCTGACATATTTCCACCTAACCCTGCCTATTTGGATGACCCCAAACAGATACTTGGCCCAAGGATGCACATCTAACCTGAAATTTTTGTATGCAGAACTGAAAATACCTTAAACCAACCTTTTTTTTTTTTTGTAGGATAAAAATATAGATAAAAATTCCAGAACTGCAGCAGCCATGTTTTCTGTAATTTTCAATGATAAGATGAAGCAAACACACAAAGAGGAGGAGAGAGGAGAAATTAGAGACCTGTTTGCATTTGCATCTTTTATTCCAGTTGTTCCTAAGGTGGAGCTGCACTCTTGTCTTCCTTCTTATCTGGTAATCAACCATTCCATGAATCTAATGTGCTGATTCATTCTCCTCTTGTTTCCTTAGACTCAAGCTGAGTATCTGTCACTTGTAATCAAAAGAAGTCTGACCACCTCACACAGAAAAGAGTACCAATAGGTGGCTTTCCTGGCCAACTTGGAGTAGTTTAATAATACTAGCTCTAGTGCTATTTAAAAACTTGAGCCCACGGCGCCTGGGTGGCTCAGTCGGTTAAGTGTCCGACTCTTCATCTTAGCTCAGGTCTCGATCTCAGGGTCGTGAGTTCAAGCCCTGTGTTGACTTCCACGCTGGGTGTAGAGCTTACCTAAAAACAACAACAAAACCTTGAGCCCTAAGCCTGGGTATCACAGCATCCATAGATTGAACCTCACCTTATCAAAATGTCACTAGGCCCCACATTGTTCTTACCTCCTCCCTCATGCCCCACACCCTTACCTATCCTGCGGAGTGGTCTTTGGTGGCCCCTATGGGTGGGGGATAGGCCCAAGAGTAAGGTGGGGGATAGGCCCAAGAGTAAGGTGGGGGATAGTCCAAGAGTAAGTATAGGGTAGGCTCAGGCAGAGGCACTTGTACACAGCAATGGTCTTTCCTAATCCAAGTGCATGCACATGTGGAAATGCCTGTCCCGTAACATTCTACCTTACAAGGGTTCATCTTGCAAGCAAAACTTGCAAGATGTTTTATTTTGGCCGCCAGTTAAGTTAAGCAAAACCTCACATAAAGGTCAAGGCACAAGAATTCTATAACCCCCAGTTTTCAGGAAGAGAATTTGATTGAAATTTCATAAAAGAGAATAGCATTGAAAGAAAAATTCAGTCAGGGCAAAAGGATGCAGTGTGCCCTGGATTTCATCTTAAAAATAGAAAATAAGGTGCTTCCCCCCAAAACTACTACATTCAAAGTCATTTGTGGGTATGTGCGTATGTTGAGGAATGAGAATGTAGGACTAGATTAAAAATAACTGTGGCGTAGGATCTACCATTATAGAACAGAGACAAGAATGAAAGGGTGGTTAATCCGAATGACTGTGAATAACATCATCCTTTTTACTCAACATAAAACTAGCAATTAAAAAGATATTTTAAAAAGACTCATAATAAACCATGAAGAGTGACTCAGACTCTAAAAGAGATGAAGCACTGTGTCTACATTCTGATCATTTAGAGAATGTTTGCTTCAGGGGAAAAGCTGTAGCAAATGATATCAAATTTTTAAGGTAATTTTACTTTATTCCTATTATGAAGATAATACATGTTCATTATGGAAAATGTAGAAGTGGCAAAGAGGAAAAAAGAAAAAGACAAATAATCCACATTCTACCTACCATCCAGTAATAAGTATTTTGTGTTATGCTGAATGTCCTTTCAATCTCTTTTCAATGCATATCAACATATACCTTTAACAGAGGAATTCATTACATCCTGTTTTTTGTTTTGTTTTGTTTTGTTTTTACCTATAATGAGACTGTATTTTCAAATATTCATCTTTTCACTTTTCTTTGCTTAACTCTGTAAAATAACCTTTGCTTTAATAAATCAGAGGCATCCACATTTGTCTCGGGAAGATTTAGGATTGTTTTGACAGGAAGATGAAGGAAAATAAAGCATGGCTGATTAACTTCTGACTAACAAAATGGAATTTTTGAGTCCTAAGTGAGATATTTTTCTTCAAAGTCATTGTGGAGAAATAAAAGGACAAAATTTCTTAAGCTGCTATTAACAAGACTCAGAAGCTCCCAAACAGCTCAGATAAGGTGACCTTACAATTTATCTTTTAAAGCAGATCACTTTAGAAAGTGAAAGAAAAGGCTTTGAGTAATTGTCAGGCCAACGGCATAAACTCTCCTGGGCACACGCCCGCATGCACACACCCTCTCCACAGGGTATTTGACAGAAGCTGTCAGAGTGCCGCTGCAGGGCTGCTGTGTTGAGGGAGGAGGTGCCCCTACCACAGGGGCTATGGGGTGACCAGCCTAAGTCAGGGGCGTGGGGAGGATAAGCATGACATGGGGATCTGTAGTGACAGTAAGAGCCAAAATGGAACTAAGTCTGTAAGCAGAGACACCGGGTCCTCAACAAAGTGGATTGGTCACCAATTCAGGGTGAAGGCCCAGAAGTTGGACAAAGGATGACGTGAGCAAGAACAAGGACCCACACATAATCTGGGGGCCTCACTCCCCACCGCCAAAATAACATACAACGTCAGTCACACACACACACACACACACACACACAGATGCCACTGGGGAAAGGAGAGTGTGGAGGATGAAGGACTCAGAAATAATGGGCACCATTTTGAGAGACTATTTTAAATTAAAACAAGCTGTTTAAACTTGAAGAGACAGATACCCTATAGTTGGCAAGTTTGAAGTTTTTCCTACTAACTAACAATGAAAGCCATGAGGATCAATTTTAGAAAATAAATTTTATATATGCATCTGAGTTGTGTGCAAATTTCTAATTCTGCTACCCACTTGATAGTGAATATATTTGCATGTCACTGGTCTACTATTACATCATCTCAAATGGTCACAAGATATTATAATTTAGAATTGTTTTTTTAAGCACGAGTTAAGAAATCAAAATATCTCTTTAAAGTATAAACTCATTTGTCCCTATATAAACTCAAAATCTTCTTAGTATCTGTCAGTCCCTGATAAGTTATGCACCGCAAGTAGGAAGAGCACAAGTTTAGCTCCCAATTTTAAATTCTTCACCATTCAAATCAGAAGAAGAGCACATTATACTCTAAGTTCACTTATACAGAGGTGAGCAAACAGGCTTCAGTATCGTCCTGTTATATCAAGATCAGGCTATGAGAAATCGATTCTCGTTTTATTATGAATTTATGCTGTCCTATAGACTTTTACCTCTGGGCCTTTCTAAAGTATAAAATAGAGGGTCCCAACCCAGTGCCTTTTGGGTTTCTGTGTGTGTTCATTCTATCTGCTCATTTGTTCATTTCTTTGATGAATGTTAATTGAGCACCCACTATGTTCTTACCCTTTGCCCTGAGGCTTGCTCTTTTCACTTCTCATTATTGACCAAAAACCCTCTTTAAAGGCTCTTCTCTCTTCTCTCCAAAGTCTATGCTGTGTGCATGGAAACCACATAAGCAAACTTCTTTAAAATATACATAAAATAGGAGTTAATAATCTTTCGGTTGAGGACCTGAGCTGTTAAAGGTAGGAGGATGGAGGCTTGGTGGAAGGGGAAGCATTTACGGATTTCAAAAAAGAGGCAGGCTGCACCATGTGGTTACTAAAGGCTTTCGGATTTGCCTTTTCATCCCATTTTGTGAGTGTGTACTGGAGATGTGAGGAGAAGGATGCTGGTTAGAGAAGGGCTGGGTCACCCTACCATGGCCCTGAATCATGTGAAGGACTCCAAATATTGCCAGGTTAGTCCCTGAGAAAGTCGCTGAATAAATACAGGAAGAATGATACAGCAAATTAGAAAATGCATCTCTATTTTCTTTGCAAGTACGCTAATGGTACCTTGTGGCCTTGAAAGCGGATTCTCTGTGCAGTACCTTAAATAGACATGAACTCCCTGTTCAGACAGCACAATAGAGTGTAAGTCTGAAGAGCATCACAGAAAGCTCTTTAATTTCTTTCCCCAACCCAAATGATTTTTCTGTAAAAATCTGTAAAACTATGAACTTCCCTACCCCACAATGAACACTGAATTTTATTTTTCTTCCTTTTTTTCCCTTTCTCTTTCTGTTTTCTTCTTATTATAGGGAGGTGGGGGGGTGAGGAAGGGAAGAGTAAAATGCACAGGCTCTTTAATTAGGGCTTAGACAGGGGAGAAAAGTAATTGAAATATACATAAAATTAACCTGAGCTCTTAAAACTCTAGGTGTCACCATGGAGACCAGAGCATGAACTGTCTCCATGGAGACTCGAATGAATTTTTGGGCTTTAAATTATCATCACTTATTACCTGATGTCGATTTGGGCAATGAAGAGATGAGTTAAAATACATATATAAAAATATAAGAAGTAGCCTCACATCAGAGAATTTATTAAGGGCAAATCTAGTTGTTCTGGTTCTTAGAATTCCATTATTCCAATGAATGTGAAGATACCCCGAGAGAAAATTTCCCCCAACTCAGAATTTCTCATGGAATCATCTAATGATACAACTCCACAAATGCTACAGGAATGAATAGAGAAAAATAATTTCTAGAAAAGTCCTCTCTCATTCAGAACATCAGTGTGATGCAGGTGAAATGGCCCTGTCCATCATAGCTGTAAGGAAGAGACAGTGCCTAGGCAATACCTTATTCCAGTAATGCACCAGAGATTCTTTTAACAACCATTCTGTGCATATCACTTTATCAGGTCTGTTATATACAACTGTTTTTAATATGTGAAGTGAAGTCGGACAGACTTGTATTACATACAACATAAAGAGAAACACAGAAATCATGCAAATGCTTAAACTCTATAAGCAGAGGTAAATAAGAATCTTTCCCAGTTACAGATTCTACTTTGCAAACCTAGAGGTACGGTCATTTAACTGATCAAATACTCAGCCGAGAGGCCACTTGAATGCTATATCATAGATAGTATTCATCAATTAAATAAAAATCACTCATGAAAGATTAAAATTTAATAAGAGTTTCAATATATATATAATAAGTCAATAGAAAACAAACAATTATGACCAGAATGCATAAAAACAAAATAGTTGATCAGATCATTCATTTGGAAGTTTATATAATTTGAACTTTATATAGTTTTGTTTTTTTTTTAAGACAGATTTTGGTGACTTCTTAGATATGGAAGGGAAGCAAGGATGACAACTGCATAGTCAGCTCAAAGAAATCAAGTATTTCTCACATTTTATGATAAGTTCTCATTATTTAGGTGGTTATATTCTATAAATTTGTCACAAATAATTAGCAAATACTGAACCATTGCTCCTAGGGGAAATAAAGGAGTAGGTTCCTGTGAGCCTCTGCTCACATTTTCATCAACCAATCAATATATAACCTGGTTTTATGTATGTTTCTGTTTAAATATACCTTATTTGATATCTTCTGCTGATTCATTCACATTGAACTCACAGCACTGTAACTCATGACTGAATGAAGCCTGTGTGACATCTATTTTCTCCACAAGGCACATCACAGCCTTCTTGCACATATCACTAGATAGCACTCCAGCAGTAGGTGGCTATATCAACAATGAAATCAGCAACAAAAAGTACAAAAATGCTAAATAGATCATGAAAAAAAACCATACTTGTTTACAGTATGAGAGCTGAAACAAGAAGGCAAAGTGTCACTTTGATCTAAAAATGGGAGAGTGACTAAAAAATTTTGCCTCTCTGCACATGTCCATAAATGACCACGAAACTGCCTTGAGTATTGATTTGGGGTTATAAATACATTTTAGCAAGTAGGCAAATTCACAAATACAGAATCCGCAAATAATGAGGATCAACTGTACTTGCGGACTATAGAGAACTATTTTTATTTCCCTACGAGGTTGCTTCTTACTATTCCATTGCACTTGCCTGTGAGTGCAATGTTCTCTTTTGTGTATCTATGGAGCTCCTATTCTTCCTTCTAAACCCTGCTCAGGAAACTACACACACACACACCTCTTCCTGTTACCTTTACCTCTTATACTCATCTCTATTTTGCACAAATCAGATTATACTGAATTTAATGGCATTCTCCTTTACAGGTCTACAAAATTCCTTAAGGTCCATGACCATGTCCTAATACACGTATATAATCTTTACTGTGCTTACTATGTGCCAGGCTACATGTTAAAATGTGCTTCACAAACAATACCATGTTTAATCTTACAAAAATCCTATCATCCCCAATTTACAGTTGTAGAAACAGAGGCCTAGAGCATTCATGTGACTTGCCATATCACATGCTGCAGAGTTGATATTCAAACCTAGAGTCCAAATGTGTAATCATTATCCTAAAAAATTAGTATTAGCTACCATATGTTTTTGACTGCTTACTATGTACAAGCATGGTGTTAAATGCTTTAGACAAATTAACTCATTGAATCCACTTTATCTGTCTCTGTGTCTCCAACACATAGCAAAGTGCATGATACATGAATGCTTGTTGAATTTCCTCCTGTTCCCAAACGTTCTTTCTAAAACTAACAGCATAAGAACTCTCTACATTCTCAGCAGTGACCAGAATGACTTTCCGTGTTAGACCACATTTCTCCCCCACCAAATTCTTCATCTCCTTTTCATGTATGTTCTTCGGTGGTTTTGCTATTGATGTCTACGATGTCCACAAGTCATGGTAGGGCAGAAGAGAGCAGAAACACTGTCCACTTGAAAAAGTTCTTTGTCTTTAACACTAATTTCTAATAGTGATTTATATTATGACCTACATCTTTATAGAGTAACAAAATCATGGAAGAGCTAAGTGTTTTGCTTGAGGTCTATGAGGTAACCCCTATATGAGGCTAAAAGAGGATTTTCTACTTCCCAGTAGAGCTTTGGATTCCAAATCTATCTAGCCTCTCACACTCAGTTCAAAATAGGCAGAGAGTCAGTTTTAGGGATGAGAACTAACAGTAGGGGAGTGGGCTTGTAGGAAAGTGGAGAGGCTGTAGAAAGTTTGCAAGGCAGAAACTGCAGGGTTCCCATACATTACATGAATAAATGGGATCAAGGAGGGCTTAGACAACTCATCTCCCTCCTGCTCTCCCCTAATGGACCCTTCCTTTCATGAGTAAGTACTGTTATCTCAGAAATGTGATTTCTAGGCCTCTGCAAACACCCTCTCCTCCATCGTCGGTGAGGGTGATCTATAACCTCTGGTGGACAGGGACCTGCAGGGCAGGTCTCAGTGGCAGGGCAGGGCTCTTGGAGGCTTTCCTATCTCTTCCTGCGCTGCCCCAATTCTCACTCCCACCCTCTTTACCTCTCCTTTGAAGATCTTTCTTCCCTTTCTTTTTTCTCCCTTGTCTCATCTCCCAGTCCTCTCACTTGTCTCATCTTTCTCTTTCTCACCTCTTCCTTTTCCCTTTCTCTGCTCTTCCCTTCCTCTTTTTTCTTTCTCTTCGCTATTTATTCCATCCTCTCCACCCTTGCCCTCTCTCTATTACTTTCTCTCCTCCCCCATCCCTTCCCCCAGCAGCCGGGAACTGCAGCGAGCTCGCTCACCAAGAATACACCAACACAGGTTTCGAGTACTTCTTGTGATGGGAGCGGAGGGTGAGGGAGCCCTTGCGCTCCAGCAAGTCCGTGGGTCCGAGCTCAAACCAGTATTGCCTACTGCTGCACCAGTCCTGACAGGAGCTGCCAGAACTGTCCGTTGAGGCGGGCCACATTCAGACCTCGGAGGATTTCTTTCTGCACCTATTCTGCTCCCCACGGTAACACCGACCAGGATTCGGCGTCTCTGATCTCCTGAGCAACCTGGGGCGGGGTCAATGGAGGGGGCGGGGCCAGTGGAGGGGCGGATCCCTCAAATCTAATAACTCCGCTTTCCAAGCACAGTAGTTACTGATTAGAAAGAAACTACATTTCCCAGAATGCAACGAGGGGAGCGACCCGCTTACGGAGAGGTTGGGAGGGACGTCCTCGGCCTCCTGGGATCTGTAGTTTCACCCTACCACCAGCCTAATCCTGAGAGTGGCCGGCGGAGTTAAGGGGGACCGCCGGGTCAGGTAAGGGTTAAGGAGACATGAGCCCAGAGCAGGTCTGCTCTGGCTGTCCTTGCAGAAGTTCTTTTTACCATCCATCATCTGTTGCCACCACACGTTCTACTTACAAGCATGTAAGTTTAACCAAAAGGGAGCAAGAGAACACCCCTCAAGCCCTAAAATATGTCATTTATATAGATTTTCTGAGGAGGAGCAGAATCATTCAGCAAATCAGCTAAAAAGTCTGGGGATGAAAAAGCCCTGACTGATTCTGGTTTCAGCTACTTTCTCAACCTTTATGAGCACGAGTTTCTTCTTCTGAAAAAACAAAGTAGGGGATGGGACCGAGGAGGGGGCAGGGTGAACACAAGAATCTGAGGTCCCTTCAGGCTAAAACGCTGAAAGACCCAACCTCTAGCTACAGCGCAGGGCTCCAGGGCATTCAGCTCCCTGAGACCTGCCAGTTCTCATTTTCACACTTGATATTTTACGACAACACAAATTCATCACATTATTGTGTTGTTTAATATGTGACAAGGAGATTTCAAAAAGATTACCTATGGCATTGCTTTCAAGAAATGATTGGATAGCTGTTTTGTAGGAGGAAGGTGCTTATTTCATCTTTGACTTTCCAAGAGAGGAATATTTAAGGCATCAGAATTCTCCTCCCCAACTGAGTTGAGCACCATAAAGGCATTAGTGGACTTCATCATGGCCATCCCTCTGGCCTGGCATGATGCCTAGTACAATGCATCATTTCAGAATATGGATGAACAAATGAATGACTATTACATTTGAGTACTTTAGATTTACCTGGGCTTCCATATATTCCAGAGGTGTCCTACTTTATGAAGACCACATGTACACAAAAATTCAAACTTAAGAACACAAATTAAGAGACATTTCACATTACAAATGGATTCTATAGTTTGCAAAAGATTTATTACAGCACTCCTGTAAATAATGAAGTGCTCTTCCGGATCACTTTTCACAAATTTGATTACACACAACTACTAAGTGCTTCTCTGTCGCCTGTGGTACCCAGTGTGGGCGCCTGTGGTATGATAAGGCCCCTATTTTACTGACAGCCACAGTTAAGCCATGTTATTTAAAACCAGTTAAATAGTCCACTGTCACCAGCAAAGTGCTAGTAGAGTACTGAGCCTATTTTAGCCCTTTTCTTCTTGAAGAAATGAAAAAGAAAAATAGAAATTAACTTTAAAAAGCTAAATAAGATCCATGCTAAGGTCAATTCTGCCCAATAAAGCAAAACATATTGCTGTTACTCCAAAAATATTATCATTATTACTATCTGTTTTTTAAAATTTTATTTTACTTATGCTTAAAGTGTATTTACTTTGCTTATGCTTAAAGTGATGGCAACATAATATATTTGTGACCAAGATGTCAGATTTCTGCAGCCAGTTTGACTCAAGAGACAGAGGCTGCCCAGAGCCAAGCCCTTTCTGAGGTACACGGACAGGTACTACAGAGATTTAAAAGCATTTCAGCACACCAAGTAGCAATAAGTTAAGAAAACAAAACAAATGTAGCTTATTATTTCAGAGTTCCTTAAATCAAGTTGACAACCTAGTTTAGTCTAATGAATATGCTTTTTTTGTTATACTCTTTCCCTTTATCCCAACTTTACCAGCTGTATTGTCTTCTGTGTCTACTAAACACTTTTCAACATCCTTGTTTTGGGATATATGAGATAGACTCTCAGATTCTTTCCGTTCTCTTTGTATACACCAGTACATTCTGTGGAATTTTTGCTTTGCTGATTCCTTATCGATGAAATAGGAAGAGAACAGAAGGGTTTTGTGAGAATTACATAAGACAATATATTGAAAGCAGGTGGAACAGTGCCTAATGGATGCTTAGCCCTCAATTAAATTTCAACTACTCCTGCTATTGGTACATCCTAACTCTGTCCTTATCACTTGGGGAAAGTACCCTAAAATGTGCTTGTTTGTGTGGCGTTTCCTAAGTATAGTTTCTGTTTTTCAAGCTTTGTCTGTTTACAAGGTTTTTTAAATGAATATCTTTTTATTATATTTTAATATGAAATTTAACAGTCTGAATCAGAAAAATGTTGGCAAGATATCTGGATATGTTACCAGTGATAATGATGGTTTTGTATTCATATGGAATCTTTTCTCTTCAAGACCATTAATAAGCTTTATGCTTTTTAAATGTGAAATCACTGATCCTCAACACACTTGAGTTATTCCTGTTTTCCTCAAACTTCATCAAACCAATGAAGTGTAGGGGTTAAAGCAATGCCTTCTACGTAGATTAATACCTTTTCACCATAATATCCTTGGGACAAGAAAATTATAGTACAGGTGGCTGAAACAGGACTTTTCTGTAGGAAAGTGCAGGCAGACCAACTCAGGAAGTGGGAATCCCCATCATTAGCCTACTCTAATATATTTATCAGTTTTATCAGATTATTTAATAAGTTGCCAAGAAGACCTGACCAGAACAGCAAACCTAAAACATGTAAACCAGCCAGATGTAAATGGTCACAGGGGCAAACCTCTTCAGCATCTCCTTTCTCTTCCTGTCTTAACAATCATCTGCTCGATTCCAGGAAAGCACCTGCCCAGAAGCTTCCAAAGTCACTATCAGCATGTTTTCCCCCCAGCATCAAACTTTCTTCTACCAAATGTCATGCAATTATGCTGAGAAAACAAAAATCTAATTCTGTAAGAAAATTAACTTGTACTATCTCCATGTTGAATCGTTTAAATCTACAAAAAACTTGTATTTAAATTATATAATACTTAGAAGTTTAAAATTAAGTATTTATGTCCTAATCAAGGATTGATTACATAGTATTTTTTAAATTCTCTAGAAATAGGGAGCTCCCATCACCCACTATATGTATATCTAGGGGTTCACTTGAAAATATTTTATACAAAAAATTTGGAGTCCACCTCCTACGTCAAAATGAATGAGATTTCTGGTCTTCCTCAATCCCTCCATGGCCCCACTTCCATCTTTTCCTCCTCCCTCCCCCTTCTTCTTTTCCTTTTCCCACATTTCCTTCCTTTATCCCTTTCTTTTCCATGCCCTACTCCTCCTCTTCTTCCCTCCCCTTCTTTCTCTCCTCCTTCCCTCTCTCCCTATTGCCTCCCCCTCTTCTTCCCCCTTTGAGAAATGGTATGGATTTCAGAGTCAGAATCTGTTGTTGAGCACCCAAGAGAATCTGGTACAATTCAGTTATGTGAAAAATATGAAAGATCCAGATATCAGGGCCAAAATTTATATGAATAAGCTCCTGTTTAATGACCCAGGAACTCTCAAAAGAGTCAACTCTGACAAAAGCTCCAATCTTCTTTCCTTTCCTTTAAGTATTCATAACTACCAGTGGTCTTTTTTAGAATGAATTTAACCTTGAGTATGATTTCTCTGTACTTCTAATTTGTGTTGTTAACCTATTAGGCATTGACTTGCTCTCAAACAACTGTTATTAATTAGTATATTGACTAAGTGCTGTCATGCAACAGGCATGATTTCTAGAACTCCTACTATCAGCACAGAGGATTAATTTATTAAATATTCAAAGTATGGTATTCTATAATTCAGCATTTCCCTTATTTTGATAGCCAATGAGTGAGATTCTTTGGCAGAACTGTCCGTAACTATTATGATAAAATTTTAATGTCCTGGATTAGTAATGATATGTTCTAACATAAATGTAGATTAGGGATTTCTTTAACATTCTACAGATTGGATATCTTTAATTATTCAAAGACTGAATATCCATTTTCACAAATGATCTAAACCCTTGGTTTCTTCCTTTTCTCCCCTGTGCTGCTTCAGTTTCTTGGCACCTTTACTGTTTATTAGCAACAAGAATGAGACCATGTAGCTACCAGTTAACCATTTTTAGGAAAGGAGTGGTACTTGAAATTAAGTTCAGTATTGTGGCTTTCTTTGTTTCTTGTGCTCTTTAATCTGCATAAAGGAACATCCTCTCCCAGGGAAGAAGCTCAGAGAAAAGAAACTAGATTTGGGCTCCTTTTGCTCCTGGAGGTGGTGGACATTTTCTCATGTCCCCACAAGACCCACCCTCAGCTGCATGGTGAGCAAGCTGGTAAGAAACCCACTGAAAGGCTTCCCCCAGAGGATCAGGTATGTGCAGGAGGTTTCTGGTTGTTGAGTACATCAAACACACAGCTGAGGATGCCAAGTCGCCAGTCTGGGGTAGAGGTCAGGAACTCAGGGAAGAAGCTGGAGAATTTCCAGAACCTTGAAGGACTTTTTGAGTATTGCACAATTTTGAGTTTCTTGTGTTCAGCGGGCATATGTCAGACTTGTGGTGCTGTTTCCCCTGTTCATTAAGTCTCTGTTTACAGCATCATGTTAGGTTGCTTTAAACTACAGAGGCTTTCAGGCTATTTCAGGAGAAGGATCATTTTCCAAAGGGCCAGGGCGGGACTAAAAGCAACTATGATAACATTAAAAAATAATAATAAAGGAAGCAGACTTAAAGATTTTCAAGACCAAACAATCATTTACATTTTTAGCACCCATTCTGTGACCAATTAGTACAGTTAACCCTTAAACAACTCAGGTTTGAACTGCACATGTCCACTTATGTGAGAAATTTTTTCAATTAATATATTGGAAAAGCTTTCAGAAATTTGTGACAGTTTGAAAAAACTCGCAAACTGTATAAACTAGAAATATCAAAAAATTAAGAAAACAGTAGGTATGTCATGAATGCTTAAAATATATATGTGATACTAGTTTATTTTATTGTTTACTACTATAAAATATACACGAATCTGTTAAAGAAAAGTTAAAATTTATCAAAGCTTCTGCACACACCTACAGACCATACATGGAGCCATTTGCAGTCAAGAGAAATGTAAACAAATGTAAAGGTGCTGTATTAAGTCATAACTGTAGAAAATTAACTGTAGTACATACTGTACTATGGTAATAATTTGGTAGCTACCTCCTGTTGCTACTGCAGTGAGCTCAAGTGTTGCGAGCATCCCCTTGAAACGCCTTTGACGCTCATCACCTCCACTTGAGCAGTTTGGCTCTCCAGCAAATTGCGCATCGCAGTAAAAAGCGATCTCTTGTGGTTCTCACATAGTTTTCATCATGTTTAGTGCCATATTATAAACCTTGACTAACACCATGGGACCCAGAAGAAGTGCCACTAGTGATGCTGGAACTGCTCCCAAGAATCCCAAGAAGTCATGACGTTACAAGAAAAAGATGATTTGCTTGATATGTACCATAGATTGAGGTCTGCAGCTGTGGTTGTCTGCCATTTCAAGATAAAGGAGTCCAGCATAAGGACAATTGTTTAAAAAAAAAAAAAGAAGCTGCTCCTGCAGCTTTGCCAGCAGGCATGAAAACCCCACACTTTCTGTGAAATACCTTTTTATATCATACTGAAAATGCAGCTTGTATGTGGGTACGGGATTGCTTTAAGAAAGCCATCCCTATGGACTCTAATATAATTCATGAAAAAGCAAAGTCATGATATGACAACTAGGGCAAAAGGAAGGTGAAGGATCTAAAGCTGGAGAATTTAATGCCAGCAAAGGATGGTTTGATAATTTTTAAAAGGTTTGGCTTTAGGGGCGCCTGGCTGGCTCAGTTGGTGGAAGATGCAACTCTTGGTTTCAGGGTTGTAAGTTCAAGCCCCACATTGGGTGTAGAGATTACTTAAAAAATGAAACCTTAAAAAAAAAAAAAAAAAGGTTTGGCTTTAAAAAAAAAGTCAAGATACCAGGAGAGGCAGCTTCTGCCAACCAAGAGGCAGCAGACAAATTCCCAGATGCCATTAAGAAAATCATTAAGGAGAAAGGATATCTGTCTGAACACACTGTTAATATGGAAGAAAGTGCCCTATTCTGAGGGGAAAATTGCCATAAGAATGTATTAGTAAGGGGCGGGGAGGTGCCTAGGTGGCTCAGTTGGTTAAGCATCTGCATCTGCCTTCAGCTCAGGTCATGATCCAGGGGTCCTGGGATCGAGTCCCATGTCCAAACCCCACCCCACCCCCTGCCCGTGGTGGGCTCCCTGCTCAGCGGGGAGCCTGCTTCTGTCTCTTCCTCTGCCCCTACCCTCCCCTCCTCTTGTGCTCTCTCTCTCAAATAAATAAAATCTTTTTTTAAAAAATCTATTAGTAAGGAAGAAAAGCTAGCACCAAGATTTAAGGCAGAAAGGACAGGCTAACTCTACTCCTTTGTACAAATGCAGTCTGGTTTATGATCAGGACTGCCCTTATCTGTAAGGCTGTTAACCCCTGAGCCTTGAAGAGAAAAAAGATAAACACCAGCTTCCAGTCTTTTGGATGTACAACAAGAAGGCCTGGACCACAAGAACCCTTTTTTTCTGGCCTGGTTCTATTGTGATGCTTTGTCCCTGAAGTCAGGAAATACATTCTTTTGATACTGGATGATGCTCCTGGCCACCCAGATTCCCATGAGTTCAACACTGATGGCAACCAAGTAGTCTACTTGCCCCCAAATGCAACATCTCTAGGCACCGTAGATCAGGGTGTCCTAAGGACCTTTAAGGCTCAGTACACATAGTACTCTATGGGAATGACTGTCAATGCTATGAAGGAGAACCCCAATACAGAGAACATCAAGAAAGTCTGGGAAGATTACACCATTGAAGATGCCATCGTTGTTACAAGAAAAAGCCATGAAAGCCATGAACCCTGAAACAACAAATTCCTGCTGGAGAGAACTGTACAGACGTTGTGCATGACTTCACAGGACCAATCAAGGAAGTCTAATCCCAACCCCTCCATTGTTGAAGGGGCAACTGTAATAGCTTTGGTATACATTAGGTGTATACCAAATGTATACACCTAATGATTTTCCAACTAACACTAATAATTTCTAGTTAAAGTTTCCCTAATTATAGTGACTCAGATAGTACAGTTTTGATGACCAATGACAGAAAGCCAAATCCAAGTTAGGACAGAAAGAGGAGTTTATGGACTCATGTAACTGGAAATTCCAGGGGCAATTCTGGCTTCAAGCATATCTGAATACCAGGGGTTGATGGTGTCTTGGGATGCTATTTCACTATTTCTTGGTTTTGCTTTCCTTCTTAAGTTAGCTTATTTTCAGGCAAGCTCTCCCCAAATGGCTACCAATTTACATTGCTCCCCCACCCTCTTATAACATAAAGTGTTCCTCTTTCCTCTAGCTCCAACAAAAGTCCTGGACACCAATTGGCCTGACCCGACTCATGATTGTTCTGAAAAAATCACTACGGCAAGGCCCAGGGTTGATGTGGTACACTCCCCATCTTGATCTGTGTCATGGTTTCCCCTCCATGGGGAGGTTTGCCCTTTCTGACTGATCTAGACTGAAAGTATGGGATTGGACAAAAGGGAAAAACAGATTGATTCCCAAAATAATGGGAAAGCATGCCTGAAAGGCAAAAACCACAGATACCTACTGTAGACAGTAATAACAAGACATCCTGTCCATATATCACTTTATAAAATATTTTTTCATACACTCTCTTACTTGACCCTTACAAAAATAATTTGGGGTGCATATTGGCATTTCTATTTCTAAGATGAGTAAACTGAATCACACATCTAGAGGCAAAGCCAGTCTTATATTCTTATCTTTAGATTCCAAGGGAGGTTCTCATTCTTATTCTACCACAGATACTACATATGTATATATATTCTTCTGTTTGCAGGAGCCTGGACTCTAGTAGGACTACAGGATTACGTCCTCAGCTAGCCTTTACTTCTGTAATTTTTGTCTCCTCTGGATATGTCATGACTTTTCAACCTAAGGCATTAAGTTGTTTGTAACATTGGGTTAGCAGTATGTTTCCAAAATTCCCCCCTTGTTAATTTCCTCTGAAATTATACAATTCCATACTCCTAAAGCTTTCATAAAATCCAGTCAAATAGTTTGGGTCTCTCATCCCTTTGCCTGTCACTTGAGATCAGATTTCATTTCTGTCCTGAAGAACATCTGGCTCACATTTTGCCTTTCTTTCGCTTTCATCCTCTCTGTGTCTGGATTGATTTTCCTTTCTCAGAGTAACCCCATCCCCCTGTGGTGTGTTCACCGTCCCTAATAGGACTAGAGGACTTGAGTCTTTCTTCAGATTTCTCTTGTCACTCTAGAATCCAGAGAATGTAAAGGGTATCTGAATTTCTAAAACATTTCGACATAGGCTTTTATTCCACAGTGAAAGGTTAAATGTGTTGTTTTCCCTAAAGAGATGATTTTAAAACAAATGTGATTTTATGTTCATATAAAATCCTAAGAACAAAAATACCAAGATCTCAATATCCTTTCCAAAATATTCAAAAATCCTGTATCCATTTCTACCAAGAATTACAGTTTTAATATTAAAGGAAACTACCCTGAAATGTATTTTAAATGTAATTACATAGCTCATGCTGTGTCATCTCTTCTCATTTACCAGTGTCTATTCTGTTTAGTTTAAGATGAACTAAACTTCTATTTCTGACTGAACCTTATTATTATTAAAAAATGCATCATATTTTCTCCCAGTGTGGATATGCATGAGGAGAATATTTTGTGTAAAAATTAATTGCCTTTTTTTCTTGGCACATTATAAGGGGGACTATTTTGGAAGTAAAAAATATTAATGATTACTCTGATTCACCAATTGGAAAAGTTTCTTCAATACTGTGATACAAAATTTCCTTCCATTATACTCAGAATGTGGCATAAATGTTTTTTTATTTTCCAGATGGCTATAAATTTACTTTCTAAATTTATAAGAGTCACAGAATAAACAAGCCTAGAATCTGAGCTCACTGGGAGAGTGAAGGTTATTTTTTACAGCATCTTAGCCAAAGGAGAAGTGTACTCCTGGCCTCTAAAATACTGCTAAGGAGACTTTTCCTATCCACCTCCACATGAGTCCAGAGGAGAGAGCTCACAGTTCACAAAGGCAGTCCATTCCAATTTTGTACAAGATAATCATAAGTTCCATCTTATGTTGAGCTAACATGAACCATCTTGCTAGATGCACTTGTTGGTTCTGCTTCTGGAAGATAAAAGATAAGCTTTATTTCTCTCTTGTGAAAGATCCTTTCAAAAGATATATGAAGAGAGTTAACATGCCTTCTCTTTTCTCAGGTGAACAAAGTAAACCTACATTTTTTCATATTTATTTTGGCTGAACCGCTGGATGTGCATCACTTTGATCATGATCCCCTTAAAAAGTGATTCTTAGAGCATAATGTTCTACTCTGACCAATACCAAGTACAGTAGGACTACTACTGTGTCCCTTACATTTGATTTTTTGCATTTATTAGCACAACCTAAGCATGGGAGAAAAGAAGTAAGAAAAGATAAGAGACAGGAAGGAAGAAAGGGAAGAAGGGAGGAAGAAAGAGAAAACATATGAACTGAAACAAGATCATGGAGAAATAAAAAATTCAAAATATATGTATGCCCTGAGGCTAATACTAGGATCAGAACTACCATCTAATAACTAAGCTTTGGACCTCTGGCAAGGTTGAAAGCTCATTATCAAGCCGCCTGCTTTAAGCTTGGGGTCTTTGAAGCAACAATTGAAGGAGCCTATGAAAATACAAATCCTCTGCGGTGCATGGGTGGCTCAGTCGGTTGGGTGATTGGGTATCTGCCTTTGGCTCAGGTCATGATCCCAGGGATCCAGGGATGGAGCCCTTGTCCTTGGGGCACCTGCTTCTCCTTCTCCCTCTGCCCCTCTCTCTGCTCGTTGTCTCTCTCTCTCTCTCGTGCGCTATCTCTCTCTCTCAAATAAATAAATGAAATATTTGAAAATGAAAAAAATACAAATCCTCTCCAAAGCAAGTATCTCCAATTTACACTCTCAGGATTCCCCCAGATTAAATTCAACAACTGTAAGCTCACAAGATGCTACTGGTAAACACAGAAGGAAATAAGCTAGGATAAGCAAAAACAACAAAGAATAGATTTAAGTCCCCTACTACCAATCGCCCCCACCCCAACACAACTGCTTGAATTATTAGATGCAGGATGTTAGATAATCTGAATCAAAATTCCAAAGAAACAAATCCTGGAGTCATAAAAACAACCTAATGAAGGGATAAATTACTATAAAAAATGGTCAGAGAAACTTTTAACATGAACATGGATGCATTAGCAATTTCCTCTTCTCATCAGGGAAATCTGAAAGCTACAAAAGCATGGAAAGCAAAAATTCAAATTTTGGTAAAATTAAGAGACTCCAAAATAGTTGTAAAGCCTCCTGAGCCTTTAGGATCATGGCAGTAAGTGAAGAGAAGCCTACAAGCAGTGTGGTAGCCAGAATCCTAAAATCCATGCCCTCCACCAAGATTTCCTGCCCTAATATGAGGGAGTATGAATATAATGAATGCAGTAGTACACCTGTGATTATGTTACATTACATGACAAATGAGATTTTGCAGATGCAATTAAGAGTACTAGTCAGTTGACTTCGAGTTCATCAAAAGGGAGATTATCTGGGTGGACCTAATCTAATCAATGAGCCCTCTGAAAGCAGAGAGTTTTCTGTCTGGTGGCAGAAGAGGAAGATCTAAACAGAAGGATTCCATTATATTGTACACCTGAAACTAATATAACATTGTATGTTAACTAACTGGAATGAAAATAAAAACTTAAAAAGCAGAAAAAATAAACCCAGAAGGATTCCAGGTACTGTTGCTAGTTTTGAAGACGGAGGGGCCCACACGAAGAAAGGGAGAGTGGCCTCTAAGAGCTACAAGAGTTGTGGGCAGCTGACAGCTAGCGGGAGAATGGAGACCTCAGTCCTACAACTGCAGGGAAATGAATTCTGCCACAACTAGAATGATCTTGGAAATGATTTCTTCGATTTCAGATAAGAGTCCCAGTCTAGCTGAAACCCTGATCTTAGCCTTGAAGCCTGCCCCACTTCTGACCTATAGAACTGTGAGCTAACAAATGCTGTTTTAAGCCATTAAATTTTTGGTAATTTGTTATGCAGCAATAGAAAACTAAAATAAGTGGTATTTCAGAAAGTATTATTTTTCTTTTATTTATTTTTAATTTTTCAAGTTTTTATTAAATTCGTTAACAGAGTGTAATATTATTTTCAGGTGCAGAATTTAGTGATTCAACATACAACACCTGGTGCTCACCACAAGTGCCCTCCTTAATCCCCATCACCTATTTAACCCATTCCCCCACCCACCTCCCCTCTGGTAGCCACCAGTTTGTTCTCTATAGTTAAGTCTGTTTCTTGGTTTTCCTTTCTCTTTTTCCCCCCATGTTTTAACTTTGTTTCTTAAATTCTACATATGAATGAAATCATACGGTATTTGTCTTTCTCTGAATGACTTATTTCACTTAGCATAATACTCTCTAGCTCTGTCCTCATAATTGCAAATGGCAAGATTTCAGTCTTTTTGATGGCTGAGTAATATTCCATTGTATATATATATACCACTTCTTCTTTATCCATGCATCAGTTGACGGACATTCGGGCTCTTTCCATAGTTTGGCTATTGTGGACATTGCTGCTATAAACATCAAGGTGCATGTATCCCTTCCAATTAGTATTTTTTGTATCCTTTGGGTAAATACCTAGTGATGCAATTGCTGGATCATAGGGTAGTTCTATTTTTAACTTTCTGAGGAACCTCCCCATACTGTGCTCCAGAGTAGCTGCACCAGCTTGTGTTCCCACCAACAGTGTAGGAGGGTTCCCCTTTCTCTGCATCCTCACTAACACCTGTTGTTTCCTGTGTTGTTAATTTTAGCCATTCTGACTGGTATGAGGTGGTATCTCATTGTAATTTTGATTTCTATGTCCCTGATGCTGAGTGATGTTGGGCATCTTTCCATGTGTCTGTTCACCATCTGTATGTCTTCTTAGGAAAAATGTCTATTCATGTCTTCTGTCTGTTTTTAAACTGGATTATTACACCTTTGGGTATTGTTTTATAAGTTCTTTATATATTTTGGAAACTAACCCTTTATCAGATATGTCATTCGTAAATATCTTCTCCAATTCAGTAGGTTGCCTTTTAGTTTTGTTGATTGTTTCTTTCACTGTGCAGAAGTTTTTTTATCTTGATGAAATCCCAATAGTTTATTTTTGCTTTTATTTCCCTTGCCTCAGGAAACATCTACAAAAATGCTGCTATGGCCAATGTCAGAGAAATTACTGCCTGTGCTCTCTTCTAGGATTTTTATAGTTTTACGTCTCACATTTAGGTCTTTAATCCATGTTGATTTTATTTTTTGTGTATGGTGTAAGAAAGTGGTCTAATTTCATTCCTTTGCATGTGGCTCCCCATCCCTATACCATTTGTTGAAGAGATTGTTTTTTCCCCATTGCACATTCTTTCCTCCTTTGTTGAAGATTAATTGACCATATAATTCTCGGTTTTCTATTCTGTTCCATTGATCTATGTGTCTGTTTTGTGCCAGTACCATACTGTCTTGACCACTACAGTTTTGTAATATAATTTGAAGTCCAGAATTGTGATGTTTCCAGTTTTGCTTTTCTTTTTCAAGATTGCTTTGGCTAGTAGGGGTCTTTTGTGGTTCCATACAAATTTTAGGATTGCATGTTCTAGTTCTGTGAGAAATGTTGTTGGTATTTTGATAGGGATTGCACTAAATGTGTAGATTGCTTTGGGTAACATAGGCATTTTAACAATATTTGTTCTTCCAATCCATGATTATGGAATGTTTTTCCATTTCTTTGCGTCATCTTTAATTTCTTTCATCAGTGTTTTATAGTTCTCAGAGTACAGATCTTTTATGTCTTTGATTAGGTTTATTCCCAGGTATCTTAGGGTTTTTGGTGCAACTCTAACTGGGATTGATTCCTTGATTTCTCTTTCTGCTGCTTCATTTTTAGTGTATAGAAATGCAAGATTTCTGTATGTTGATTTTGTATTCTGTGACTTTACTGAATTCATGTATCAGTTCTAGCAAATTTTTTGGTGGAGTTTTTTGGGTTTTCTGTATAGAGTATTGTGTCATCTGCAAATAGTGAAAGTTTGATTTCTTCCTTACCGATTTGGAGGCCTTTTATTTCTTTGTGTTGTCTGATTGCTGTGGCTAGGACTTCCAGTACTGTGTTAAATAACAGTGAGAGTGGACATCCCTGTCTTGTTCTTGACCTTAGGGGAAAAGCTCTTAGATTTTCCTCACTGAGGATATTAGCTGTGGGTTTTTCATATATGGCCTTTATTATGTTGAGGTATGTTCCCTCTAATCCTACTTTGTTGAGAGTTTTTACCATGAATGGATGTTGTACTTTGTCAAATGCTTTTTCTGCATTTATTGAAAGAATCATATGGTTCTTATCCTTTCTTTTATTAATGTGGTGTATCATGTTGACTGATTTGTGAACATTGAATTACACTTGCACCCCAGGAATAAGTCCCACTTGATCGTGGTGAATGATTCTCTTAACGTAGTGTTGGATTCGGTTTGCTAGTATTTTACTGAGAACAATGTTCAAAATGTTCATCAGGGATATTGGCCCACATTTTCTTTTTTAATGGAGTCTCTACCTAGTTTTGGTATCAGGGTAATGCTGGACTCATAGAATGAATTTGGAAGTTTTCCTTTCATTTCTATTTTTTAGAATAGTTTAAGAAGAATAGGTATTACCTCTTCTTTAAATGTTTGGTAGAATTCACCTGTGAAGCCATCTGACCCTAGACTTTTGTTTTTTGGGAGATTTTTCGATTACTGATTCAATTTCTTTGCTGGTTATCAGGCTGTTCAAGTGTTCTATTTCCTCCCATTTAAGTTTTGGTAGTTTATATGTTTCTAGGAATTTATTCATGTCTTCCAGGTTGTCCTATTTGTTGTCATATAGTTTTTCATAATATTTTCTTATAATTGTTTGTATTTCTGTGGTGGTGTTCTCCTCTCTCATTTGTGATTTTATTTATTTGGGTCCTTTTTCTTTTCTTTTTGATAAGTCTGGCTAGGGATTTATCAATTTTATTAATTTTTTCAAAGAACAGCTCCTGGTTTCAATGATCTAATGTTTTCTTTTAGTTTCTATATCATTATATAGGTATAGATACATATCAGTTTCTATATCTATATCTGTTCTAATCTTTATTATTTCCCTTCTTCTGCTGCCTTTAGGCTTCATTCGTTTTTCTTCTTCTAGCTCCTTTAGGTGTAAGGTTAGGTTGTTTATTTGAGATTTTTCTTGCTTCTTGAGGTAGGCCTGTATTGCTGTATCCTTCCCTCTTAGGACAGCTTTTTCTGCATCCCAAAGGTTTTGGACCATTGTGTTTTCATTTTCATTTGCTTCCATGTATTTTTTAATTTCTTCTTTGATTTCCTGGTTGACCCATTCCTTGTTTAGTAGTGTTTTGTTTAACTTCCAGGTATTTGTGGTCTTTCCAAATTTTTTTTTGTGGTTGACTTCAAGTTTCATAGAGTTGTGGTCAGAAAATATGCATGGTATGATCTCAATCTTTTTGTACTTGTTAAGGCCTGATTTGTGACCTAGTATGTGATCTATTCTGGAAAAAGTCCCATGTGACTTGAAAAGAATGTGTATTCTGCTGCTTTAGGATGGAATGTTCTGAATCTTTCTGGTCCAGTGTGTCATTCAAAGCCATCCTTTCCTTGTTGATTTTCTGCTTAGATGATCTGTCCATTGATGTAAGTGGGGTGTTAAAGTCCCCTACTATTATCAATGAGTTCCTTTATGTTTTTGTTTTATATATTTGCATGCTCCCATGTTGGGTGCATAAATATTTATAATTGTTAGATCTTCTTGTTGGATAGTCCCCTTTATTATGATATAGTGCCCTTCTTCATCTCTTGTTACAGTCTTTGGTTTAAAATCTAGTTTGTCTGATGTAAGTATTGCTACTCTGGCTTTTTTTTTAAGATTTTATTTATTATTTGACAGAGAGAGAATGAGAGAGAGAGAGCACATGAGAGGGGGGAGGGTCAGAGGGAGAAGCAGACTCCCTGCCGAGCAGGGAGCCCGATGCGGGACTCGATCCAGGGACTCCAGGATCATGACCTGAGCCGAAGGCAGTTGCTTAACCAACTGAGCCACCCAGGTGCCCTGGCTTTCTTTTGATGTCCATTTGCATGATAAATGTTTCTCCATCCCCTCACTTTCAATCTGCAGGTGTCTTTAGGTCTAAAATGAGTCTATTGTAGGCAGCATATAGATAGGTCTTGTTTTTTTATCCATTCTGACACCCTGTGTCTTTTGATTAGAGCATTTAGTGCAGAGTAATTATTGACAGATATGTATTTAGTGCTATTTTATTACTTGTTTTGTTGTTTCTGGAGATCTTTCTCTTCCTTTCTTGTCTGTGTCACTTTCAGTCTTTCCTTTCCACTCAAAGAGTCCCCATCAATATTTCTCTCAGGGCTGATTTAGTGGTCATGAACTCCTTTAGTTTTTGTCTGTGAAACTCTTTATCTCTCCTTCTATCAGAAAGTATTATTTTAAAAAAACATCAGGGGCGCCTGGGTGGCTCAGTCGGTTAAGCGACTGCCTTCGGCTCGGGTCATGATCCTGGAGTCCCGGGATCGAGTCCCGCATCGGGCTCCCTGCTCGGCGGGGAGTCTGCTTCTCCCTCTGACCCTCCTCCCTCTCACGCTCTCTGTCTCAAATAAATAAAATCTTTAAACAAAACAAAACAAAACAAAACAAAAAAAACTATCAGGGCGCCTGGGTGATTCAGTTGGTTAAGCGGCTGCCTTCGGCTCAGGTCATGATCTCAGGGTCCTGGGATCGAGCCCCACATCGGGCTCCCTGCTCAGCAGGGATTCTGCTTCTCCCTCTGCCTCTGCCTGCGTGCCGCTCCCCTTGCTTGTGCTCTCTGTCTCTCTATGTCAAATAAATAAATAAAATCTTTAAAAAATAAAAATAAAAATAATCCTCAAGATGCTGAGCCACATCTTGAGGTACAACTGCTTATTTAATTAGACTGAATTGAAATTAGTTTGTTCTTCAATCTCATTTGGAATTACTTGAAACATGAGATTCCACAACAGCTCAGGCAGCTGGGGGCGAGGGGAAGTTTAAACAATATGGCCTCTGGTAATGCAAGTAAAAATGTTTCTAAATGAATGGTAACAAAGCATTGTGAAAATTTCCTTATTATTACTTACTACTCATTGTTGAGAGCCACTGAAGTGCTACATTTTGAAATGTATGTATAAAAATCAGTTCAGTCATTAACAAACAATCTGCAGCTTCTACAAGCAGAGGGATTAGGGGAAGGAAAAACTGAAACCCAAGGGAGAACGATTGGTTCATTTATTTTCAGTGTCTTTTGCTTCCTTCTTACCTAAACTCCCATGTCAGGGATGTAGCAGTACTTCCACAATTCCCAGGAGTCTCTGAATGCCTGCATGTGGTATCCTGTCCAACGGCAATTTAACTGTCAGGATATATCATCATCAAGTCCTTCTGCAAGTTGCCCGACTTACATTATGGCACCATGAATGGCTTTATCAGGAAGGCACAGTCTTAAATCACTTAAATCCAAGAGAGAATAATGGAGGGCTGTTTCAAAGGCTCACATAGTAGTTGCATTAAGGTGTGTGGATAAAACACGATGGCCATGAAGGTATTTTGTGAGAAAAGCCAGTCATCACTTTGATTTGCCTTCCATTTCCTGCCCATATTATTTTTCCAATTGCAGGATAACCTTTATAGCTAATGTAAGGATTTGTTAGCATGACTCCCAGAGGCTTCTGGGAAAGTGACCCCTCTCCTGGCTCTGCAGTACTAAGTTTAAGAATATACTTGGATCACGGGCGCCTGGGTGGCTCAGTCAGTTAAACGACTGCCTTCGGCTCAGGTCATGATCCTGGAGTCCCAGGATCGAGTCCCACATCGGGCTCCCTGCTCAGCAGGGAGTCTGCTTCTCCCTCTGACCCTCCTCCCTCTCATGCTCTCTGTATCTCATTCTCTCTGTCTCAAATAAATAAATAAAATCTTTAAAAAAAAAAAAAAAAGAATATACTTGGATCAGGATGCAGCAGGCTGCCTGCACCAAGAATGATGAATGGGGACTATTCATGCTTAGGTTTACTGTATTGTGTTGTAGTGCCTCCTACATTATATTCAGTGTTGTATTGAGAGGTTGAATATACAAATAACAATGACCAGAACATACATAAAAACAGAACTCTGACCTACGACCCGCAACAACCTGCCGAGGAAATCAACCAGCCCAGGAAGCCAGCCTGCTATAAGTTAGACCTGCAGGAAGTCAGACTGCTATCTCTAGTGATGGTCCAGGAAGCCAGACAATAACCCCAGTAACAATTGGCCCCAAATGACCAGGATTTGATTAATGACAGACAGTTTTCCTAATATTTGTCCCCAGCCTACCCACAGTTTCCTCGTATCCACAGTTTCCAATCAGGGCGTAACTGAAGCCTTATCTTTTTTCCACCCTTCTGCTTGCCTTTGAGTATCTGCCAAAATGCACGTGTGACAGGTGCTGGCTCCCTTGCTGTAGAAACTCTGAATAAATAGCCTTTGCTTGTTCTCATTTGGTTGGCCTTTGTTTATTTCCACTATAAAACTGAGTTTAAAGAGGTGCTTCCAGTGTCAAAGAAGTGGTTCCCAGCACATCCCCAGGCTACTCTACTGAGAGAACTGATCCAGTCTTACGTATGTAATTCCAGATGTAAAGAGAAAGACTATTAACTCTCCAGAAAGACTAATATAATTCTCACTTGGGTCTTACCATCTGTAACTACGTACCCACTGGTCAGGATTTCAGAAGCTGGAATCTCCATCTGGCCTGAATGATGTTGCTGACCTCTGTGATATGTATCATGACTGTGCTGACTTCTTTTTATATCCTTGAGATAATTAAAACCTGCTTGATCTATCCAAGGAGCATGTGTCTGGTCTTTGTATCAGTCTGAGTTTACAACTGACTTGGTCAAAACAATGGTCATGCACACCCCATATCTCAGACTGGGTAGGTAAGAGTTACATATTTTGGAAGTGAATATAAAGATTTTTGTTTTCTGTCCCAGGCTAGAATTTATAAATAAATGACTGCTTATGGTAGTATTTCTTAACCTAGAGTCAGGTACCATTTAGGGGAGAAAGGGCAATACATGCAGAGACAGCAGCATAAGAAAGGCAAGGAGGCAGGAACATTAAAGAGCAATGCTGTGCATCTCCTGGGCCTCCAAAATATACCATATGGTTTACATCTAACTGCAAATGCACAGTTGCAGCTTCTACAAGCAGAGGGATTAGGGGAAGGAAAAACTGAAGCAAACACCTTTGCCCTGAGGGAAGCCTTTTTAAGACCATTTATTTCTGAGTTCTCTTGAACTAAGGGGACAAGCAAGTCTATGCAGACTCCTCTGAACTCCCAAGATATCCCATTTGAATGTTCTCCTTCATTCCCACTGCACAAGGACCACAATCACATTTGACTCTAAGTGGAACCTTGACACAGTCCAGATGTCCATTTTCAATCATTTGAGACCTAAATATGTCAACAAATATTTTTAGAGGGAACATTAGGTAAAACTATTATTTGCTAAATATGAATGTCTAATTCTCTCTATGCATTGCCAATTCCCTCTTTGGTATTAATCACAGTTGCTAATATTCATGTCCCCATCTACCATAGTGCTCCCAATCTGTCAATTTGTGATACATCCTTTAGGTAGCAGCAATTCTTTTTTTAACCTTAAGATTTTTCTACCTTCTATCCATATGCACTGTAGAAAATGAGAGACAAAAAGAAGGAAGGAAGGAAGGAAAGAAAGGAGGAGGAAAGAAGGGAGGTCACAATTAATACCAACAGAACAAGTAATATTTTAGTATAAAGATTTCCAATCTTGTTGATGTTGTTATGCAATCACAACATACATACCATTTCATAACTTTCTTTACTCAATAATATGTTGACATTTCTCTACATCATTAAACACTCCACAATGTAATAGTTAATGACAGGAGAACATTTTAATGTTTGGGTAGTCCACACAATGTCTCCTACTGTTAATAATTCATTGTTTCCTATTTTACATTATTATAAGGAATGCTACCATTAACATCCTTAACTAAATCTGTCCCTGCATGCACAATGATTTCCACATGAAAAAACATGTAGAAATTGAATTTATGGATCAAAAAGCTAAACACATCTTTATGACTTTTGATCTCTGTATCAAAGAGCCCTCTGGAAAGGTTGTAAGAATTTATACTCCCTCTGGCAGTGCATGAATGTGTTCATTTTTCCATATCCTCTTTGTATGAATATTATACTTAAAGAGGTCATTTTCCCCCCCTTCGTCCCTTCTTGACTTTCTTCCTCTTGCCAACTGTTAACACAATAATGCTCCAGAGTTTTGCTAAAAGATAGGTTTATTTGTCTTGTCCACATTTCACCACAATGCATCCCAAGGACCGGTGATACACAGAATCTGAAGAATGTGACTGTCAGCCTTTCCAGGATAGATCAGACACGTTGGGGGAAAAAGCTGAGTTTAAAAAAAAGCCAGGAAAAAGTCTGAGGGCTGGGGTTGGGGTGGGGGTAACAATGAGAAAAATGAAAATTGATCCTTGTGTGTTCATCTGGGAAAGACTCTTAGTACCGTGGTAGGTGATTAAAAGAAAAGTAAATCAGTGTTTTGTACCATCTTCTGGATACAATGTCTAGCCTAGACTTTATCCCTGAACTCCAGACTTACATATTTAATGACCTATTTTGAGATTTACACTTATTTTGCTATTTCTCTTATAACCACTACCACCAACATACACTCCATTAGAAAAACCTATTCATCCTCCAAAATATATCTTGATTTAGTCCACTTTTCTCCATATTACTGCCATTACTGCCATTTCTCTTTTGAGTATAGATTTTTTTTTTTAAGATTTTATTTGACAGAGAGCAAGTAAGCATGCACAAGCAGGGGGAGCAGCAGAGGGAGAGGGAAAAGCAGACTCCCCACTGAGCAGAAAGTCCATCACGGGACTTGATCCCAGGACCCTGAGATCATGACCTGAGCCAAAGGCAGATGCTTAACCGAATGAGCCACCCAGACATCCCATGACTATAGATTCTTAATTTTTCTCCCGGTTCCTACAGTCCATTCTGTACACAGCAGCCAGGGAATGAGAGTCACATGGTGTCATCTTCCAAATTAAAATAATTTAATAGCTTTCTATGGCTCTTAGAATAAAATCACAACTCCTTATGGGGCTTACAAGCCTTCACTCATGAGTGAGATCCTGTCTACCTCTCCAACACCACTGGATACTATTTTCTCCAATCCCCAGCACACTGCACCAACCACACTGGCATTGTTTCTACTTCTACAGCATGCTGAGTCCTTTTTAACATTAGAACTTATGTTTTTGCTCATCCACCCCTTGATCACGCATGGGCAGTATTTTCCACCCATCATGTCCCACTTCAGAAAGAGCCTCCCTGACTACCTCACTAATGTTGGCTTCGACCCTCAACCCATTTACTTCCCATCACACAATCCTACTTTTTCCCTTTGTTAGAAAACCAAAACAACTTTGTCTCCTTGGTCATTGTCTTCTTCTCTAGAATGTCATCTCTAGGAGTCCAATAACTTATTTTGCACGGACCCACTGTACCTATAGCACCTTGCAGAATGCCTAGCACATTGGTGACACTCAAAAAACTGTTTCATGAAAAAATAAATGGAAGATATATTCATAATCAACTAAAATCATATTTTCTTTGTTGTAACAGGTTTTCTCATATGCACATTTATGGTATAACCAATTACGGTACGATTTTTAAATACTTTTTAATTTGATGAAAAGGAGTATGGCATTGTTTGAATAGTCTAAAATCTATTTAATCATTGTGTCATTGGAAATTTAGTTTTTACCATTTTTCATTATTATAAGCAATATTACCATATATAAACTTGAAACTAATATATAATTATTTAATTTCTTATTAAAGTGGCTTTTCTAGATCAAAATCTTTTTATATGTTTCATGAAATTTTCTTGTGAAAATACTAAACCAATTGATTCTCCATCAGCAGTGAACTGAAGTTCTTATGTTCATACGGTATATCAGATTTCATTCAGCCAAAAGGAAAAGAAAGCCTAATGGAAACTAGTTAATATGGGAAAATATCTCATTTAACAAAGGACCAATGGTAGAGCAGTTTTCAGGATTGCTTGATTAAATGTCTTACAATGTCATTCTTCTTTCTACTTTGCCCTCAGGCTGACTCCCCCTCAGGATTACAAAACATCTGAAGCAGTTCTAGGCTAAACATTCCAGCAAGACCATAACCAGAGGTAAAAATGGATCATATCCCCTGGAGTCTCCTTCCTAGAATGAGGAAATCTTTCCCAGAAGCCCAATAGTAGACTGCCTTCAGTTCTCATTTTCTGGAAATGGTTGACATGCCCTCTCCTAAATAAGTCACTGATAAGGAGAATGGAACTACCAGGAAGAGTAATAGTAATAGCTAAGTCCTAAACCAGTCTGTATTTTACCCTACAGTAAACTTGAGGGTTCTGCCAGTAAGGAATAAGTTGAAGTGGGATAGGTCTTGATAGGCAATCAACAGTATCTGATAATACTGAATATTAAAATTAAAAAATTTTTTGATAATTTGATGAAAAGCTATTAACACTGCATTTATCAGACTACTAAACTGCATTAACATTTTCTCTTATGTTCTGCTATCTTTTAACTCCTTTAGGAGGTCTCAACCCTTCTTGGTGGCAGAAAAAAAAAAAGAAGATGAAGAAAGAAGAAAAAGAAACGAAACGCTGACAGGCTACAGGCTGACATCATTACATCTCAAATTAGTTTACAAAAACCCACCTCTTCAGAGAGTTCCCTCTATAATACCAAGTCCATAAGTTTCATCCAAGCACATCAACTACTCAGTAGAACAGGGGAGACAGTATGAATCCACAAAACATACATTATTTGTACTAACCACATCAACATTAGCAGGAGAATCAATAGGGCTGCAGCTCCCAAGAAGATTCTTTTTTTTTTTTTTAAAGATTTTATTTATTTATTTGAGAGAGAGAGAGAGAGAGCAGGAACACAAGCAGGGGGAGTGGGAGAGGGAGAAGCAGGCTTCCTGCCGAGCAGGGAGCCTGATGCGGGACTCGATCCCAGGACCCTGGGATCATGACCTGAGCCGAAGGCAGACACTTAACAACTGAGCCACCTAGGCGCCCATCCCAAGAAGATTCTTAAGTTTTACTGACAACCCAAGACTACCCCGTTGTAATTTCATATTATCATCTGTGTTCCAGAGCTCTCCCAAACTTGTCCCCAGACCTTCCTTTAAGGTAGAACAAGTTGGATTACACCTAGCTTCAGCTCCAGTTACTCTTTGACTTGTTTTCTTATGGGTTTTCTGTACCAAAAATTTAGGGAATATCTGATGCCACTGAGCGTGGAAGTTAACACAGTTTATTCTCGTTGGACCATCAGCTTCATTAATTTGAACTCCAACAATAAATGCTCGGCAATTTCTCCTCATCTTTACTCATTTTCCTCCAATATTTCAATTTTAGTTACTAATTAAATACATTTTAATTATACTAACAAAATAATACTTTTCCTTCGTGTAAAAAATATTTCCCTTTGAACAATAACACCTAACATGTTCATTGGACAGTTATTGGGTTGTTCAACATCTGCTTATTGGTGTATGAGCTATTTATATATTAAAAATATTGATTATGTGTCATATAGATTACGAAGTCTTTTTCTTTGTTTTTCAAACTTGACTAATGTAATACCTATAGATATATAATCAGTCTTATTTCTTTATGTTTTCTGCTTTGGGTGACATGGTTAGAAAAACTTCCCAATCTGAGATCAGGTATATCCACTCATTTTTTTCAAGGATCTGAGCCTTTTGATTTTATAATAACTGTCAGACTTTATTTATGTATATAATTATATATTTAACTAGTGAAAATCTTTCAAATACCAACAAGACAATTATTTGGGGCAATGCATTAAAGTTGACATGATAAATGACATGTTCATGCAGGACACTGTCCTATTGATGGCGTTCTTCTCTTTCACATTTATTTGCTCTCTGTGGATGACATCATCCTCACTCACAGGTATTACATCCACAGCAATAACCACCAAATCCAGATTTCAGGCCAACATGTAAAGAAAATCTCCTAGCCCATGAGAAGTAGGAGAAAATCAGAATCAGGAAGAAAGAATTGAGGCCTGGGGCAAAAGTACTTACGGGGAAAGGTGAACGTTGTGTTAGTTCTATCATTCAGAAGTAAGGGGTCAGCTCCATTTCATTAATTTTCTATTTGCTCTGGCCAAGGTCAAAGTGATTCTAGGTATAATCTGTCATGGCAAGAAACATGGATACTATTTAGAACCAGAAGTAAAGAACTGTGGGGGAGACTGAGGAAGGAAAATATTCATGGCTTTTTCTTAACATGTGTGTTGGTAGTGAAATCAGGAACCAAGGCTCTCATAACAGCTACAGAGTATACACCTACTTAACTGTCACAATTATAGTTCATAGGCTGAAAGGGAGGGAAAGGTGTTCAAGAATCATTTCCCTAAGTATGTCTTAAATATCCACTTTTTATTTAAAGAGATTGGTACACTGCTGCTATTTAAAGAAAAACTATCCTCTATTCGAAATCAAAATCTGAAAATCAAAAATTGATCACTTGGGCTTAATTGTCCAGAGACAAATCAATGAAGTTCTTAAAATATTCTTACACATTACTCTGAGGGTTTTCTTAGAAATTGATTTAAAAGTGAGAGAATTCAGGACACTGGTGTTTAGGGCTGTTTTGTTTGTTTTTACTGAATTATTGACTAAACTGGTTTAATCTTCCATGTGTTCTGTAAGGGGAGGCACAAGGAAGGGAAACTGTCACTGACTACTGAAGGTTAAGAAAATAGATACCTCAAACCAGTTGAAAAGGCTTGACCAAGCACATATACCTAGAAAGGGGCAGAATTAGAACTGGAAATCAGATTTTCAGATTTTAATTTTGACATTGTTTCTACTCTGCTGCTCCTTTTACTATAAAATTCTTGTTTTCTAGGATTTTATACTAAAGCTAAATGATAACAGATTTAAAACAATTTCAATGGATTGCTAATATTTGAGCATGAAGAAGATAAGGTTGAGGAAATGAGGAGAATCACAGAAGGAACAAGTAGTCATCATACTGTTTCATTTAATCAGTATGGCTTTGAGCCAGAGGGAAGAGGAAGGCCCCTGAAAAAGCTGATGTGTGATACCCAAAATCCTAGAAATAGCTATCCCAGATTTAAAAAACAGACTTCTAACCATTTTCTTAGAGGAAGGCTTGCAGTGGGTTATGAAGCTCAACAGGAGAACATGGGCTCTCTCAAGAAGCTGACCTGAGTTCAAGTCTGGACTCTGCCACTAACTCATTGTGTGGTTTTTTCTGTTGTTTTGTTTTGTTTTTTTAGATAAGTATCTAAGTCATACTTTTCTCATTTAGATAATGGAGAAAAATAAAGCAGCCACTTCATGGGGTTGCCAAGGATTAAATGTAGTAATATATGCAAAGCCTTTAGCACAGTGCCAGGCATAAGGTAAACACAGTAACAATCCCTTGCTGTGGTTTTGTCATAATAAGGAGCAAAGATGGCTCCAAGAGGCTGCTTCATGGTGGTCCAGGAAAGACCCAGTTCCAGAACCTGGAATCTTACTTTTATCCACTTCCTTGGTCTTGGGTCCGAGAGTAAACCTTGAGCTTCTACCCATGGTGATCACA
>NW_023270615.1:9235103-9241309 GCF_011800145.1 Mirounga leonina
TCTTGGGTCCGAGAGTAAACCTTGAGCTTCTACCCATGGTGATCACAGAATTTGGAGGCAGAGGGAGGTCGGGCTCAAATCTGCTGTGTCATCTTGAAGCAGCAATTTCATCTCTTTGAGTTTCATTCCTTACACGTGAGTTGAGGAGCCAATAAGATTTCAGCAACTTGTTCTGAGGGCTAAATAAAAGAGATCCGTAAGAGACGGTATTTTCGCATAAAAAGCCTGTGTAGACTCAAAAACCCCATACAATATGAGTTGTAATTATTCATCACTCCACCTGCAGATATAGAGGTGGCATTTACTATCAGCAGAGTTCCTCTCCCATCCTTCCTGTTTTTCAAGGCTCATCTTCCTAACACCTATCTCCTCTCCCCAGGGCAATTGTAGGCTTCCCTATTTTGACCAAATCATGTTTGTTCATTGGACATAATTACTCAGGATTATGAAATGTCATGGTGGTTCCTGCTTTATGCACTAACCAGACCATTAACAGATACTGAGCTAAGCACCAGGTCACAATCCATGAACGCCTCAAGGTTATAAGATCCACTTCTTTTCCTCTTCGCAATCCTGGCACAGTCTAACATTGGAAATTAAGTCCAGAAATGGTAGGTTGGGTCAGGCTATGGGAAGCCTTCTGTCATAAGCAAGAATCTGGATTTTTCTTTAGTGAGTGATAAAGAGTAACTGAAAGCTGTTAAGCATAGGATTGACAGTCATTTTTGTGTACTAGAAAAATCACTTTGGAAGCTGTTGTAGAAGTTAGCAGGAGGCTTGGCCTGGAGGTATGACCTGTGTAAACACTGTCATCAAGAAAAGGGGAAATATGCTAAGAATTCTGCCTAATAGATAAGGCAAGTATTAAAAATAACCTTTCAAATATCTTCATCAATATCCTTAACATTTCAATTTAATTATGTTCCATTACATAACCCTAAACATTATTGAAATATTAGAGCACACAGAGAAAAGGAAAAAAATTATCTACCCTACACTACCCAGAAATAAATGCTATTAACAGTTTGGAGTACATGAATCTTTTCAGACTTTTAATGTGTGTGTTGTATGTATGAAGAGGGAGAAGGACGGAGAGGAGGAGAAACCTGACATAATAAGAAGTAAAAACACTATAATGTATCAGGAAGAGGACAAGCTAGAGAAGAAGGTAATATATATGAGGAAGCATTCTTACGGGTGGGGGGGTGGCATCAACAGACACGGTCTAAAGTTGATACTTATGGGGAGTGGGCCTGGCAATGGAAGTGGAGTATGCGGTAGCCTTTATTTTTGTTTGCTTTGTGTGCTTTTATATATCTTTTTTCTGGCTTTATTGAGACACAATTCACATATAACATTGGGTAAGTTTGAGGTATATAATGTAATGATTTATATATATTTATATATATCACAAAATGATTACCACAATAGAGTTAGTTAACATGTCCATTACCTCATATAGTTACAATTTGTGTGTGTGTGTGTAACGACAACTTTTAAAATCTACTCTCAAATTTAACTATAGTCACCATGCATGCTACATGTTACCTCTCCAGAACTTATGAATCTTAGAACCAAAAGTTTGTACCCTTTGATCACCTTCACCTTTTCCCCCACCCCTACCAACCACCAATCTATTCTGTTTCTAGGATGTTCCATATATATAATATATACACACATATTTTATTCATTCATCCATCAATGGACACTTAGGTTGTTTATGTGTCATGACTATTGTAAATAATGTTGCAATAAACATTAAGGGTGCAGATGTCTCTTCGAGAAAGTGAGTTCACTTCCTTTGGATATATACCCAGAAATGGAATTGCTGGATCATACTGTAGTTCTATTTTTAATTTTTTGAGGAACCTCTATACTGTTTTCCATAGTATGGAAGTACAAGTGTACAAGAGTTCCCTTTTCTCCACATCCTCTTCATACTTATGTCTTGTCTTTTTAATAACAGCCATTCTAATAGATGAGAGGTGATATCTCTCTGTGGTTTTGATTTGCGTTTCCCTATTAATTAGTGATGCTCAGTACCTCTTCATCCACCCACTGAATATCTTCTTTTGGAAAAATGTCTATTCAGGTCCTTTGTCCATTTTTTAAAATTGATTTTTTTTGCTATTAAATTGTATGAGTTCTTTATATATTTTGGATATTAATCACTTATCCAATATGTGGTTTGCAAATATTTTCTCCCATTCTGTAAGTTGTCTTTTCATTTTGTTGATTGTTTCCTTTTTAGTCCCAATAGTTTATTTTTGCTTTTGTTACTTATGCTTTGGGTGTTATATCTAGAAAAAGCATTGCCAAGACCAATTTCAATGAGCTTTTTCCTTCTAGAAGTTAAAAAAAAAAACAAAGCCCACAGGAGAGAAATTATTAGTAATTCCACAGACGACAAAAGGACTCATTACAGGTTGTTTTTAGTTTGCCCCCAGTATATTTAAGATGCTTTTCTCATTATGTAAAAGCTAAATTATATGCAACCTTTTCAGAAATATTCTATTACATAAAGCAAGATACCCTAGAATTTGTACAGCTATTTTTTTTGCAAAATGCAACACTAGAAAGGTAATCTACCTTTTCCTGCCACAGGGAGAGCCATCCTTAGGCATACTATTTCTTAACCCCTCAGAATGGAGGCATATTCACAGATAATAAAAGCTTATCCAATGTAACAATTTGGGGCCAAGAATGTAAGTCAAAATATTTAGCAATTCTGTGTTTGTTGTTCTTTATTAATACATATTGTTCCTATTAAGACTTCCCTTTTGCAGACTGAAGAATGAGCTGCTTGTTCGTGCATGATTCTCCATATGGCATAAAGAACTATGTTCAAGGGGTAAAATTAAGCCATCTGTGGTGGTGTTCATCTTCTTTTAAACTGGTCCTTTTAATGGTAAATCATTAATATATATAAACATATTTCACCTTCACTGGATTTCTTCATCAGAACCAAAACTGTGTGTAACCTGCACTGGATGCATAGTCCTTCTTATTTTTTACTTGTTGATGGATTTTGATGACCACACAGTCATTTCTCCTTCAAAAGCAAAATGCAATAATAGTAAATAGTAATATCATAAATTCTACACCTATCTCTTTCCACAAGAAAGCTGAAAATGCCATTGCATGCTTTTACATGTTTTTTCTTCCAAATGGTTTCTGTTAAGTCCTGGAAATGAACAACAAAAGATGGAATTATTAATTCATCATTCATCACCAATGTGATGAAGCTGTCACTGCTGGGAAATACTTAAGGGAACATATGCATACAAGGCCATGTTGTTAAATAAAGACACTCAGAGAACTAACACAAAGTAGATATTTAATAAAAATACATGTTGAATGAATGAATGGATAAACACATGAAGTAGAACTGATGTTCCTGAATCTAGCTTTTGATTTCCTTCATTTTTGAGAAAAATGTGTTTTTTGGACATTTCAAAATGTTGGACTGTTATAGTGTATCTGTGGGACAATTACAAAAGGTATAACATTCACATAATGGGAATATCAGAAAGGGAAGAAACAGTGAAAGGAAAAACAGAAGATAGATAGGTTTGAAGTAATGATGGCTGAGAATTTTTCAAAATTAATGACAGACACCAAACCACAGATCCAGGAGGCTCAGAAAACACTAAGCAAGATAAATACCAAAAAAAACAACAACAGAAAAACAAAAAAAACCTGTATCTTGGTATAATATATTCAAGCTATAGAAAATCAAAGACAATGAAAAAGTCCTGAAGGAAGCCAGAGGACAAGACCCATCCTACCTGTAGAGAAGCAAGGATAAGAATTACATTGGACTACTCTTCAGAAACCATGCAAGAAAGATGGAGTAGAGTGAAATATTTAGTGTTGAAAAAAAAACCCACCAATCTAGAATTCTGTATTCAGAGAAATTATCCTTCAAAAGTGAAGGAGAAATAAAGACTTTCTTAGATAAAAAGATATTGAGTGAATTTTTCAAGTTAAAAGAAGTTCTTCAGAGAGAAGAAAAATGACACAGGTCAGAAACTCAGATCTACATAAAGTACGAGCCTTAGAAAAGTAATAAATGAGAGTAAAATCTTTTATCTTTCTTATTCTTATTTGATCTAACAGATAACAGTTTGTTCAATAAAATAATAGCAACAGTGTATTAGATGATTATCACTTACAGGTAAGTGAAATGAATAACAGCAATGCTATATGGGATAGGAGGAAGGAATTGGGAATACACTGTTATGAGGTATTTGAAGCAGTATAAAAGTAGAATTTGTCACAAGCAGACCTGCCATACAAGAAATATTAAAGGGAGTCCTTTTTAGGCTGAAATGAAAAGACACTAGACAGTAACTCAAATCCACATGAAGAAACAAAGAGCACTAGTAAAGACAACTAAATGTAAAAACATTATAGGTAAATGTAAAATCAGTATAAATGTATTTTAAATTTGGAACTCTTTTTTTTTATCTCCTGATTTTAAAAACAACTGCATAAAGGAATGATATTAATCAGTGCTGATGGGCAGATAATATATAGAGATATAATATGTATGACAATAACAGCATAAAGAAGGAAGTAGGGGTGAAAATATAGAAGAGCAAATTTTTGTACCCTAATAATTGTTTTTACTTTGAGTTATATTGTTTTAAGGCAAGATTTTAATTGTAATCCCTAGGAAACCCAACAAAAATAAAACTCAAAAAACAAATATAATAAAAAATGATAGCTAATTAAAATGGTAAATCATATCTATTTAATACAAAAGAAGGCAATAATGGAGGAACAGGGGAACAAAAGGACATGAGACATATAGAAAAAAACAGAAAAATGCAGATATAAATTATTCCTTATCGGTAATTACATTAATGTAAACTGACTAATATCTCCAACTAAAAGGCAGAGATTGGAAGAATGGATTTTATTTTTAAAAAGCAAAACCCAATCCTATACTGTCTATATATAAGACACACACATTAGATTCAAAGACATAAATAACTTGAAAGGAAAAGGATGGGAAATGATACACCACACCAATGGTGTGTGAAAGAAAACTGGAATGGCGATACTAATGTCAGGAAAAAATAGACTTTAAGACAAAATTTGTTACTAGAGAAAAAGAAGGATATTTTACAATGATAAAAGGACTGATCCATCAAAAAAATATAACAATTATAAACATATATGCCCCTATCAACAAAGCCCCAAAATACATGAGGCAAAAACTGAATTAAAAGAAAATGACAACAATAGTTGAAGAATTCAACATCCCACTTTATTTTTTTTTAAAGATTTGTTTGAGAGAGAGTGCGTGTGAGTGGGGGAGGGGCAGAAGGAGAGGGCAATAGAAACTTTTTTTTTTCAATTTTGCTGAACATTTATTACAGGTCACGCACATAGTACACTCATTTGGTCTTCAACATAACCCTTCTATTTTTATTTTGAAGTGAAGATATTGAAATGTAGAGAGGTTGCATGGATGGCATGTGACCACACCTAGGTAGTGGAGCCCACTTTCATTACGTTGCCTTTCATGATAGCACTTAACCACATACATCCTATTTATTATTTTTTTAATTTTATTTTATTATATTATGTTAGTCATCATTCATTACATCATTAGTTTCTGATGTAGTGTTCCATGATTCATTCTTTGAATATAATACCCAATGCTCCATTCAATACGTGCCCTCCTTAGTACCCATCACTGGGCTAACCCATGCCCCCACCCCTTCCCCTCTAAAACCCTCAGTTTGTTTCTCAGAGTCCACAGTCTCTCATGGTTCATCTCCCCCTCTGATTCCCCCCCTTCATTTTTCCCTTCCTACTGTCTTCTTCATTTTTTTTTTAAACATATAATGTATTATTTGTTTCAGAGGTACAGGTCTGTGATTCAACAGTCTTACACAATTCACAGCACTCACCATAGCACATACCCTCCCCAATGTCCATCACCCAGGCACCCCATCCCTCCCACCCCCCACCACTCCAGCAACCCTCAATTTGTTTCCTGAGATTAAGAATTCCTCATATCAGTGAGATCATATACTTGTCTTTCTCTGATTGCCTTATTTCGCTCAGCATAATACCCTCCAGTTCCATCCATGTTGTTGCAAATGGCAAGATTTTGGGTTCTTTTGATGGCTGCATGATATTTCATTATATATATATATATATATATATATATATATATATATATATATATA
>NW_023270615.1:9241319-9263243 GCF_011800145.1 Mirounga leonina
TATATATATATATATATATATATATATATATATATATATATATATACATATCACATCTTCTTTATCCATTCATCTGTCGATGGACATCTTGGCTCTTTCCATAGTTTGGCTATTGTGGACATTGCTGCTATAAACACTGGAGTGCCCATACCCCTTTGGATCACTACATTTGTGTCTTTGGGGTAAATACCCAGTAGTGCAATTGCTGGGTAATAGGGTAGCTCTATTTTCAACTTTTTGAGGAACCTCCATACTGTTTTCCAGAGTGGCTGCACCAGCTTGCATTCCCACCAGCAGTGTAGGAGGGTTCCCCTTTCTCCACATCCTCGCCAACATCTGCCGTTTCCTGACTTGTTAATTTTAGCCATTCTGACAGGTGTGAGGTGGTATCCCATTGAGGTTTTGATTTGGATTTCCCTGGTGCCAAGCGATGTTGAGCACTTTTTCCTGTGTCTGTTGGCCATTTGGATGTCTTCTTTGGAAAAATGTCTGTTCACGTCTTCTGCCCATTTCTTGATTGGATCACTTGTTCTTTGGGTGTTGAGTTTCATAAGTTCTTTATAGATTTTGGATACTAGCCCCTTATCTGATATGTCATTTGCAAATATCTTCTCCCATTCTGTCGGTTGTCTTTTGGTTTTGTTGACTGTTTCCTTTGCTTTGCAAAAGCTTTTTATCTTGATGAAGTCCTAATAGTTCATTTTTGCCCTTGCTTCCTTGCCTTTGGCGATATGTCTAGGAAGGAGTTGCTGTGGTTGAGGTTGAAGAGGTTGCTGCCTGTGTTCTCTTCTAGGATTTTGATGGATTCCTGTCTCACTTTTAGGTCTTTCATCCATTTTGAGTCTATTTTTGTGTGTGGTATAAGGAAATGGTACAATTTCATTCTCCTGCATGTGGCTGTCCAATTTTCCCAGCACCATTTGTTGAAGAGACTGTCTTTTTTCTACTGGACATTCTTCCCTGCTTTGTCGAAGATGAGTTGACCATAGAGTTGAGGGTCCATTTCTGGGCTCTCTATTCTGTTCCATTGACCTATGTGTCTGTTTTTGTGCCAGTACCATGCTGTCTTGATGATTACAGCCTTGTAATAGAGCTTGAAGTCCGGAATTGTGATGCCACCAGCTTTGCTTTTCTTTTCCAACATTCCTCTGGCTATTCGGGGTCTTTTCTGGATCCATACAAATTTTAGGATTATTTGTTCCATTTCTTTGAAAAAAGTTGATGGTATTTTGATAGGGAGTGCATTAAATGTGTAGATTGCTCTAGGTATCATTGACATTTTCACAATATTTGTTCTTCCAATCCATGAGCATGGAATTCCATTTTTTTGTGTCTTCCTCAATTTCTTTCATGAGTATTCTATAGTTTTCTGAGTACAGATTCTTTGCCTCTTTGCTTAGGTTTATTCCTAGGTATCTTATGGTTTTGGGTGCAGTTGTAAATGGGATAGATTCCTTAATTTCTCTTTCTTCTGTCTTGTTGGTGTGTAGAAATGCAACTGATTTCTGTGCAGTGATTTTATATCCTGCCACTTTACTGAATTCCTGTATGAGTTCTAACAGTTTTGGGGTGGAGTCTTTGGGGTTTTCCACATAAAGTATCATATCATCTGCAAAGAGTGAGAGTTTGACTTCTTCTTTGCTGATTTGGATGCCTTTTATTTCTTTTTGTTGTCTTGATTGCTGTGGCTAGGACTTCTAGTACTATGTTGAATAGCAGTGGTGATAGCGGACATCCCTGCCACGTTCCTGACCTTAGGTGGAAAGCTCTCAGTTTTTCCCCATTGAGAATGATATTCGCTGTAGGTTTTTCATAGATGGCTTTTATGATATTGAGGTATGTACCCTCTATCCCTATGCTCTGAAGAGTTTTGATCAAGAAAGGATTCTGTACTTTGTCAAATGCTTTTTCTGCATCTATTGAGAGGATCATATGGCTCTTGTTCTTTCTTTTATTAATGTATTGTATCACATTGATTTGTGGATGTTGAACCAACCTTGCAGCCCAGGGATAAATCCCTCTTGGTCGTGGTGAATAATCCTTTTAATGTACTGTTGGATCCTATTGGCTAGTATTTTGGTGAGAATTTTTGCATCGATGTTCATCAAGGATATTGGTCTGTAATTCTCCTTTTTGATGGGGTCTTTGTCTGGTTTGGGGATCAAGGAAATGGTGGCCTCATAAAAGGAGTTTGGAAGTTTTCGTTTCTATTTTTTGGAACAGTTTCAGAAGAACAGGTATTAATTCTTCTTGAAATGTTTGGTAGAATTCCCCTGGGAAGCCATCTGGCCCTGGGCTCTTGATTGTTGGGAGATTTTTGATGACTGCTTCAATTTCCTTAGTGGTTATAGGTCTGTTCAGGTTTTCTATTTCTTCCTGGTTCAGTTTTGGTAGTTTATAAATCTCTAGGAATGCATCCATTTCTTCCAGATTATCTAATTTGCTGGCATAGAGTTGCTCATAATATGTTCTTATAATTGTTTATATTTCTTTGGTGTTGGTTGTGATCTTTCCTCTTTCATTCATGATTTTATTTATTTGGGTCATTTCTCTTTTCTTATCAATTTTATTAATTCTTTCAGAGAACCAGCTCCTAGTTTTGTTGATCTGTTCTACTGTTCTTTTGGTACCTATTTCCTTGATTTCTGCTCTGATCTTTATTATTTCTCTTCTCCTGCTGGGTTTAGGTTTTATTTGCTGTTCTTTCTACAGCTCCTTTAGGTGTAGGGTTAGGTTGTGCATTTGAGACCTTTCTTGTTTCTTGAGAAAGATTTGTATTGCTATATACGTTCCTCTTAGGCCTGCCTTTGCTGCATCCCAAAGATTTTGAACAGTTGTGTTTTCATTTTCATCGGTTTCCATGAATTTTTAAAATTCTTTAATTTCCTGGTTGACCCATTCATTCTTCAGTAGGATGCTCTTTAGCCTCCATGTATTTGAGTTCTTTCCGACTTTCCTCTTGGGATTGAGTTCTAGTTTCAAAGCATTGTGGTCTGAAAATAGGCAGGGAATGATCCCAATCTTTTGGTACCGGTTGAGACCTGATTTGTGACCTAGGATGTGATCTATTCTGGAGAATGTTCCATGGGTACTAGAGAAGAATGTGTATTCCGTTGCTTTGGGATGGAATGTTCTGAATACATCTGTGAAGTCCATCTGGTTCAGTGTGTCATTTAAAGCCTTTATTTCCTTGTTGATCTTTTGCTTAGATGATCTGTCCACTTCAGTGAGGGTGGTGTTAAAGTCCCCTCTACTATTGTATTGTTGTCAATGTGTTTCTTTGCTTTTGTTATTAATTGGATTATATAATTGGCTGCTCCCAGGTTAGGGGCATAGATATTTAAAATTGTTAGATCTTCTTGTTGGATAGACACTTTAAGTAGGATACAGTGTTCTTCCTCATCTCTTATTATAGTCTTTGGTTTAAAATCTAATTTGTCTGATATAAGGACTGCCACCCCAGCTTTCTTTTGGTGTCCATTAGCATGGTAAATGGTTTTCCACCCCCTCACTTTCAATCTGGGGGTGTCTTTGGGTCTAAAATGAGTCTCTGGCAGACAGCATATTGATGGGTCTTGTTTTTTTATCCAATCTGATACCCTGTGTCTTTTGATTGGGGCATTTAGCCCATTTACATTCAGCGTAACTATTGAAAGATAGAAATTTAGTGCCACTGTACTGCCTATAAGGTGACTGTTAACTGTATATTGTCTCTGTTCCTTTCTGGTCTATGTTACTTTTGGGGTCTCTCTTTTCTCAGAGGACCCCTTTCAATATTTTTTGTAAGGCTGGTATGGTGTTTACAAATTCTATTAGTTTTTGTTTTTCCTGGAAGCTTTTTATCTCTCCTTCTATTTTCAATGACAGCCTAGCTGGATATAGTATTCTTGGCTGCATATTTTTCTCGTTTAGTGCACTGAATATATCATGCCAGTCCTTTCTGGCCTGCCAGGTCTCTGTGGATAGGTCTGCTGCCATTCTAATGTCTCTGCCTTTGTAGGTTACCGACCTCTTGTCCCGAGCTGCTTTCAGGATTTTCTCTTTGTCCCTGAGACTTGTAAGTGTTACTATTAGATGTCGGGGTATTGACCTATTTTTATGGATTTTGAGGGGGGTTCTTTGTGCCTCCTGGATTTTCATGCCTGTTTTCTTCCCCAAATTAGGGAAGTTCTCTGCTATAATTTGCTCCATTATACCCCTTCTGCCCCTTTCTCTCTTTCTTCTTCTTCTGGGATCCCAATTGTTCTTATTGTTTCATCTTATGGTATCACTTATCTCTTGAATTCTGCCCTTGTGATCCAGTAGTTGTTTATCTTTCTTTTTCTCAGCTTCTTTATTCTCCACCATTTGGTCTTCTATATCACTAATTCTCTCTTCTGCCTCATTTATCTTAGCAGTTAGAGCCTCCATTTTTTATTGCACCTCATTAATAGCCTTTTTGATTTTGACTTGGTTAGATTTTAGTTCTTTTATTTCTCCAGAAAGGGATTCTCTAGTATCTTCCATGCTTTTTTCAAGCCCAGCTAGTATCTTTATAATCGTCATTCTGAACTCTAGTTCCAACATCTTACTAATGTCCATATTGATTAGGTCCCTGGCAGTCGTACTGCCTCTTGTTCTTTTTTTTGAGGTGAGTTTTTCCATCTTGTCATTTTGTCCAGAGGAGAACAGATGAATGAGAGAACAAAATGCTAATAGGGTAACAACGACCCCAGAAAAATATACACTAAACAAATCAGAAGAGACTCAAAACTGGAGGGGAAAGAAAGGGAGAGAAACAAAAGAAGAATATGATCAAATATGATCAGGTTGGTGAATAGATCAGTGCCACACACTAGATTTTTGGCGTATTTTGGTCTGTTAGAAGACACTACCTCCCAAAATTTGAAAGAAAGAAAAACTTGTATATGTACAAAAATAAGGATAAATATGATGAAGGGATGGAATATGACTGTAAAGATGAAAATTATAAAAGATTTTATAAAAGGAATTGATAAGTTGGTTGAAAAAAGGAAGAAGAGAAATTTAAAAAGAACCAAAAAAAAGCAGGGGGAGAGAATGTCATCAGACAGGAGACTAGAACAAAGCCATACACTAGAGATTTAGGGTATATTTTGGTCTGTTAGAAGAAACTGTATCCCAAAATTTTAAAGAGAGAACAACTTATATATATACAAAAAATAGGTTAACTAAAATGAAGGGGTAGAATATGACTCTAAAAATGAAAAATAAAAAAGATTTTTAAAAAAGGGATTGAGAAGATGCTGAACAAGGGAAAAAGAAAAATTAAAAAAAATAGAAAAGGAAAAAATTAAAGAAAATTTTTAAAATTTACTTTGAAAGACAAAAGAATCATGGGGAAAAAAAGCCATGAATTCTACCTGCTGTATTCCCCTAGTGCTGGAGTTCTGCCATTCTTATGGATTGGTAAACTTGGTCTTGGCTGATCTTCTGGGGGAGGGGCCTGTTGTAGTGATTCTCAGATGTCTTTGCCTGAGGTGGAATTGCCCCGCCCTTGCTGGGTAGGGCTAAGTAATCTGCTCGGTTTGCTGGTGGTGGCTTTTGTTCCCTGAAAGCTTCCTGTACAGCTTTGGAGGACGAGAAAGAAAATGGCAGCCTCCCAATATCGAGGGCAATAGAATCTTTTTTTTTTAAATTATGTTAATCACCATACATTACATCGTTAGTTTTTGATGTAGTGTTCTATGATTCATTGTCTGCGTATAACACCCAGTGCTCCATGCAGTACATGCCCTCTTTAATACCCATCACCAGGCTAACCCATCCCCCCACCCCCCTCCCCTCTAGAACTCTCAGTTTGGTTCTCAGAGTCCATAGTCTCTCATGGTTCGTCTCCGAGGGTGATAGAATCTTAAGCAGACTTTGAGCTAAGCACAGAGCCTGGTGCAGGGCTCGATCTCTCGACCCTGAGATCACTAACTGAGCAGAAACCAAGAGCTGGATACTTAACCAACTGTGCCACCCAGGCACCCCCAACATCCCACTTTAAATAATTAAAAGAACAACTAGAGGGGTGCCTGGCTGACTCAGTCAGTGGAGCATGTGACTCATGATCTTGGTGTTGTAAGTTTGAGCCCGAGGTTGGGTGTAGAGATTATTTAAAAAAATAAAATCTTAAAAAAAAAATTAAAAAGAATAACTAGAAAGAAGAGCAACAAAGGAAACAGAACACTTTAATTAACACTACAGACCAACTGGACCCAAAAGATATCTATAGAACACTCTACCTAACAGCAGCACAATACATATTTTTCTCGGGAGTACCAGGAACATTCTCCAGAATAGATGAATAAAAGAAGCCTCAGTAAACTTAGTAATATGAAAATCAGACAAAGTATGTTCTCTGCAATGAGATAAGACATAAGTAACAGAATGTTACTGAATGTAATAAGACATAAGTAACAGAAACTAGAAAAATCCACAAATATGTGGAAGTTAAACAACGCACTCTTAAATAATCAACAGATCAGAGAAAAGGGAAATTAGAAAATACCTTGAGATGAATGCAAATGAAAACACAACATGCTGAAAACTTACGGGATTCAGTTAAACTCAGTGCTTAGAGGAAAACATTTAGCATAAATACCAATATATATATAAAAAAATCTCATCAATAACCTAAACTTCCACATTAAGAAAGTATAAAAAGTGGAGAAAATTAAATCAAAATAAGCAGAAGGAAGTAAAGATTAGAGCAGAAATAGGTGAAATAATAGAAAAACAATACAGATTCCCATTCATTTGTCTATTGCCTATGGCTACTTTCAGGCTACAACAGTAGAGCTGAGTAACTGGAACAGAGACCATACAACCCCACAAAGTCCAAAATATGTTCTATTTAGGACTTTAATAAAAAGTTTGGAAGACTTCTGGTTTCAGCTCCAACATGTAAAGAGCTTGGAAGTCATCACTCCCATCTTTAAAACAAGACGAAAGGTGAACAAACTGAAAACAAATGCCTTTTCTTAGACCCATCAGAGAATTAAGATCACAGGACAAACTGTCACCCAGAAATTTGAGAGAGAGCCAAACACAGAGAGGCAGACTGAGATCAGCTTACCTGGAGCAAAAGATGCTGGAGTCTTCAACTGCTATGAATACTTCAGTGATAAACTTGACAAATGGCTGGAGGCTGAGTGTGATTGAGAAACTCCTTGGGGGACCCAATCTTAGGGGAACCCGAACATTCTTATGAATTTTACCTCAAGGATCCCCACCAGATTCTCAGGGTAATGACCCCCCAAAATACCTGCCCATTTTAGTCACAGGGAGGGGTTAAGTAACCATTTTGAAATACACCCAAAGCATTCTCTGTAGTAAAGGCCAATGCTCCAAGTAAAATGATGTTACTATACCCTTATATGACCGAGGTAAGGGCATTCAGCCAAGTCCAGCCCCTCCCTTATTTAACCTAAGAGGAAAAAAAGCAAAAAACTAAGGAGCATTTCTGAAAGTCAAAGCCCAAGGACTCAGGTCCACTAAAAGGCTGAAAGTTGTTCATAAAATTATGGAACAATTCCTCTCCCACAACAACTTAGCACCACATCAACAGGGCTCCAGTATAATAATAGTGGATTATAACTGAGAGAGTGGGAAGACACAGATTCTTTTTAAAAGGGATTGCTTAGGGAAACCTAAGACAACAGGGGAGAAAAAAATAAAAGTACACCTGAGGAAACTGAATCCTATGTCACCTACAGCTGTAACATGACATACAGCCTAGCTCCTAACCACGTTAACATAAAACCTCTTACTTAAGGCCTATTTCCCTCTGTTTCAATTATCCCATAGACCATGTCCAGTGTTCAACAAAAGATTACAATGGCATGCTAAAAGGAAAGAAAATAAACAACAACAACAACAACAACAAAAAACCTAGAATTTGAAGTGACAGAGCTAACACCAGAACCAGATTTGGTAGGGGGTGAGGAAAATGTTTTAGATTACATAGTGGTGATGGTTGTATGACCTGTTAACTATATTAAAAACAACTAAATTTTACACTTTAAAAGGATGAACTTTATGGTATTTGATCTGTTAAAAATGGTTTTTAAAAAGCCTTACATGATTTATAACTTTTTCCAAAACAAAAGTTTTCCTAGCCTATCTACACCCACCCAATTTGTGAAAATAACATTGTAGAATAAAATAAATCTATTGAAATTATAATAACTGAATGGTAAATTTTAAGAGTTATGATTTTTTTTGCATAATTATTTGCTATCCATAACACTAACATTAAGAGAGCAAACATATGTTCTTTTCTCCATTCAATAAATATATACTTAATGTCTGCCTCATATAAGAAACTGTACTATGTTGTTGGGATACAAAAATGAAGTTGACAGTCCCATAAAACAAGGCAACATATGAAAAGCAAAGACTACAAAGGGCACAATGGAGTTAAGTTTAAGAATATAGGAGAGCATGTCCAGCTGGGTGATCAAAGAAGGCTTCATAGTAGAGGCAGCACTTTAACTGGGCCTTTTTGATTTATTTAACAAATGCTGAAGGGCTTATTATATTCAGGTAATATGCCAGGTGCTAGGAAAACAAAATTAAAAATGAAATGGATTCTCTCACTGATGTGTATGTACAAATATGTGTGCTTATTTACATATGTATGGATAACTAAACCAAGTATAAAGTAAGGGGAGCACTCTTGAAGAATAAGTGGATGTCGGGCGCCTGGGTGGCTCAGTTGGTTAAGTGACTGCCTTCGGCTCAGGTCATGATCCCAGGGTCCTGGGATCGAGTCCCACATTGGGCTCCCGGCTCAGCAGGAAGCCTGCTTCTCCCTCTCCCACTCCCCCTGCTTGTGTTCCTGCTCTTGCTGTCTCTGTCTCTGTCAAATAAATAAATAAAATCTTAAAAAAAAAAAAAAAAGAATAAGTGGATGTCAACAAAGAAGCATAAACCCCTTCAATGGCTCCCTGTGGCCTTTCAGAGAAATTTCAACTGCAAATATATGGCCTCAAGTTTCCTCATGAATAAGCCTCTGATTAAATTCCTATGTGACTTCCTCCACTACTTTATTGCATCCGTACTCTGTGTTGGCTATTCTGTCCTCTCCTATTTTCCCCATCCTTCTATCCATTCATTTAAGTACTAATTGAGAGCCCCACTACACACAAGGCAAGGTACACGGATACTGCACCACACAGGATAAACAGGGTTCTAGCCCTTGTGAAGTTGATATTCTGTAGAAGGATAAAGATATTGAACTAATAAGACTACTGTTAATTACATTTGACATATGCAACAGGAAAAAAAATACAAGAGTCCAAGAATATACAATGAATATACAAATACTCTGAGGTATTTGACTTCATATTTAGTGAGTAGCAAATATTCTACATTCCTTGGTAAAAACATATGTGACAGAGGGTGAAAGATAAACCCTTAAAACATTCAGGGGACTGCCATCACAGTGAAGTTGCTAAGAGTTCAGCCATATGGGGCACGTCACAATATTTCTATCAAAGTGAAGGGCAAGTTGCTTCATCTTGTACACTCCACCACTGAGAAAGAGGCACATGGGTCACTTTGGATTCAGAAGGCAACATATCCTCTATTTGAATGTTCTAGTTTGAGTAATTTACTTAGTAACTCATAGTTTTGAACGGATCCCAGAGCTTCCAGGCAAGCTGATCTTGGGCCATATGACCCAGAAGACCCAATGGTAGGGGGAAATAATCATGGCAATACCCTTAGGGTTTGGGGGGAAAAGCCTATTCCTCTTCTACTGATGAAGATTATCCTTTTGAGAAAGTTCTAGGCTTGCTACTGGGCTCCCAAGACTAAATACCTGACCCATGGGATACCAGATAACCATGCAACATGAGCTGTCCATGGTGAGCTGCCCAGTGTAGTGCAATAAAAAACACAAAGAATACAGAAAGGAATAAAAACTGGAGCTAGGCAATCATGCTCATAGTTGACATTCAGGTAACAGCAAGACTGAATCTAAAATCCCTTTACAAACACTGTCAGGTGAGTAAAAGTTATTAGTTTGGCCTTCTTTCAATTCCCAAGACATGCTATGTAGGCTCTTTTCTTCTTAGAGCCTTCACACACATTGTTTCCACTGCTGGTGAGGCTCTTTCCCAGCTTTTCAGAGGGCTGGTTCCTTCTCATCTTTCATGTCTCAGGTTCAATGTCACCACCCAGAACAGACTTCCCTGACCACACTGTCTAAAGCTCTGCCCTTACCCCCACACTGTTATCATCTATCACGTACTTTCCTTTTCCCTTTTGTGCCATGTGTTACAATTTGCTGTTATATATTTGTCTGTTTATATGAATACTGTGTATCTCTTCCATCAGACTGTAAGTCCCACAAGAAGTCAAGAATAATATCTGCTTTTCTCAACATTGTATACCCAACGGTTGGCACAATGTTTTATACACCACAACACTAAAATTTGTGGAATAAATAAGTACAACTGCTTGGACTCTTATCCTCTCAGGAATGGTATTTGGCCTTCTCCTTCTATAAACCCAGTATTCCATCTTTTGCACCATCCTTCTTGCACACCGACAGTGATTTGGGAGACCTACCATCGAAATTAAAGTGCATAAAGTCAGAAGAAATTGGGGAGTTACTCTTTGGCATTTTCTTAAACCTTAGACTATGGGACTCTACTTCTCTATAAATGCTATACTGCAAGTTAGAGTATAATTCAATATTTAACAAAGAAAGCTCAGTATTTCCTATGGGTGATTTTGACCTAATGTTAATTTTGACTGCTTTCAGCACTGGCTTAAAACATGGAAACAGGAAGAAAAGGAGAAATAAGGTATATTTTTGTGACAAAATTTCTGAGCTGAAAAATTAACTGAAGTGAGATGAAAGGAGAGGTACGGCCTTGTCTTACTTTTAGGCAATTACTGAAGAAGTCTCAGACCCAACCTCTTCTGTAGCCAAAAGGAAACTTTTGCTGACTTTCTAAATGTTTAGGTATGATTTTTTAACCTAACACTGTGGTTTTTATTATTGTCATATTTATACTAATAAATAAGCAGAAAGCAGAAAAGAGCCCGAAGAATGTACTCATAATTGGGAACTTCTTTCATTTCACCAACCAACAGAAGGCATATTACTAAGAAAATTCCTACAACAGTTTGACATCTTCAGTACATGAGAAACATTCATTGCAGCATGGAAACATACCTATCTCCCTAGCTGTTTCCACATCCAGGTCCTGGACTGGCTCTTTTTCTCTGTGTTTCTCTCCGACATTTTCTTCTGTTCTTTTCTGAAGATTACATCATGGGTCTCCTGGGCCTCTGCAGTAGGAAAGAAGACGAGGGCAAAGCAAAAGGATGACATTTTCAAACTATCAAATGTCAAGAAAAAGAAAATATCACTTACTCAGCAACAAAAACCTTATTATGCAACTAGTATCTGCACTTCTGTATCCTCAGGGATTCTAATATCAGCATTAACTAGTCATTTAAAGTCATCTTCACGATTAGCATCTTGTTAACATTTACCAACTTTGTCAGGTTAAAAAAAAAACTTCATGTTTTAACTAGGGGATTAATTACAATCGCAGTATAATAATTTTCTTTAAAACAGTTAAACAACAGAGTTTCATATTGATAGTATTCAGCTTAGTCTTGGTTTACTATTGTATTTTAATACTGATTTACTTGAATGAGGCTTTCTTTATCCATAGAAATAATTTTATATAGTGCTTCACAGTTTAAAGATGATATCATATGCATCTTCTCATCTTTATGTCAACAATTAGAATAATGAAGGGCTAGCAATATCAAATAAGTGTAAGAATAGATGACATTCGTATTCATGGTTTTGTGATTTTTTAAAAAAAATAGTACTTGATTGTCTATGAAGTTTTGTTTGGGGAAAATAAACCCACACACCAAGGCAAAGGGTATACCAAAACTCTCCTAAGTTTAATGCACATGTTATTTAAAATTCATTTATTAATTTCTATTCCTTTTCTTGAAATGGTCTTTAATAAAAACTTCAAAAATGATTACTACTTCTAGTGGCTTTTCTTAAGAATTCATAAAAAGACATTGATATTGTAGCTTTTTGACTAGCATTATTTCTCTTCTATTTGTTAATAAGTTCTTGAATTTTAAATTTTATGATAGTGATAAGGCTGAAGTTTGGCACACTGTATATAGTTACCAATGGTAATATTATCATGAAACATTTAAAACTGAACATTTACTTTTTCTTAGTGATGGAAAGAAGTTTGTTGTTTGTGTAATAATAGTACATGGTAAGAACATGTTTAGTACTATTTACACTCTATTTTATGTAACATTACCATGGGAAATGGACTTCAAATAAATGGAGTAAATAAACAACACATCATAGTGATATAAGTAGAATAATAGTGTGAAGATGGAAACATTTTAAGTTTCCCCACAGTTTTTCACAAAAGTAATTACTAGGCTTGTCATTAAAATCACCTTGTCTTCTTTCCTACCAAGGCCATCAACATATATATTAGGTTTTTCATTGTAGAAAGTTTGGAACACCCAGAAGAACATAAGGAATGTATATAGATATTAATTATCTCTAGTAATCCTATCATACAGAGATAACTATTAACATTCCAGTTTACATCCTCCTTGTCTATTATACAGATGTGTATGTGATTACACTGATATTACATATAATTTATTTTATATATATATCTATAATTAGGGTTGTCTTGTATGTTGTTTTGGTGTTTCTTTTTGTCATTACATAGCTACTTTTTCCCCATCATCAAATAGTCTTCTAAAATACGAAAAGCATGACTGGGGGGTGAGGGGTAGATTGTTAAAATATTTTCACCGATACATTAGAGGTCACTAAAAGTCATTTAAAAATCAATACATCGCTAAAAAATATGAGTAAGAAACAGTTAACTAACAAACAGATCTATGTTTTTATTAACATATACTTTTACAAATTCTTTTTTTTTTTAAGATTTTATTTATTTATTTGACAGAGAGAGAGCGAGAGCAGGAACACAAGCAGGGGGAGTGGGAGAGCGAGAAGCAGGCTTCCTGCCGAGCAGGGAGCCCGATGTGGGACTCGATCCCAGGACCCTGGGATCATGACCTGAGCCGAAGGCAGACGCTTAATGACTGAGCCACCCAGGCGCCCAACATATACTTTTACAAATTCTTAAATTACAAAAATTGTACTTTGTTCTTTGTGTTAGAAAATAAAATTCTCCTATAAATACATCTCCCACTAGGAATTTGGTATATATTCTAGTTTTAATGTGCTTTTAAATGACTAAATAGTATTTCATCTTACAGATTTACTGTAATTTACTAAATTCCCAACGTTGGGCACTAAAGCTATTTACAATATTTCATTACTTTGCAGATCCCTGAATGTAAATATATTTTGCAGATCCATGAATGTAAATCTTTGAGTCCTTCAACAAATCATGCTAAATTTATCATATTCTATTCTTATATTCATACCATAATTAAGTCTCATGAATTTCAATACTGAACTTCTTTGAACCTACTTCCTTATCTGCAAAATCAGGGGGTTAGATGCTCCAAATCTAAAAAATTTGAGTTGTAAACATAGTAGCTCCTTAATAATTGGGTGAAACCATTTGTGAACTCTTAAAACAAATATGAGACATATAACTCATGCCTTTCAAATGAGTACAAAGAAGGTGTATGTACATCTAGGTGTATGTATGTGGGGAGAGCATAAACAGAACCATACAGAGGAATTATCTTTCTGGATCATCAGTTTTACTTCAGGATTTAAGGATAAAGTTTGGGTTTTTTCCCTGTTAAATATATTTTAAGGTTTTAAAATCTCACTAATTTTTAACATAAAATTAGTCTTTGAAAAAAAAATTGTATTTTTGAGTATGGTGCCCCCAAAGTCAGGATTTATTTGCCACTTGTATTAGGAAAGGATGCAACACTTTAAGTAAAGAGGAAGACTTATCAGATGTAACAGAGACCATTTGAAAATTGGTATCACATTCTTAAGAGTAACTAGGATATTTGAAGTAATTCTTGGCCTTGGAATCTAAACACACATTAATTCACTTCACTGCCTCATTTGAAAACTTGTCAAAAGGTTGAGGTTTGTTTGATTTTACTAAATCAAACCTGTCCCATCTTGCTTTTATACAATTTCATGAAACTTCTAGCTCATTTCTTTTAAAACCAGAAGGCCAGGGTCCAGACAGCAGGTCTAACTTTTATCAACATACCTGACGTTGGAAACAAAGGCAGAAGAAAAATTATTAAATTTCCTTACTACCTACAGCCCATTGACAAGTCCTTAAAACAGGCAGAGTGACATTCCTCTAGGGACTCAACTGCCTCGATATTAATATTTTGCTAAGGGCAAAAGGTAATCCTAGACTGATTGACAACCCCTCCCCCCCCCGATACTGTAAGTCTACTTTAACACATAAAAATTTCTCTAGAAATTTCCTTTATCTGGGGCATCTGGGTGGTTCAATCGTTAAGTGTATGCCTTTGGCTCAGGTCATGATCCCAGGATCCTGGGATGGAACCTGGCATCGGGCTCCCTGCTCAGCAGGAAGCGTGCTTCTCCCTCTCCCACTCCCCTGCTTGTGTTCCCTCTCTTGCTGTGTCTCTGTCAAATAAATAAATAAAATCTTCTAAAAATAAAATTAAAAAAAAAAGAAATTTCCTTTATCTCTGAACCCCCAAGATATGTGCTGGCAATCAACCCCCAAGCATATGGCCTACCGATATACATCTGAAGGGTCTCATGACTAAAGTTTTATTACACATAATAAATGACCTTTTCCCAACAATAGTTAGCTCCCTCAACATCCTGGAAACCTTGCTTCCAAAATTCCTTAGAGACTTACCCTATCCTAACCCCCTCCCAACTTGAAAGCATGTAACAGGCCACTTCTCCTGACCCCATTGCAGCTCTTCCTGCACATGAGTCCTGTCTCTACGCTTTAATAAAATCACCTTTTTGCACCAAACACCTCTCAAGAATTCTATATTGGCCACTGGCTTCAAACCCTGACGTTCTTTCCTACATCAATACCCACAGCGAGTATTATCCACTGGATATAGTTCATTTATATTTCTCATTCAATGCTTTATGAATTTTGCAACCAATGTATGGTTTTTACTTTCACAACCATCAACCCTACTTCAAATGCTCCACATTATTTCATATTATACAGACTATGAACTTGAAGTTTTTAAAAGATATAGATCTCAAGGATTAAGTAAAAATAACTGAACCTAAGGCACCCAGATTTCTCTATCACAGAGGCGTGAAGGGAAATCTGATATATGGCATTTCAAAAACCAAAGGAACTAGAAAGCTAGCTTTTCTTACAAAAAATACTTGTAGCAAGGTTAATGGCTATTAAGAGCAAACTTCGTCAGGGTCTCGGTTTTCTAAAAAATCGCCAAAATTGACACGCAAAGTCCAAAGCACACCAAATGATGGACGAAGTGAAATACACTCACAGAAAATCTAAAAAATATTTCTGTGGTCTACTCCCTACATCCTAGTGGCAAATAACTTTCATTTTCCTTTTTCCTCCTTTAATACATTTATTAAACTTTTTTTTTTTTTTTTTTTTTTTTTAGCACGCAGGTACAAAAGGAGGTCACCAACACGGTCCAACTGGGCTCACTCCGCTACCAGCGTCTGGGGACCGCGCCATCCCTCCCTTTGGGAAAAGAGGGCGAAGAGGCTCCCCACACGCCAAGGGACGAACAGCTCAGGAGGACCCGCACCCTCAGCTAAACTTTCCTGCAGAAGCTCAGGAAAGCTGTTTCCCACAACACTTGAGAGTGGGTGGCCGGGAAGGGGGTGGGGGTGGGCTTCACGCCGACTCTGGCTCCGGAGGCGTGACTTTAGAACCCCTCCCTCTTCGGCCCCGAGTGGACTAGGAATTAAAATAAATCGTGTAAAACGACCTCAAGCAACTTTGCAAAGGAATCTGCACCACCTTCCCGGACGCTTAGAAGCTCGGCCGCTAGCGAAAAGTCGGGGACCAACCAGGCTGCCGCAGCCCGTGTGGGCGGCGGGCGCCACGCCCCAGCTGCCGGTGGCATGACCCGGAAGTGCTCGGCGGCGGCGGCGGCGGGGGCGGGCGCGGGGGCGGGGGCGCGGCCAAACCGGCGCACACGCGCGCGCACCGCCGCGGAACTCCCGCCGGCCGCCCGGCGCTCTCCCGGAGGCGCGCCCGAGCCGCCGCGGCCGCCGCCAACATGGCCGAGACGAGCGAGGAGGTGGCCGTGCTGGTGCAGCGGGTGGTGAAGGACATCACCAACGCCTTCAGGAGGAATCCGCACATGTGAGTCGCGCACCGGCGGCGTGGCCGCCTCCACCGCCTGTGGGGGTCGTCGGGGGCGGGCAGGGGCGGGGTCGAGCCTCGAGCCGACCTCTGGGGGCACGTCCCGGCCCGCGCGCCCCTCGCCGGGGGGCACCGATCGGGGTCCGGGGCCCGACTGCCGTCGATCGCCTCCGGGCCCGCTTTCCGCTACCGGAACGCGCCCGCGGGTGAGTCCCTAGAAGTGACCTCGGAAAATCACGACGGAGCGACTTTTTTCGCTCTCCCTCCCACCCCTTCCCTGGGACTTCACGCAACTCGAAGGACTTCACGCGTGTGTCCCCATCCTACATCCGTGTAAGGCACACGGGCACGCACGGTGTGGGTCTGTAGATGCTTTGTAAACACAACTCTTGAGGTTCGTCCCGGACCGGTGGTGAGCGGTGTGGGGGGTAGATCACCGATGATCAGATCTTCCGTGGGCCAGTTTACTAGCCAGAGGTAGTTTGAGGCTGCTTTTGCCTCTCTCCTCACTTGTCCCAAGATTGTGGAGGGACTCCGATGAAACACTGTTTTGAAGGTGAACAGAGCATTCTCGAGAGTGTAGCTTCTGTAGGCATAGGATGGGGTCTGGTGTGAAGCCCATGAAACCTTGACACTTTTTAGCCATTAGCTGATTCATAGTTACAGGAAACATTTTAACTCTTTTCCTATCCAGACACTGCTGCTCTCTCTAAGTAGGGCACCACGGGACTGACACGCGTCTCGCTCCCTCCTTCGTTTTCATGGTACTTGGAGTACTCCGGGAAGATGCCAGAAGAGAGACTGTAGTCTTCCTGACACTTCTGCTTTAACGAGTGAAAAAGGAAGCTACTGGAATATCTGTCTACAGTGTACAAAAGAGGAGGGAGAAGCAAGAGTGTTTAGTTACCCTTCCTCTCTTCTCCGCCCCCCAAAAAGAAAGATACCTGGAATCCAGTTTTACATTATTTTCAACTTTTTCTAATTGTTCGTGAAGGTTTCTTTTAATATTTTATTTTTTAAACTGGAACACATGAATTATATGCCCTTTACGCATTTTAAACCGTAGGCACCAAACCTACATCCAAATGAAGTGTTCTTTTCCTTCAAAGCGATGCTTATAAAAATTAAGAAGCCCTCAGATGTCTTGCTCCCTGGTGGCACACAATTGGAGACCTGTAATAGTGCCTCATTAAAAGCAAAGCGTGGCTGGCCTCAAAACACACCTGCCACCTCTGACAGTGTCCACTTCCTTTCCCCTTGTGACTGCTGCCTTTTTTTTAAATGAGTGTTTGGAACGATTTCCTGGCAGTAACCATAGTGGATACTGGGTCTTTTAAAGAATGCTTTGATGCCTTGTATATCAGTGTTTCAGTCCCTTTTTGAGAATGAGAGCTTTAGTGTAAGAGACAACCTCAAAAAAAAAGTTGTATAAGTGAACAGCCTATTTTCTCATCACTGATGTTGTTTTCATGAAGAAATTATAGCAGAGATTAGAAAGAAGCCTAATAAGTACAGTAATCGTAGTTTCTCTTTGAGGTAGATTGAAAAAACACATCAGGGGCACCTGGGTGGCTCAGCCCATTAAGTGTCTGACTCTTAGGTTTCAGCTCAGGTTATGATCTCGGGGTCCTGAGATCCAGCCCTGCTCCTGCATCAGGCTCCCTGCTCAGCAGGCAGTCTACTTCCCCTCACTCTCTCTATTCTGCCCCTCCCCCCATTTTCTCTCTCTCTCTCAAATAAATAATTCTTTAAAAAAATCAGTGTTTTATATTTGAAGAAACAGATTGAGTGTTCACTGGTTTGGTGGGTTGAGAGCGCAGTTTGGAACACATCTCAGCTTTTCTGGATCATATTTATTGAAACTCATAAAGGACTTTAATGCCCCCAATCATATTTTTAATGGTGAAAGCTCACTAATATGCTGTCAGTGCATAATTTAAAATTATTAATAAACATTTGGGTCATTCAAGATTTAAAAGTTTGAAATAAGTTGAGCGTTTGAAATAATTTGAAATGATGATACATAATAAAGGTCCGAAGAATTTAAATAGCTTAACTCGTTGTTTAATATTAATTTTCAGCCATATTTTAGTATATGTTTCCTACAATAACGATATCTTCGATAATATTACTACACAGCATCTTTAAAAATGTCTTACAGTTTGGATTTTTTAAAATTGCCTGTACTTCTTCCCCTAATCTAGCCCTCTTACTTCCGAAATAAATTGGCTCTATTTCTGGCTAAAAGAAAAAAAAAGCCATTGTTTATCTCAAAAGTTAGTTACCTAATTACACTTTCCCGTATTATAGGAAAAAGTTTTTCATTCTTTACTTTTAGTTCTCCTTTTTCCTTCAAATACAAGATAGATTGTAATTTTATTAGACAAAATCTATCTACTCCATTAAACATATTGACCTTGTTTCTGTAAAAATGCCTAGCCAGGAGGAGTCGAACATATATTGGTTAAGATGTGGATTTTGTTACTGGTAGATGTGGATAGGTTACCCTCTGTCAACTCATTTTCCTTTTGATCTAGTGAGGTTGATGAGACACAGGGAAATCAGCTCGCCCAGTGTCTGGCCCTTAGCTGCCACTAGCTAAATATTAGATTTAACCTGAATTTCTGTATTCCTCAGAATACCATTTTGGCCAACTGCATGATGAATGTGAAGTACTTTATAAATTGAAAAATACCATACAAATTTTTGTATGGTTGACTCTTGGAGAATACCATTGGAAAAACAGCTGAAGGCTTGACTCAAGGACTAGCAATAGCTTAATAAATAGACCTGTGCTAATGTGGAAGACAGCTGCTTACGGTGTAATTAGGGTCATGTCAAAGGTCTCTTGCTCACCAAGTTATTTTTTTATTACTGCTTAAAATATTTATTGAACTCTCACTGTTTATGAGATGTTATAGGTACTATCCTCACAGTATGGAATGGGGAGTATAAAATATAGTTCTTATACTCAAGGCACAGAAATATCTGTGATGGTGGAATTGTCCTGTCTGTGCTGTCTAGTATGGTAGTCACTAGCCATATGTAGCTATTAAATACTTGAAATGGGGCTAATGTGAATGGGGAACTGAATTTTAAATTTTATTTAATGTTAATTAATTTATACATAGTGGCCATATATGCCCAGTGACCACTGTATTGCACAGTGTAGCTCTAGATGCAGACGTAAGACCCACCTGTATGAACAGTAAATTAACCGTGCAAAGCAGGTTGTGATAAAGGCTGGACTGGCAGCATGGTGAGCAAATGCTATGTGAGTGTGTTAGGCGTAGGAGGAAGGCTTTGTATGTCTAGGCCAGGGCCTTTAAGGGAGGCGGGTTTGTTTGAGCTGAACATTGAAGGCTGGGTAGGATTTATAGTCTCAGAGAGAGCCAAAGACCTCCACATGAAACTGTAAATTAATCCAAAGTGGCAAAATGTGATTGAAAAGATATAGTAGAATCAAATTATGGAAGTCCTTGACTGTGTGGCTTAATTTCTTTCATTCCATGTATGTGTTTAACAAAAGAGCATGTGTATTTGACAGATACAATTCTAGTCTCTGGATGTGCAGGTCTAGGAGTGGGGTGAACATATCACACATGGTCCCTGGCCCAGTGGAACAAATCAACACACAGAATATGAAAAGAGCCTGAAAGAATAAGAAGGATACTTTGAAGGAATAATAACAGGTGGCCTAATTTATATGAGAAGCTCAAAATAAGTCTTTTAAGGAAATAGCAATTAAAATGGGACCTGAGGGATGGATGAGTTGGCTCAGGGAAAACAGACTTCCTAGGCAGTGCATAGGCCCCAGTGAAAGTTTTGGAGTAAGGGAGTAGTAAGGAAAAGCACATCTTTGCATTGAATTTGAAGAGTAGGAAACTACAAGTCTTAATTGTCTTCTTACACTTCATTTTTTATCTATTTATTTAAATAATAGCATAGTTGTAAAAATTTGGATTTGGAATCTGACAGTCCTGGATTTGAATCTTGGCTTGTCGATTAGTAACTGGTAGACTTAGACAAGACTCTTTCTTCATCTTTAAAATGGGTTAAAATTCCTACTTTATAAGATTGTGAAATAAATGAAACACAGAGCACTGCATACAACACTCAATAGACAGTAGCAATTTTTGTAGCTGTTTTTAAAATAAGGCCAGCAATATTTCAACGATACATGAAGTTAGTACTCTTTAAAATGGAGAAAGCCTATGAGGTTTCTGAAATATCTTAATTTAATCACCAGCAAAGTTTTAATTATCAATATGTAAGGGTCAGTTCCTTTAGATATTTTGCTAACTTTACTTTTTAGTCATTCTGGAAAATTTTCCAGTTTGAAGGGGAAAAAAACTACTTTTAAAGATTTTATTTATCTGAGAGAGACAACACGAGCAGGGAGAGGGGCGGAGGGAGGAGAGAGAATCTCAAGCTGACTGTGTGCTGAGCACAGAACCCTACTCATGGCTCTATCTCATGACCCTGATATCATGACATGAACCAAAATCAAGAGTGGGACGCTTAACTGACTGAGCCACCCAGGCACCCCCAAAATAACTATTAGACTAAGAAGATTTGTATCATTTCCTGAATCCTTTGGCTGTGTTTTCTGTGTGGTCACTCCACATTACAGGGTTCAGTTTAGTATTTGGGGACCATTCTTCCCTCCCAAAAGGGAAACTGGGTGATACTACTTTTGAAAATAATATGTGGGCCTACTCTAATTGATGATGTTTCTGAAATTGCAGACAAGAAAAGCTGTCTAAACATGAGGAACAAAGTATCAGTGTTATATGAACTTTTCAACTTCATTTGGAAGTCAGTGGATCCCCATTGTGAAGTGAAGCACTCAGAAAGCTCTACCATGCTGTGTATGATCTTTTTAAGCAAATGTGTTGGTTCATTCCATTTTGCTGTTTTTTTTGGAACAGCCTTCAAAAGTAACCTAAAAAGTGAGCTTCATGTTATCTGAGAATATTAGAACTTTTTCACCATCCCAAACCTTCATGTCTTTAACAATTCTATGACATTGGTAATGTAGGTAGTTATTGAGTGTCCTTGTTAAATATCAGGGATCTAAATTGGCAGAAACCTAAAAATATAAAAGACTAATTTGGTCGTAGCCAAAGAATCAGAAATTTCTCTTGTAACATTATTTCACAAGGAAATAACTGGAGATGTATTTGGTGTTTATAGCACATTTCTTGAAGCCATTAAAAATATAAAAATTACATAGGAAGATGTTGAATATGGATTTTTAAAAAAGGATTGTAGGATTGTAGCAACGTGGATGGAACTAGAGTATATTATGCTAAGTGAAATAAGTCAGAGAAAGACAAATACGATTTCACTCATATGTGGAATTTAAGAAACAAAACAGATGAACATAGGGGAAGGGAAAGAAAAATAAAATAAGCTAAAAACAGAGGGAGGCAAACCATAAGTGACTCTTTTTTTTTTTTTTTAAAGATTTTATTTATTTATTTGAGAGAGAGAGAGAGCATGAGAGGGGGAGGGTCAGAGGGAGAAGCAGACTCCCTGCCGAGCAGGGAGCCCGATGCGGGACTCGATCCCGGGACTCCAGGATCAT
>NW_023270615.1:9263253-9333962 GCF_011800145.1 Mirounga leonina
GAGCAGGGAGCCCGATGCGGGACTCGATCCCGGGACTCCAGGATCATGACCTGAGCCGAAGGCAGTCGCTTAACCAACTGAGCCACCCAGGCGCCCCCCATAAGTGACTCTTAAATGTAGAGAACAAACAGGGTTGCTGGAGGGGAGGTGGGTGGGAGGATGGGCTAAATGGGGGATGGGCATTAAGGGGGGCACTTGATGTAATGAGGACTCGGTGTTACATATAACGGAAGTGATGAATCACTAAATTCTACTTCTGAAACCGATATGACACTGTATGTTAACTAACTTGAATTTAAATAAAAATAAATAAATAAAAAGAAAAGATTATAGGAGAGCACATCCACTATAATTCCACTTCGGTAAAAACACTTAGAAAAAAAAGGATGCATACCCAAACAGTAGTGTAGAAGGATGACAAAAAGACTTTTAGTTTGTTCCTCCCCCCCACCCCGAGTTTTCTAACTTTTCTTGCATATAAAATTAGAATTTAAATAGCCAGAAATCTAGAAGGAATTAATTTAAATCCTGCTTGCTTTCACAGATGTTTTTATCTTTAGTGTCATGGGTTTGGGCTATTAAGAGATCTAGATTTTTAACTTAGCATTAGCAGTGTGACCTTGGGTAACCACCTTAACCTCAGTGGACCTCAGTTTCCTTGTCTGATAAAATGAGATACTGGGGGGATGAGGTCCCTTCCAATTTTAAAATGATTCTAGAATCCTATTCTAAATTGTCTGAAAAAAAGTGGACTATGACCTGAGGGACTCAGCATAGAAGTCAAACACACTGAAGTCAAACACACTGTTACTTGGAAGCTTATTGACCTACCTATCTTTATCAAGTACAGATTATATTTTTAGAAAGCAGCAAAGCACTGTATTTTAGGGTCAGATCACTTGACAAAGGCTTAACGTTTTTGCTTCACCTTCCCATCTGTTAATCAAGTAACTTTTCTGGTTGGCCTCAGGCTCTTAACTGAATTAAAAATAATACGCTTCATCTTTGCCTGTCACTTCGGAGCTTACCACATTCTTTACCTTGTCATATTTGCTCTTCCTAAGAGGCATTATTATGTATTTCAGATAAGGATACCAATGACAAGTGACTTGCCACATTCCCATTTGACTGTCAGTGGTAGAACGGAGGCTAGCTAGAACCCTGGACCTTGGAAGATGGAGCACTTTAGTATACATCCTACTACCTCTCTTTTCATGTTTTGTTTTCCCTAGTGCTTTACATTCCCTGATATGGCCACTTCCCTGAGAATAACTGCCAGGTTTCTCAGTCAGAATTTGAAAGCTGGAGGAGACCCTAGCAGTCCATTTCCCTTATTTAGAGATGGAATGCAACTCTGCCATTTTACAAATGAGGAAATTAAAGTCTGTAGAGGCCAAATGATATTTAAGGCCAATATATATAAAATATTGACAGAGCTAGGACTTGGACCCATTGCATTAGAAGGAAGTCAGAGATAATGTTCTTTTGGAGAATCAAGAAGTGACATTCTTTGAAAACGATTTATTTGACTTTGCTCGCTGAAGTGCATGATAATCAGCCTTTCAGAGCAGTTATTGAGCATCTGCTGTACCAAGGCATTCTTGTTTTTTAAAATTAGTTCTCGGAAGAATGGTACCCAACTAAAGAAGTATGTTTTTTATTCGTGCAGATGGCTCTGTCCTTTCATTTAGGTACTGAATTATTAATTGGGCATTTTATTTTCAGCGTAAATAATGAGCAAGGCAGGTTTTTACATTGTGAATTTAAGTAACTCTGCCCCCTTCCCCGCAAATGGACTGTACCCAAAGGTAGGATCTTTTATTCTTGTTTATTCTTGTTACTCTAGCATTCATATTGTTGACTTAGGCAGTTCTTTGAAGTGTTGTAAGTTGTTATTAGATCTCAGACAACAGACTTCCTTAAATAATTACACTGAGGTTTTTTTTATTGTAATTCTAGTTTAATTTTTAAATGTTCTATTTTATATAATAATACCTGAATACCAGAGATACAGACATATGTTAGGGATAGCTCTGGATGTGGCAAGGTGTCCTAATGGTGAATTAGGTAAATGTCACATTAACCAAATACAAATGCAAAAACTTTTTGAAATACTGGATGTTGAGCTCAGATGCGCTCTCAGCATTGCTTCATGCTTCCTACAAAACTTTGTACTACTGGAATGGCAAAGTGTTAACATTTTATTATAGATATTGATACAATTTTCATCAAAACCAGCAGCACTTCCAAGTCTGGGACCACATTGTTTTATTCATTTTTGCATTTTCAGGACCTAACGTAGTACCAGTACATTTTCGTACTCAGAAGATGCTTAGGTAGTGCTGATGTGGTATATCAGAACACCTCTGAATCAGTTGAGCCAGTTGTAAGGACAGAAAGCCTTAGGTCTTAAAATCTACTTCAGGTGAAATCAGCTTGAAAGAATGGTTAGTGACTTAACCCCTAGAGTAGTACCCTTGTTTACTGATGGATCCCTGTGTCATTAATGAAGTGATCAGTAGAAAGTAGGTTACCTCTGAACTATCTAGTGTAGAGTTTCCAGGAGAGATTCTATTTTAGTTCCACAGCCTCCCACCAATTTGTGATGGTGGCCTACCAAATAAGGAGGGCTTTTCTTATAACCTGTAATTGTTCCTGTTTCCCCCTCTTGTATCTACCAAACTACTGTGTTCTTGGTTGAAGAATCCCGGGGACGCAATAGAAAATGCCATACATAAGCTCTGAAAACCACTTTTTTTTTCTTTAATGTAGGCAGTTATCACAACATCTTTGTAATTGAAAGGCGTGTGCAGTTTTTGCAAAACCATTTTTATGTTTGCTGGTTCGTTTACTATGTAAATCAGCTGCTGTACATATCATTTATTAAATCTTCGCCTCAAATGTAAATTTTCAATTTAAGGTGAGGCAGACTGAAGGACATAGATGCTGCCTTAAATGAAAATGACCTAAATTCTGAAATGTATTTTGTGTTTTAGCAACATTTATCAGTGTGTATTTGTTTTTTTTTAATTCAATGAAGTATGAAGGATTATAAAGAAGTATGAAGATTATAAAGATTATAAAGAAAATGGCCCACAATCTCATTGACAAGATAACTTTTGTTGATAATTTGTTTCTTCTCTGCATATATTACTAGGCAAGTGTAAGTACATTTGTTGACATTTTTTAAATAATAGAAATAATACATACAAATGATTAGAAAATTTAAACTGTATAAAAATAAAATACTTTTTCTCCCCCCGCCCCAATTTCTTGGGATCCTTCTTTGAAAAAAATTATACAAAATGCTTTATGCCATACACTTAGTATGCTCTTTTTCTGGTTTTATATATCTTGGCATCCTTTCCATTCCAGCATATGCTGATCTGCCTCATTTTTGTACACCTCTACCACATGGATTAGCCTATTTATTCTACCAGTCTTCTATTGATACATACTTAGATTGTTTCCAGTTTTGTTGTAGTGTTGCAGTAAACATCCTATTGACACATTTTGGCATAGGATAATTTCTGAGCAGTGGAATCACTGAGGCTCAGAGTATATGCAATTTTTTTTTTTTAAGATTTTATTTATTTATTTGACAGAGAGAGACACAGCGAGAGAGGGAACACAAGCAGGGGGAGTGGGAGAGGGAGAAGCAGGCTTCCCGCAGAGCAGGGAGCCCGATGTGGGGCTCGATCCCAGGACCCTGGGACCATGACCTGAGCTGAAGGCAGACGCTTAACGACTGAGCCACCCAGGCGCCCCCAGAGTATATGCAATTTAAAATTTGGAAGACATTTTCAAATTTCCATCCGAAGTTTAGACCAATTTTCATTTTTGTCAACAGGGAGTTAGCATACTAATTTTCCTGTACTCTTGTCTATATTAAAAAACATTTTTAAAAAATTTTCTACTAATCCAGCAGGTGAGCTAAATAGTATTTTTTTTTTTAAAGATTTTATTTATTTATTTGACAGAGAGAGACACAGCGAGAGAGGGAACACAAGCAGGGGGAGTGGGAGAGGGAGAAGCAGGCTTCCCGCGGAGCAGGGAGCCCGATGTGGGACACGATCCCAGGACCCTGGGATCATGACCTGAGCCGGAGACAGATGCTTAACGACTGAGCCACCCAGGCGCCCCTAAATAGTATTTTTAAGAAAGGGAAATATGGGGGCGCCTGGGTGGCTCAGTCAGTTAAGTGTCTGACTCTTGATTTCAGTTCAAGTCATGATCTCAGGGTCCTGGGATTGAGCCCCACATCAGGCTCTATACTCAGGAAGGAGTCTGCTTGAAGATTCTCTCCTTCTTCCTCTGCCCTTCCTCTCTCTCTCCCTCTTCCCCCACAAAAAATAAATAACTCTTTAAAAAAAGAGAGAGAGAAAGAGAAATCTGTTATTTTTCTTTTTAATAGTCTGTAAGATTTGAAAAATGTTGGAAAAACTAATAGTCTTATCTTTAATTCTTCTTTTTGTTTTACATATTAAGAGATGAAATTGGCCTGATCCCATGTCCTGAAGCTAGGTATAACCGGAGTCCCATAGTCCTGGTTGAAAACAAACTTGGTGTGGAGAGCTGGTGTGTCAAGTTCCTCTTACCATATGTCCACAACAAGCTCCTTTTGTACAGAACGAGAAAGCAATGGCTGAACAAAGATGGTGAGTATGAACTCTGTCCTCCTCTGTTTTTTAGAAACAGCATGGAATACAGGGGGAAGAACCTTCTCTGGGTGTTGGCATTCCTAGATTTTGGTTCTGGCTCTTTCATTCACTGCCTGGGTGGCAGCTTAACCTCTCTGTCAAATGAGGAGTTTGGACCTGTCAGTAGTTTTCACATTTTGCCTCCATAGTGATACAGGATCCCAGGCTACCTACTGCAGCCTGGACAGTAAATCAGAGCAGTTCTGATTTTACCTTTTTATGTATCAGGATTATTTATAAGATTTTATTTGAAGAAGACATCCTATGGCTATAAAAGGAAGTTGGAAAAGTACTGAAGAGGACCCTAGTTCCTACAAGCTTAGATTCTCTGGTTTCTAATCCTTTAGGAACTCTATAAGCAATAGAACTCATTTTGGTAGGAGACCAAATGGGATAACAGAGGCATGATGCTGGTAGTTACACTGTGACCCAGCTCAGTGATTTATGGAGGTGCTGTTGTGCTGTGAATCCCAATGGAGCTCTGGCCCTCTGTGTCTTCTAACTATGCTGATATAAGCAAAAGAAAACCATCCCAGCATTCACTTCTTTGGCTCCTCTGAGACAGTTCTTTGCCACATGGGACAATCTCTATTCATCCTACCTGGTCTCTTTTCTTAGCTTTCCCCCATATGCAGTATTAAGCCTCCATGTGCACGAATTCCCTTTACTTTTTAGGTTTAAAAAAAAAAAAAAAGTACTCATCCAAGACCGTGTTCTTAACTGTTTTGTAAAGCTGCCCCTTCCCACATACAGCCGTACCTTCCGAAGTGCTCAGTACGCCTGGAGGCTCGTTTTGAATAAGAACTTTGTTTCCTAGAGAATTTTAATGACCAGTTTGGTAGCCATTACCATGAGCCTACTCATACCAGAAGCTGTTCTAAGTACTGTGGGGATAAAAAGATGAATAATACATGTTCCTTTTACTCAAGAAGCTTACACTTGGGTGAAAAACAATCTCTTTGTGGAGTGTTGCCAAAGGCATGACATACTGATTTCCTTGTATTCCTCTTAGCATTGTCCTTAACATACTGTCATAATAGAACTTTTCCCTGTTTAGACCAGTAGGAAAGGAATCTGACTTGAAGATTTAATGTGAAATAGTTTCTGTTTTTTGTGTGTTTCACTCAGTCAGTCCTCTGATAAATGTAGGCATAGTCTTATAAGAAATAATTATGATATAGCTTAAGTTTGTGGCATAAACTTAAAGGTATAAGTTTAGCCATAAATTCAAAGGTAAGGATATTTATCCATTGTTAGGTCCTCTTTCATTCTCCCTTCCATCACCCTAAGTAGATAGTTGTTTTTGAAACCTATAGTAAGTTTCAGTAACATTAAGATATGAAATAATGCCATATGAATCCATCAAGGGTTTTTTTTGCCAAACACAGCTGTATTGTATATGTTCTGGCACACAAAAATGTATAATTGAGCCAATATGTAACTAGCTTGGGGAGGTGGGGAGATAGAATGATGCTTTTGTAGTAGAGAAGAAACAGTGTAAATTTTTAAAATGTCAAAGGCTACTGTTAATGTTGTTTCGGATCATCGTTTTTTGCTCATTCTCGTATGCTAGCCTAGCTTGCCCTCTCCCTGCAGCCCTCCAGGTCCTTCTTTCCATTTCCCTGCGTCTTATCTCTCTGGATACTGCACTGCAGGCTTTGCTGAGTCTCCTCATCGTGGAGTTTTAGTCTTGATAGGCCCAAGAAGACCCAGGCAGAAGATCAAATGGTTCAGCTCACTCACACGAATAGCTAGCATCTAAATTTTGAGTTCTGGTGCAACTGTGTGTGAGTACAGAAGCAACTTGACATTATTCTAACTTACATCCTCATGGAAACAGTTTTTAATTTCACTTTTTCGGTGGGTGGTGACAGCATATAGGTTAGTGTAGTATCACATACTCAGGTTGTGTATTAACAGTAAAAACATGGAATGAATTTCTGAGGTGACAGAAAAAAGATACCTGAAAATGCTGATTAACATAAGAGAATTCTGCCAAACTTGTGAACCGAAGCATTTGTTACACAGAGGTGAATATTGCTAAGGAAAAAAAGTAAAAAATATTAGGAAAAAGCAGTTATTTTGTGAAAATGCTGTACCTTTAAAGCTGTTTTTGTAGAAAATATATATAAGAGCAAGTGAACAAAGCTCTCAGTTTAAGAATTTCAGAAATGTCAGTGTCTGTGTGATTGATCATGCCCAAATCCTAGGCATCATCTAGGAATGTATTCTGTAACTGAAAGTGACCTTTATTCTTAGGATAGATTTTATTCTTTTTAACCAAACTGAGTTCATTCTCTCATTAATGTGCTGAATTCCTTAGATGTTTGGAAAGCATCTGTACTGGTTAGAGTTCTCCAGAGAAACAACCAGAAAATTTTATATATAGGGAGAGAGATTTCTTGTGACAAATAGGCTGACATTATTGTGGAGGCTGAGAAGTCCCACAGTCTGCTTTCTTCAAGCTGGAGACCCAAGAAAGCCAATGATAAAATTTAGCTTGTGTCTGAAGGCCTCAGACCCTGGGGGAGCCAAAGGTTTAAATCCCAGTCCAAAGGCCAGAGAAGATTAGATGAGATGCCCTAACTCAAGCAGACAGACAGGAAGCACAAAGGATCGAAGACCTCCTGCTTCCTCCTTTTGTTGTACACAGGCCCTCAACAGATTGGTTGATGCCCACCCACATTGGGGAGGGCAATCTACTTCATGGAGTCCACTGATTTAAATGCTAATCTCACGGGGTGCCTGGGTGGCTCAGTCGTTAAGTGTCTGCCTTCGGCTCAGGTCATGATCTCAGGGTCCTGGGATCGGGCCCCGCATCGGGTTCCCTGCTCAGCGGGAGGCCTGCTTCTCCCTCTCCCCCTGCTTGTGTTCCCTCTCTCGCTGTGTGTGTCTCTCTCTCTCTGTCAAATAAATAAATAAATAAATAAATAAATAATAAATAATAAATAAATAAATGCTAATCTCACAGACACACTCAGAAATAACGTTTAATAATGTTTAATCTGGACACCCTGTAGCCAGTCGAGTTTAACCGTAAAACCAGAGTTAACCATCACAGCATCCCTGTTCATTACTTAGAGACTGATATTTTTTAAGTCTGCTGCAGTAGTAGCCCTATTTGGTTGGGAGAGGAATGATACTGTAATTCTGATTTTTGAGAAATCCACGACAAAAACAAGAAGCAAGAGAGAAGTCCACAGCATTGGAGTCCTGGCCGAGTAGAGCTCTGTCCCGCACTTGGACTGTCTCCAAGCGTGTGCTCCCATCATTTTCCCTTGCTGCTCCCTCTTTCTCACAGCTTCTGCCAACTGTGCTTTCTTTAATGGCCATCTTCTGCTCTTCCTGTCTTCTTTCTCTCCTGGACAAATGTGATTATCTCTAGGCTGGTCTACTCTGTTTTCAGTCTCTTCTTCTGTAATCCATGTTCATCATGCCACCAGCCAAACATTTCAAACAATACTTCTCAGCAACACTTCTTAGAAACACAGTTTGAAAGATGCTTTTCTGAGATACGGATCTGTGCATCTTATTTCATGATGCCTACAGGGTCAAGTTGGAGTTGAAACTCTATGGTATAGGATTCGAGGACCTTCCCAGTCTGTCCCCAGCCTTCATTACCAGCCTTTTCCTCTGCTTTACATTCAGCATCAGGCGTTGTATGTTCTCAGCTCCCAGACTGATGTCAGCCCACAGACAGGTTTTGTTTTGGCTTATATAATGTTTCTTAAACTGTTTTTAATAAGTTGGGTAAACATTTAAAGTCAGGATGAACTTCTAAAGTTCGGATGGAAATCCGGATCTGTCTTTACTTGAAAACTCAGAAGTGTTGGGTACATGAACTTCTGCACAGCGACAATTGGCTGGGGCTCCTAGGCTCTGCTTGTCTTGACTAGGTAAGCCTGTTCCAGTTTGCTACAACCTCCTCATGTCCTTCAGACACTAAGGCAGAGATCAGTTGCTACTTATCATCAGGTTTGCTTTGCTACCTTTTTGACGTTCATTTGAACCCTAGAAGCATTAGAGTCTGCAGCATTTGATATACCTCCCAGCCACAACATACTCTGTTCCGTCCTCGGACTTCGCTGTGTCCTCCTGCTTTACTTGCATGCTTTTGCTGAGGCTAGGTTCGCATCTCAGCTTGTCACCATTGTTGTGACTGGCCGTGTATGCATGCGCACACACACACACACGAAGGCTGTTTGCGTCAGGAAGCAGTAATTCTCTTCACTCCTACAGGAGTCTTATTTAGACTGCTTGCATAGTAGCACTCACCACGCTTCATCATAGTTGATTATTTAAACATTTCCCCCAGCTAGATTATGAGTTTGTTAAAAAGAGGGATGATGGCTTGTCTTTCTTTATGTCCTCAGCGCCTGTATGTTTTCAGTAGACATTTGTTAAATACGTAACAAGAATTTGGTAAGCAAGAGGATTTAGCTTAGTCTGGCAACTGGATTCTGTAATAAAAGGGCCTTTCTGGTGTTTACTACATAGCTTTATCTCAAGTCTCTCTTCTTGTGGTCACCAGAATGTATTTTGGAGAATGAGATTAACCAACCCAGTTGACCTTAGATTTACTTCTAGATGCAGGAAAGCATATCTCTGTCAGAGGCAGTTGGCAAAAGCAGTGACCATTACCAGGTGACTGCTGGCTTTGGGCCATTTCTGGAATCCCATTGCGGCAAAGAAAGAATTGATTTTTCTCTGACTTTTCTGTAGCATCCTTTTGTCCTCTCCTTGTCACAGTTGGTATTTAGCTACTTTCCTGTGTATAATATGCCCTGATTCATTTTCCCCTTGTGATGTGATGATGAGTTAGTCATATGTCGGAGTGGTTTAACAAAGGAACATTCATTTGCTGGTATATGTTCTGGTATTTGCGAGAGATCTGTTTAATTACAGGAGACCATAGGGATATCAGTAGGTCACATCTTCTGGGTAACAAAGAATATGGTATATGGTTGTTAAATGTAGAAGTAAAATAGTTACCGTCAGCTGTTGATCATACATGTTTATCATTTGATCTTGGTTCACTCCTGACTTGAAGAGGACAAAGTAATTGTAGACAGTGTGCTAGAGTGGAAAGACCATCTGCTTTGAAGGAAAATATCTGGATGTAGACTCAGTTTATCAGCATGCTGCAGTCACTTAGCAGTGACTTTAGGCAAATTATTTAACCTCTTCCTATTTCTTCACCAAAAGAAGGGAATTGTGAAAGGTTTCAGAGGGTTATTGAGAGGATCACATGAGTCAGTGTGTATAAAGCACCAGCACAGTGCCTTACACATAGTAGGCTCTCAAGAAACACTAGTTCCTTTCTCTGATTTAACCAGAACCAGTGGGGAAGAAAAAAAGAAAAATACATGTAATTCGGGAATGATTCTTTAATTATGTCCAATATTTCTAAACTGGTTACTTCTCTTTCTTTGGCCCTTTCCCATTTCTGAAATTTCACTTCACCCGCACCTCTTGGATCGGACTGGAATGCTTCCTGAAGGAGGTCCTATCTGAACTTGAGTCCTGAGTGGGGAGGAGTTGGCAGTTTGTCAGAGAGAAGGGAAAAGGGGCTTGTGGCTGTATGTGTTTTATGCACAACCCATGAGGGTGTTGATGTTTTAAATCCTGAGATGCTGAGAAGGTGAGAAATAACCTGCTCAGGAGTCACTCCTTAGCGAGCTTAGGAGATTGTTTTCCTCCCTCTGGTGGCATCCAGTCCCAGGAGATACAGGCTTTGAAACTGGAATTCTCATTGAGTGCTTACTGTGTGTCAGGTATTGTCCTAACGCTTCATGAGTGTGAATCATTTAATACCCCATGAGGTAGTACAATTATTAGCTCCATTTTACATATGAGGAGGACACAGAGGCACAGAGAGATTAAGTGACTTGCCCAGGAACTTTCTGGGAATTGTTAGAGCTGGGCTTTGAATCCAGCAATTGCTGTTGCCCTACCAGGTAGGGTGAGTCCCTCTGGTAGAGGAAGCCTTACTTTGATTAGCTTTCCTTTCCACACAGCCACAAAATGAAAAGTGGCAACTTGGGTATATTCTGTGTTTACTGGTTTCTGCCTTGCCTTGCTATATAGAAGTATCTCTGTGTTGGAGGATGGACTTGTCTTCAATTATGAGTGGGAGAGGAGAGTTGTGTTAGAAGTACAATTGACCCTTCAGCAATGCAGGGATTGGGGCGCTGGACTCAACCATGCCTAGTGCATTCAAAAATATGCGTACAACTTCTGAGTCCCCCAAAACTTAACTAGTAACAGCCTATTGTTGATCAGAAGCCTTACTGATAACATGAATCGTCAACACGTATTTTGTATGTTACATGTATTATTTACTGTATTCTTACAATAAAGTAAGCTAGAGAAAAGAATGTTAAGAAGATCATAAAGAAGAGAAAATACATTTACAGTGCTATACTGTATTTATTGGAAAAAAGTAGCATATAAATGGACCTGTGAGGTACAAACCCATGTTGTTCAGGGGTCAGCTGTACAAACAAATGGCGACTACCGTTGGTTACACACGTTTCTTCTTAATGCAAAAAGGGAGAGTCCAATAAGCACCAGGTTACCTAGGTAGTATAATGGATTTTGAAAAATTGTAGACTTGAAAAGAAATTCTAGAAGTCTTCCCATCATGTGGAAGCATTTCCATATAGCTCCTTAACACGTTGGTTTTTTCATTCCTTTTTTTATAAGTTTAGAAATTTAGATAGTTTCACTGTAAGAACAACAGCCTCATTTCTGATTTCTTTGATTAATGTTGAAAGTATTCATTTCTTGGTAAGTGGCAATGGTATTTCGTTGAACAAATCTTTGGTTTGGTTGAGTATTCACTGTGTGTCAAATAGCTGTGGAGAACTGGAATGAATCTCATTGGCTCACAACAGAGACTGATGTTCTCATCATCCTTATTTCACAGATAAGGAAACTGAAGTTCGAAAACATTATGTTACAAAAGCAATTAAGTGGAGAAGCTGGGATTCAAACCCAGGTGGCATGGCTTACAACTCCTCTATGCTGTGGGTACACATGGAACTTCTTTTGGACAGGGGCCATATTTTTCTCATCTTTGTTAAGTGAATGAGTAATCTGAAGATGTGTTAGAGAGGACCTGCCTCCAGAAAATGTAGTCTCATCAAGAAGAGATTATTTATACAATATCAGTAACAAAGTAAGATACATACAGAACATAGAAATAAAGATTGCTTCCAGGTAGGTAGGTCAGGAGAGACTTTATGAAGAAAGTTGTTTTGTTTTGATATTCAGATCTAGGAGAACATTTCTGGCAGAGAAGAGCAAGCAGGTAAATCTGAATTATCCAGAGAAGGTAGTCAGATAGGAGTTGTGTTTAGAGAATGGTGGGGTTTGGCTCTGGTGGAGTATAGCACGTGAAGGGCAGGTAGTAGAAAGGAGGCTGACAAGGAGATTGTGGGTTCTTGTTTCTCACCAGGTTCTAGTTTTCTGGCACATTTCCCCAGTATCTCGTGCTCTAGTCAAGCTCTGATACCCACAATCTCTTGGAGAGCACCCTGTGTGAACTTCCATGCCTCTTTATCCTTGCTCCTTCTTTCCAGTCTGCAGTGCTCTTTACCACTTCATTCATTTATAGCCTTCCCTGGGTACTCCAGTGAGAATTAATTTCAACTGCTTTGATGGTTCCCAAAATATGGTATATGTTTCCAGTTCATAATTATTTCATTCTGTCTTATATAATTCTTTGTATGTTCTCTCCAACTAAAGGGTAACCTTTTAGAAGGCAAGATTAGGTCTTATTTATCATTATATCCCTTCTGTCAGTCCTAAGGTCCCAGTTTAATATTTGAACATAATTAATACTTGGGATACTGTGGAATTAAATAATGGTATAGAAAATTATATTTTTCTTGGTAAATATTAAATTAGTGCCAAAAGCTTCTTAAAAGTAAAAGAATGAAGAGGTTAATTAGATTATTCTTTACGGACATACTGTGTTTATGCATATAATGACTTGTAACGAGGAAGATAGAAGTCAAAAATGTATGCTAATCGTATCATTTATTGAATGTTACAGTAATGAAATCATAGCCTCACAATAATTGTTAATTTCTTTTATTAAGATGGTTGAGAATGAAATAATTGATTTTTTTGTTCACTTAGAGTATTTTAAAATGACTATAGAGGTAGGGCACCTCGGTGGCTCAGTAGTTAAACGTCTGCCGTTGGCTCAGGTCATGGTCCCAGGGTCCTGGGGTTGAGCCCTGCATTGAGCTCCCTGCTCGGCGGGAAGCCTGCTTCTCCCTCTTCCACTCCCCCCTGCCTGTGTTCCCTCTCGCGCTGTGTCTCTCTCTGTGAAATAAATAAATAAAATCTTTTAAAAAAAAATAAAAATGACTATAGAGGTATATTTATGCATGCTCTTTTTTTTTTTTTTTAAGATTTTATTTATTTGAGAGAGAGAGAGCACAAGCAGGGGGAGCGGCAGGCAGAGGGAGAAGCAGGCTCCCCACTAGGCAGGAAGCCCGATGTGGGACTTGATCCCAAGACCCTGAGATCATGACCTGAGCCACCCAGGTGCTTAACTGACTAAGCCATCCAGGCGCCCCATGCATGTTCTTATGTTTTAAAAAGTCTATTAAACACTGAGATGTCCCCATTATTTATTATAGACAGGTGTTTTAATTGCCATGTAATTGAGTTATTAAAAATAGTCAGATGCTGACTTTGCCATATACCAATTGGGTGCCCAGGGACAAATTATTTAAACTCTCTAAATGTCAATTTCCTTATCTCTGAAGCAAAACAAGAATATCTTGAACCATAATCATGGGAACTCAGTGAAATAATGTAAATAAAGGACTTCCAGTGGTATCTGGTATACACTAATGCTAAATAATTATAATTATTTTTATTATTTTATTTTACCTTGTGTTTAATATGAGCTTGGTAGAAGTTCCCTTAATTTCATGCCCCTACATTGGTCATCTTAATCCTAAAATTCTCTTTTCAGTTTTAGTAAAATGAAGACAGTATGTCTAACTATATTACTGATTTTGCTCTGTTTTTTTTTTTTTAAGATTTTTTATTTATTTATTTGACAGAGAGAACACAAGCAGGCAGAGTAGCAGGCAGAGGGAGAGGGAGAAGCAGGCTCCCTGAGGAGCAGGGAGCCCGATGTACGGCTCGATCCCAGGACCCTGGGATCATGACCTGAGCCAAAGGCAGACGCTTAACCGACTGAGCCACCCAGGTGCCCCTGATTTTGCTCTATTAAACAAGCTTATGGAGCTTATTTGAATATATGGGAATTCTGTCAATACCATGATCACCAAATAGCTAATGAATATTGAATAGGCTGTTAAAAAATGAAAATAGAAAATACTAAAGAAAAAGGAAAAAACGTTCATATTAATGGTTATAAAGTTGTAAAATAAAGTATTTTTTATCTGATGCATTCATTTTTTAAATGCGGTTATATAGGTTAGAGTTACAGGGACATAAGTGCACTCCTGTTACTCTTGGCGATATGAATAGATACCATTCATTTGAAGGACAGTTTGGAAATGCTTAGTAGGAGCCATACTGGTATTTATATTGTTTGACATAATAGTTCAACTCCTGGAATTATGTCCTGAGAAAATAATCTGTGAGATAAAAAGTGTGTTTCTAGTAATATTAACTATAGTAGTAAAAACAAACAGGAAAAAGCCTAAAGAATAATAAAGATAAATGTTAGTATATTACACTAAGGGATTGTTATAAAGCTGTTAAAAATGCATACTGTAGCAATATTGGAGAATGCATGTCAAATAATATTGACAGAAAAAAAGAGAACAAAGTGGTGCATTTATCATTGCTACGGCTATGTAAAAATATGGGTAAGAAAGGATAATCTTTGCAGGAGAATGTAAATGAATTGTTTTAAATGATTATGAGTGAGTCTTTTTTCCCCTTTTGAAAATTTGCACTATTATTGAAATGTTTGTGGAATTAAAAGAATAACGGTATGGAAATTTTATTTCTTTTCCTTGGTCAATATTAAATTAGAGCCAAAAACTCTTAAAAGAATGAGTGAATAGTCTTTCTAGGCATATTGTATTGTAAAGTTGTTTCAGTGTCAACTTTTAAGAGTTATTTTTATCATAAAGTAGAAAAAAGTCTTGGCAGCTTAGAACAGGGCATCTACCATTAAAATTACTATGACATGGTATATATACATTAGTAACATAAGATAAGATACAGATATACAAGGTCTTGAAGAAAAGCCAAGCTTCAAAGGGTAGAACTATTTATAATGTGATTTCTCTTTATTTTAGAACTGATAGATGTCACATGCACCCTGCTGCTTCTAAACCCAGACTTTACCACTGCATGGAACGTAAGGTACGTCATTCTCATCAGTGATAAAATGAAATTGTCCAAATTTCTGAAAAACTGTAAACCCCATGAGTTGTCATCTTTTTGAAAAATGAAATATAAACCATGTATCTATGGCATTTTATGCTTATTTCTTCTACCCAATCTTTATAATATCTCTGGGACAATTCTGACTTACACTTAGCTCCTTTGTGCATGTTTCTGTCTTTTCTCCACAAACTTTCCTGTCTGAAATAGAAATTATCATTGCAAATTACAGTATACCATTTGTTTTTATTTTCCTTCCTTTTTAGAGGAGTAGGGGCAGCTAGTGTAATTGGTTGGTTTGTAAGGCATTGGTTTATATATTTGTGAAGTGCAGTGGGAAGTATGTAGGATGAGGATTCAAGCCTATGACTTTTTCGTCTCAGTTTAGTCACTAACATTGTGACTTCTGTGAGCCAATCACTTGAAGTCTCTGGCACTCAGTATTTTGGGAAGGGATCACGTTTTATTAATATCTTAGTTCCTTAATCTAGTTATTTTAGCTTTAAACACAAAATATAGAAATACCAAAGTTGAGACCAGGTTCGTTTTTTTTTCATTGAAGTTTTTTCAGTTAAACAGTATGTATGGTTTTTTTTTAAAAAATGGTGGTCTCTTAGACTAACACAAATTCTCCTAGAGGAAAGCAGGATAAAGTTCTAGAGGAATAAAAGTGAAGTTCTGTTGAACACTGTGAATGCATTTTAAATTTTCCAATAGGAGAGAGCCATAAATTATGGTTCTTAATCTTTAAAGATGACTTAAACAGTACTTTATTCAATTTTCTGTGTATTTTAAGCAAGGTTACATTCTGAGTTAGTGTTCTATGATACCTACTGAATTTTGTATCTACCTACTGATTTTTAAAAATTAGGCAATTTCTATTATATGTCTTTTTAAGTTGTCTTTTGAATAATTAATGATCACATATTTAGAGTAAAGAGTAAGAGAAGTATAGAATGAGATATAAGGCTTTAAAATTTACATAATTTTAGAATTCTGATTTTTCTTTTATGGAAAGCACCACCACAGGTAAGGAAAAGACTAATGTTCATGAGTGGCTACTGTATTATAGGGACAATATTACCGCTTTATTCATGATCTAATTTAATCCACACAATACTTGACAGCATTTGTTCATTTATCAAATATTTATTGATTGCTATCTGCTGAGTTCTAGGCACTGGAAATAGAATTATGAACAAAACCCTGTCCTTGTGGAATTTTATTCTACTAGGGGAAGAAAAGAAAGACATTACTAAATAAAATATACATGCAATGAAGTGGTGGTTAAATCCTGTGGAGAAAAAGTGGGACAAGAAAGTGGGGAAGACCAGAGAGAGAGTGGGAAGAATAGTATTGCAGTTTTACATAGGGGACATCAGAGCAAAGACTGGCCTGATTTGGGGATCAGTCTGTGGTGTCTGGGGTAAGAGCATTCCGTGCAGAGGGAACGGGAGCAAGTGGGAAGGCTCTCAGTGGTGCTGAAAGTGTTCCTTGGTGTTCTGGGACAGCAAGACAGCCAGTACCCGCTGTTGCTGGAGTAGCGTGCACGAGGGAGAGAGTCATGGACCATACCTCATAGGGCTTTGTTGATCTTCCTACGCTGCTGGAGGAACTTGGACTTCTACCTGGAGTGAGATCAGAAGTCATAAAAGCTGAGGAGGGACAGTATCTCGCTTAGGTTTAAAAAGTTTAGGTCCTGTGGAAAGTAGACTGTAGGAGTGCAGGGAGGGGTTGGAAGTTAGGTAGTGGTTGTGGTAATTTAGGTGAGAGATGCTTGTGACTTGAAGTCTAACTGAGCAGTAGAAAAGGTGAGAAGTAATGATTCTCACTGTATTTTAGGAAGTATATAAGCTTTGGCCATATTTAATAAACAGTTTTAAAGACAGATGATGAACTAGATGCAGGAAGAAGAAGGAAGAGGGTTAAGCTGGACTCCGGTGTTTGGCCCGAGCAACTAAAAGGATGGAGATGCCCTTTACAGAAAGAGTCAGTCCTCTGTCTGGAAGAGGAGCAAACTGAGGTGGGGAGTGCCAGGTGGAAGTCAGGTGCTCAGTTTGGGACAGGTTAGGTTTGTGTGCAGGAATCTAAAGTTGAGGCAGAAGTTCTAAGCCTGATAGAAATTTGGGAGTCACTAGAAAATGGGTGGTATTTAAGGCCATGAGATTGTTTGAGGTACCTATGTAGCTGTTGGGAAATTGGAAATTACATACATGGCTCACATTGGTGAGTCACATATTTCTGTTGGACAGCACTGTTCTAGAGTTTGTGCGACGAGGAAGAATCAGCAAGGGAGACTTTTAGGAGGGTGCATGAACTTATAACTGAGAGCTTTCTTAAGGGTAGGGATCATGTCTTTTTGTTTTCCTTTGTTTTCCTAGCATCCAGCCCTCTAGTGCCTGGCACATAATTCAGTTTGCAGACTGGGCACTGAAAATAATTAAGTTCAGTGAAAATGAAAAGAGGGTAATAGAGAAGTAGGAGTACCATTTTTATTCATGTTCTCCAATTCCTCATTATTATAGAGGACTTGAAAAATCCTTCAACAAGAAACGATTCTTACTAGTCTAATACATGCATATATAATCATATATACATACATATATACACACACATATATATAATTTATTGTATATTTTATAGGGCAGCTCAATGTAGGAGAAAGAACCTAGTCTTCAGATATGTGGCTCTTAGTCCTTTTTCATTAATTAACTAGCAGTTGACTTGAGGCAAAAGATTTAATTTCAGAGTAGCTTTAGTTTCTATATCTGTGAAAGAAAAGGTTTGAACTAGGTAATTTTTTTATGATTCCTTTCAAACTGTTTTGTGATTTTCTGTGGTTTGGTTGTGTAAAGGGAAAATGGCTGCGTAATCTAACTTCAGTGATATTCACAGCAGTTGATTTTGAAAAGTATTCTAGTAAGATTAATAAAGTTTTGTGCTAGGGGCGCCTGGGTGGCTCAGTCGTTAAGCATCTGCCTTCGGCTCAGGTCATGATCCCAGGGTCCTGGGATCGAGCCCCGCATCGGGCTCCCTGCTCCACGGGAAGCCTGCTTCTCCCTCTCCCACTCCCCCTGCTTGTGATCCCTCTCTCACTGTGTCTCTCTCTGTCAAATAAATAAAATCTTTAAAATAAAGAAATATAGTTTTGTGCTAGATGAATAAAAAGGAAACCTTGATTTTTAAAAAGATGCATTGTGGATATGTATTCTAGTAAGTTTTAATTTGTATTAGTAAAATTAATTAACATGAAGACATAGAATCAGTAGTACATTTTATGCAAAAACCACCAGCTTTGGAAGTAAATTGGTCTAACCTTATAAGATCACTTGCAAATCAAATACTTAACACGTCATGTTTAATTGTTGGTGTGTTTCTTCTGCAGTAACTGGGAAGCATTGAGTGATTTTTAACTGTATTTTATAAACTGCTAGAAGATAGTATTAATACATCAGTCGTTCATTTTATAGGTGTTGTGGTCTTAGGGAAAAAACAGATGCAAGTATAGGTTTTTGAGTTGATTGCCTGTAATTACAGTGAGTGATGGATATACTTTTAAAATCTACCTGTTATAGAAAAATTTGGTACTTTTTTTGCTTTGAAATTCAGTGTATTATTTTGTGAAAGAGCTTGACTTCATAACGGTGTCCTATTTTTTCTGTCAGTCTGTGAACACAGAGTAAGCAAAACCTCTTTGAGTAACTAAAATAGCTAACACCAGGCTTCAGTGATCATGTCCTTTACTCATAGCCTATTACAATTGGTGACTTTATTTTATGCAGATTTGATGTTTGGTTCTGGCACTCTGAGTTCACAGACCTTGAGTATAAGTTACTAATTCTCCCCCAGCTTCAGTTTTCTCATCAGTAAAACTGAGATAATACTAAGTTGTGCCATATGAAATTGTTGTTTTTATAAAACAAAAATAGTTCAACCTAAGCATCCAGATCCTGGTGTCTTACACCATTCTTTAATAAATGGAAATAGGCTTCTTGAGGAAATGTCTGATTCTAGGACCAGGGCAGGAAATCTATAAGATTCATCTAGAACATCTCAAAGAGCCAAAAAGTAAGGAAGTGCTCAAAAAACAAAATGATGGAACTATGTCAAAGGGCTTCTAGTGACCAAAGCTGGAACAATTTGAACAGTAAAATAACATAATATTGGGTTATGCCCTAAAGTGTAAAATGGATGTTCATACTGACATAAATAATTGAAGAAGCAACAAACAAATAGTAGACAACAGACAAATCTCTCATATAGAAGGATTCTAAATAATTTATCTAGGCAACCCCCTTCAAGGAGTTGGAGTCCAGCTCCCTTCCTCCTTAAGTGTAACTTCCTTCCAAAAAGTACAGTGGAGGAACTGGACACAGACCATCTTAGTCAGGTAATCAAGGTCAGCATCAGCAGTGACAAGTCACGCTGGTATTTTGTGCCCCTGATATGATGTGATAAAGATGGCACTTTTGTGATCTCTTCCTCCTCAAAACCCTAGTCTAACCGTAAGAAAAACATCATACAAAATACCTGATTAGTACTCATAAAATGGCAAGGTATAATCGGAGGAGCCTGTAGAGACATAACCAAATATAATGTGATACTCTAGATAGGATGCTGGACTAGAAAAAGGACATGTGGTAAAAACTAAGGAATTCTGAATAAAGTATGGACTTTCGGTAGTAATTTACTGGTAATGATTCATCAATTGCGACCAAAGTACCATAATAATATATTATTAATAAGGGAAGCTGGTACAGGGTATATGAGAGTTCTCTATACTGTCCTTAACAACCTTAGTGTAAATTTAAAACAATTCCCAGATTAAAACTTTAAGATTTTTATTTATTTTTTAAGTCATCTCTATACCCAGTGTGGGGCTCGAACTTACAACATGAGATCAAGAGTCTCATGCTCTACCAACCTTCATGGAATATGCCACAACAAGGTTACACATACAGCATGGCTCTGTTCCCTACCACCCCTTCCTCTTTACAACATATGTGGCCTTTTCCTTTCCTACATACTTCTCCCCCACATTTATTTGACCTTTGTTTTATTCCTTCGTTCTCTGTTTGCAGTGTATCACCTAAGGCTTTCAGGATGAATCTCAAAGCCCAGCTTAGTCAATGTGCCTGAAAATAAAGCTACCTCAAATTTAAGGCAGTACTCCACTTCCTCAATAAGAAAAGTCCAAGAAAAAAATTTTAGGCTAATAATAATATGTAAACTTAAAGGTATGTGCATGAAATAAGCAAATGTCTTAATAAGATACTTACTTTTTAAATTTAGTTACATACCTTTAAAATAACGTGAAGTATTTTAATTATTCATCATTTTCTTACATTTCATTAAACAATTTAATTCAAATGTCTCACGTGGCTTATTGACATCAGTGATTTTGTCATCACAAGAGTTATTTTTTTCAACTTATCCAGCCTTTTTCCAGAGCACATTATGTGTGCATATATCTAGCTTGTTTGAGATACATATAGCACTTTTTGAATCCATGTGTGACTGAAATTTTTCTCAAGATAGATCCCTACTTGAATGCATTCCAGTAGTTGATTTTCTTTTATTGTATCTCTTGTTTAAGTGATAGCTATAATGTAATCATTTACTATATTCCTTTTTCAAGTGATCTTTAAAAATTTTGTTTATGGGGCTCCTGGGTGGCTCAGTTGGTTAAATGTCTGCCTTTGACTCAGATCATGATTCCAGGATCCTGGGATCAAGCCCCTCATCTGGCTGTCTCCCTGCTCAGCGGGAAGCCTGCTTCTCCCTCTGCACCCTCATCCCACTCGTGCTCTCTCTCAAATAAATAGATAAAATCTTTAGGAAAAAAAAGATTATTTAAAAAAAAAATTTGTTTATGGTAATATTCAACATCTACAGCGTTCAGTCCTGTCCCCAAGAATGTTTATTAAATTGATATTTAAATTTTGCTTCCTTTTTTATGATTCTGTCAGGTGATCTTTTTAAGCATCCACGTATACCTTTGATTGGGGTTGTTTCAGGCTAAGATCTCTTCCCAAATATGTTGTGCAAAATAAATTAAGAGAGCACCCCTAGGGGCATGTGGGTGGCTCAGTGGGTTGAGTGTCTGACTCTTGATTTCGGCTCAGGTCATGATCTCAGGTTGTAAGATAGAGCCCTGCGTCCGGCTCCACGTGCAGCGCGGAGTCTGGTTGAGATTCTCTCTCTCCCTCTCCCTCTACCTCTGCCCTTCCCCCTGCTTTCTCTCTTTCTTTTTCTCTCTCTCAAGATGAATAAAATCTTTCTTTTTTTTTTTAAAGGAGCCCTAATTGAAGAAACTTTTTAAAGATTCAGGTATAAAGTGACTCCTCTTTTCTGAAGAAAATTTTGACTATTTCCCCATAGATATATATGGGAGTATAGGTAGGCAGTTGTAATAAGGAGAGGTTTTAAATTTAGTAAATGGAAATTAGGCTTAATATAGTAAATTCTGTACCATAGAGGTTTTTAAACTTTGTGTGCATCAGCTGGAGCACTTGTTCAAACACATTGCTTTGTCACTAGTTTTTGATTCAGCGGGTCTGGGATGAGGCTTGAGAATCTGTATTTCTTACAAGTTCCAGATGATGGTAATGTTGCAGTTAAGGACCTTACTTTGAGAAACACTGCATTACAAAGAAGTTAAAATTATACAGAATATTATTTTGCCTCCTTTGAACACTATAGGTATCCTGACTTACTGTATAATGAAACATTACTGATTTCAGAAGAAGAATGATGCAGGACTGCAAAAGTAATTGGCTGTTGCATTAAATCCTCTTTCAGTGACACATAGGCTTCCTGTGCATTGAAAGAAAAACAGCCAATAAACCCATTTGTTAAAGTACCCATAAACCTTCTCAGTATCACTTGAAATCATATCCTGGAATGAAGTGCCTGACCTAAAATGATTGTAAAATACAAATATTTGTCATCACTGTTCAGTATTTTCACTAAAAAGAAAGTTATTTTCCTTATCAAATAAAAATCTAGAAATGGCACATTGCTGTTGGAAAGACAATGCATGGTGGTAATTAGGAACTAAATTCATCTAAGTAGGTGAGGTATAGGATCTGGGCTCTGGTCTTCTTGGAACTAAAGTTCTCTAAAATAAATGAATTATCAACCCTACCACAGGAAGGACTTTTTTAAGATTAATAAAGTCTAGTAAATGACCTAATTTTATTATAATAGATACATTGAAAGTTAATTGGGAGTATAATCAGTAAGAGCAGAGCTTATTATCAAAAGCATACCTGAGAAATTAAATCAAAACCTAAATCGTATATACTTGGGAAATAATAGGTGGAGAGCTCTTTCATGACGTTCTTTATAATTACATGGCAGCTTTGAACACTTTGAAAACAGCAACAAAAACCTGACGTTGCTCTTACTTCTATTTGTATTTCAGAAAGAAATGGTCTAGTGTCTCAAGGGCCATGCAGGTAGTTCACCTGGTAATAACATCTTTTGGGAACTTTCCTAAGTAGCAGAAATGAAAGACATCTTAAGCACAAAGCTCTGTTTCAGAAAAGCAAAAACTTGGCAGCAACCTAAATGTCTAACCAAAGAGGAAAAGGTCATGAAATTACAGAGTACTCAGTGAAAACTACCTGACCGATTTAAATGTTCGCTTTAAAGATTATGTAGCACCATGGAATAATTCTTAAGCTATAAAGCAGAATATAAAATTATATGTTAAAATGTATATGCATATGAGGAAAGACAGAAGGGAAAACTGAAAAATAAAAATAGTAATTTTGTTAGGGTAGTGAATGATTCTTTCCATCTTAATCATGCTGTGTGTGTTGCTCTTTATGTATTTTTTGGTAATGAATCATATCATGTCCAACTTGGGAAGTTAGAACAATTCTTGACTAGTACTGGATCTGCCCTACAGATACTGATGTCAGGCCTTGTAAGTTTTGGAAATGAGACAAGCCAGAAAACCTCTTTGCCCTTTCCCAAATAGGTAACTAAAGTTCCACTATTGATTTAAGAGCTTCTATTTCTGCTTATTAATCCTGTTACTTAGAGATTACAAGAATATATTCTTGATTACCATGTGTGATACTTATGAGAGTTTCATGTTGTCTTATTTTTTTTCTTCCCAGTGAGATTATGTTAATAGCCATGCAGTATGTTTGGATGGAAAGGTAGAATAATGGTTCTTTTCATTTTTCTTTTACAGAAAAGAGCTCATCCTCTCTGGCACTTTACATCCAGTTAAGGACTTACATCTGGGAAAACTGGCCTTAACTAAATTTCCAAAGAGTCCAGAAACATGGATTCACAGGTGTGGTTAATTTACACTATAGGATTCTTAGGATTCAGAATGGCTGGAGAAACAACAGTGTCCAGCAGGGTCACATACGGGTTCAGAGTATGAATTCTAAAGTCAAGTTACCTACTTTTTAACTCCAGATGCCATCACTTGTTCCCTGTGTGACCTTCAGAAATGATTTAAGCTCTTCAAGCCTCAGTTTTCTCATTCGTAAAATGGGAATAACAGTCACACCTATATCAGAGTTAATGGTTGGCTTTACATGAAATAATGTATGTTAACACCACCACGGTGCCTGGCACGCATTAAATACTCAGTAAATTTTAGCTGTTATTGTTGATTATGAACTATCTGAGCAGTCATAGAAATGGCATTTAGATAGTCAACTATAATGAGCAACTTGGGTTTTATAATTAATTCAGGTGTGTTTCTGGTATAGATGGTTGTAGTTATTAAACTTAACAAAATAACGACGATAAAGGTGGCTGAGGTGAGTGGTGTGTAGGCTGCGCTGAAGTTCCTAAGACTGTAAATGCAGAGAGTATTTTTAGGTTAAAGGCCTGAGTCAGCCAAAATGCACGTGAAAACTCTCCTCACCATCCTGGCTCTCTGGAGCGTATTCCTCGTGGACTCCATGGAACTACCCAGTAACTAAAATGAGATAGTGTGGGCCGGTGGCTTCTTGGGGTCGGTGGAGAAATTCTTTAAGAAGTCTGTTTTCAGTTTACTAAGCCACTTACAACTTTTCTTAAATCCTGAGCATTTTTAGGATCTTAGTTAGTTCAGGGTATTTTCACTGTAATCTTGGCTTTGGCTAGCATTGCAAATCAGCTACTTCCATGCTGGATGTTTTTTCTTAGTAGAAATTGAGATAGCACTCCAGAGAGGCCTGTGGTTGTGCCTGTGGAGGTTTGGAAAGGACTGGGGGCAGGGGAGGGCAGTATTGAATATGCATTCACCAATTTATAGGCTTATCTAATATTTTATATAAAGCAAGCTTTTGTTTTATGAGTTAGGTAAAATTCTATTTGAAAAGGAAAAAATGAGCTTTCTTACTCAATTTCTAGTAACCTTTGGGTTGGACATTTTTAGTCTAAAAGAGTGCTTCTTATGAGAAAATATTTGTAAAAAACTTAACCACATTAAGTGGTTAGAGATGTTTTTTTAGTGCCTTTCATTTAAATAAGTATGCTAATGAAAATCTTAAAAAGACAAGGGAAAAATTTGTGGATAAAGACATTTAAAACCTCCTGATGGTTGTGTCCTTCCAGATTCTGTGCTATAACATAGAAATTCTGCTTAATGAAAGCAGTCATAATGCAGCTTCTTGTTTGCAAGCAAATGCACATAGGGTGAGGCATGCACATGTAATTAAAGATGTGAGTCATGACTCCTCTTCTGGTATTTACCAGCCATTAATTAATATCCCCTGCACCACAACCACCGCAGTCCCCCTTCCGTGTACACACCCCATCTTTGCATTTTCTGGCCAAATGGAGTTTTGGAGCTGTCATATCGGAACTGAAGCATTCTCTTTCTGACAAATTTTAATGTTTTAGAAAGGTTTCTCTTTCCTGTTTGTCCTTTCTTCACCCTCCTCCCCGTCAGTGGTGCTGAAGTTTAATGACATCTTTAACAACAAAAACAACAGAATAATCCCCCTCCCCCCAAATTGGGCTCATAGACAGGGATTAGTTTGCATTGTATGGGTGGAGATTGAGAACAAAGAAGACTGGTTGTTTTCCTCTCTGGTTTATGTTCTTTCCTCTTTCTCATTCCCATGTGTACCTTCACAGGCGATGGGTGCTACAACAGCTAATTCAGGAAACCTCCTTGCCTGCCTTTGTGACAAAAGGAAACCCAGCAGCAATTCCTGCGGAGAGGACACAGAGACTGGTCCGAGAAGAGATGGAGGTCTGTGGTGAAGCGGCGGGGAGATACCCGAGCAACTACAACGCCTGGTCCCATCGCATCTGGGTTCTCCAGCACCTGGCGAAGCTGGACGTCAGGGTAAGGCCGCGCTTCGTCTCCCGAGGCACAGTCCCTGTCTGCCCTTGAAGTCTTCTGATAGCAGCTCCTCCTCAGAGGAGCTTTGAAGGAGGCAAGTAGAGGAGCTAATGGCCCAGCGGCCTGGGGAGGATCTAGCAGCTGATACCTCCAAGGAAACCCTGGCAATTTAAAAAAAAGGTTGCATTCCTCACCAGTGCGGTTTCTGGCACTCTTCAGGTTAGTACATTGTAGAACGAAGGCAAGTTTAAGCAGTAAGACGATGGAGCATAATTCATTTTGTCCCGGAATAGGAAGGGATTATTAGGCCTTATAGCATTGGAGTTGTTCTTTCTTGGTGGGCTCTGGTTATGTGACTTAATGTGCTCAATCAGCTGGCTGCCTTCTCACCGTCCCCTCTCCTGGGGACTCAATTTCTAGTAACCTTTGGGTTGGACATTTTTAGTCTAACTTGTCTTTGTCTATAAAGGACCTTCGGATTTCGGAGTCCCAAACTTGTCTTTGTCTATAAAGGACCTTCGGATTTCGGAGTCCCACCCCAGGCCTACTAAATTGGGGAAAGGGTTGGATTTAAGAAAAACACTTTTCACAGGGCTCAGGGGGTTATCTGGAGGCAGAGCTGGGTTGGAAGGAATGGGGTGCCTTCACTTACTATTCATCAGGATGAGAACCAGGTATCCTTTGGTTCCTTCTTCGTACTATAGCTTCTCTATATTTTTCTTCACTTCTTACGTTTAAGTGCCGTAAGAATGTAGGGTACTGCCCTGAAAGCATCTCAGGCTTAAGACAACTTAAAGGGGTCAAAATACCTTAAGTGGTATTTTCAGATTAATTCGGAAGCACGCTCTCATTTTGCTCACCAGCCCCTTCCTCCATCTCCCTTCCCAGGTTCCCTCTCCCCTCTCTGTGTCCTAGCCAGAGATTCCTCCAGGGTAAATTAAGAGTTTTCATTTCTGGGGACTTTTAAGCCAACAGTTCTGAAAGAGTAGCGCTTCCCCTCCAGTTTATATTGGCTTTGTGTTTCTGGATGGGAGTCCCCGTGATGGAGTGGAAAGAGCAAAGACAGAATCCTCCTGACCTGGCTTCAGATTTTGGCCTCACTAGCTATGTGTGGAAAGCTTTCATGTTTTATCTGTGAAATACCAGCTCCACTGTCTGCCTCAGTGGATTATTGTGAAGATTATTTGAGTTAATGTGTGTAAAGTACTGGGCACCTAACAGGCTCACTAAATTTTAGTTCCTTTCTCTGTTCCTCACAGATAGAAAGTTTAGGTGAAACTGACTCCCAATTTGCTCGATCAACTCATTATAATTTATCCATGAAAAAGTACTGAAACTCTTTCATTCCCAGACACTGCCCTGTATGCTGGGTGTGGCATAATAATCAAGAGATTGCTCTCAGCAAATTGAGAATCTAGTTGAGGGAACAGATACGAACAGTCACAAAGCAGTCTGACACTTGCAGGCACTGAAGGAAGCCCAGGGGACCTTGGGAGCACAGAAATGGCTTCTCATCTCGGCTGGGCTCACTGGGAGCAGCTGCCAGAAGGAAGGCTGCCTCGTTGTCAGGAGTCCAAGTCATCTGGTGGGATGTGGGAGATAGGGAGTCTTTAGGGAGTCTGGTCATCTCAGCTCCACAACTTGATAGTGGGGAGGGGGTGGGAGGGGCATGAGGAGCATGAAGGATAAAGAGAAAGGCGGAGTCCAGGTGAGCTGAGCAGTCTTTGGAGACTTGCCTGCCTTGATGTGGACCTTTTAAAGTGGCATTCCCATAAAATCAGGAACACAGGGCCAAGGTGAAATTCTTGGTTTCTTGAGACTATCCGATGTTGAAGATGACAGCTCATTAGTGGTGTGTTGACTCAGCTGCCTGGGCCTGCTCCTAGGCTCACATGTTGTCCACCAGCTATGCCCTGCCCTTGGTTGAACTCCATGCCCTTCCTTTCCCCTCTGCCACTGCAGCTCTCTCAGTGAGAGTGATGAATTTGCAAAATCCCCTTTCTGTTCTTAGAAGCCAGTGGGCCCAGCTAGGAGATCATGCCCTACTATGCTTTGTCTATTAGAGGAAGTAATCACAGAAGTACCACTGGTCTAAAGCAGCTTAAAAATACATATAAAATGAGCTGGCATCTTTTTACTTAGGAAATTGAAAATGATTTTTTTTTAAAGATTTTATTTATTTGAGAAAGAGACAGCAAGCTGGGGGGAGGGGGAGAAGGAGACTCCCCACTGAGCAGGGAGCCTGATGCGGGGCTCGATCCCAGGACCCCAAGATCATGACCGAGCCAAAGGCAGACGCTTAACTGAGCCACCCAGGCACCCCGAAAATATTTTTTTTTAAAGTACTCGTATCCAGCATTGATAAGGCTATGAAAACAAGCATTGTAGAAATTGTTGTAATCTTACTGAAGGACAACATGGCAGCATTTATCAGACTTTACCAAAAAAGTGTGTTCTTTCTAATCTAGTAGTTCTGCCTGTAGGAATTCATCCTAAAGAAATACTGGGAGATATAGTATGGTGGTGTAGTAATTAAAGGTTCCACTCAGTGGTCAGACAAACCTAATTTGAATCCTGACTGTACTATCCTTTCTCATTGAGTGATGTGAATTAAATGGGAAAATCCACGTAAAGTGGCCGTCAGAAGTGCTTGTACTAAGTGTTCAATAAACACGGGCTATTATATTAAATATGAAAGTTTGATATATGAAAATGCTCTTTATAATAGAACCACTCTAACCCTCCAATAATAACAGATTAGTTACATTGCAGTTCATCACAAATTGGAATATTTTGTTGCTACTAAAAATTATATTTTAGAAGATTATTTAAAGAAAAAGTTCACTATAGGATAAGGATCTTTAAAACTAAATATGAGATGGTCCTAATATAATTTTTTAATATATTATTAGCTTTGGATGAGATTTTAAAGTGTTTGGAACAGTGCTTGGCATATTGTAACTGCTTAACATATATATATATATATATATATATACACATACAGTGCTATTACAGATCTATTGGCTTGTGTTTTCCATAATAAACACATATTCATTTTCTAGTCAAAAAAAAAAAAAAGAATTGTGAACAGTGCTAGAGGGTGGAATTATGACATTTTCATTTTCTGTTTTGTTTTCTATGGTGATTGTATGTTTTAGGTAGACATTTATTTAAGTAAATTTTAAAACAGTCTCATTTGTGAGGGTAGGGTGAGAGGAAAGACTCACATTTGAATAGAATTTATTACTACTAGCCAATTAAAAGTTGATAATGGTATGTCACCTGAGAAAGCACACAGGGCCATTTCTGCAAAAAAAGACATAACAGATGGCCAATAAAGACATGAAAAGATGTTCAACATCATTAGCCATCAGGGAAATGCAAATCAAAACCACAGTGAGATATCATTTCATACCAAGTAGGATGGCTGAAATGAAAAAACAAGTTAAAAGTGCTGACAAGGATGCGGAGAAACTGGAACCCTTATACATTGCTGGTAGGAATGTGAAATGATGCAGCCACTGTGGAAAACGATTTGGCATTTCCTCAAAAAATTAAACCTGGAATTACCACATATGACCCTGCAGTTCTACTTTTAGGTATATACCCCACAGAATTGAAAACTTGTTACAGCAATGTTTGTAACAGTGTAATTCATAATAGCCCCCCCAAAAAGTAACAACTCAAACGTCCAATATCTGAGGAGTAGATAAATGCAATGTGGTATATCCATACAATGGGATGTGATTCAGCCATAAAGAAATGAAGTCCTGATACATGGATGAACCCTGAAAACATGCTGATGGAAAGAAGCCAGATTCAGAATGCCACATATTCTAGAATTCCATTTATATGACATTCACAATAGGCAGAGCACATTAGTGGGTGCCAGAGGCTGGAGCCAGTGGAGATTTAGGGGACTCCTTATAGGAATAGGGGTTGTTTGGGAGGTGATGAAAATGTTCTGAAATTAGATAGCAGTGATGGCTGCACAAGTCTGTGATTATACTGAAAATCACCAGTTTATTTTTCAACTTCAAAAATTGGTTCTAAAGTACATTAGAAAGAATAAACCTTCAAGAATAGCTAAGAAATTGTTGGGAAAAAATAAAAATGAGGAACATTGTATCAATACCAGTATATATCTAAATGTTTATAAAGACAGAGTCATCTGTGGTACTGGCTCAAAAATAAAAACAGTAATGGAAAAATCTAAGGCCCAGAAGCAAATCCCAATATCTAATGCGTACAGATTTCATTTATGGTAAGTATGGCATTTCACATAGTTGGAGAAAGGGTTCTTTGTTCAGTTTGTGATGCTGATAAGATTGACCTTTTAGAAAATAATTGAGGTTTTAATCTCCTATACCAAAATGAACTCTAAATGGAATAAAAACATACCTGAAGAAAAAAAAATGGAATTAAAAAAATTAATTGTAGTAATATATTAAGAAAAATATTTGCAATTTAGGAACTTAACATCTTTATAAAGATCTCTTACAGACCCTTAAGAGAAATTAATGACTATCACAAATAGTAAATTAGGCAGTTATAAAAGAAGAGAATTGGGCAAAGTAGGCAATTTGTATAAGAAGAAACAGGAAAAATAAGGGAATAAGAACAATTGTTTGGCCTTAATGACAAAAGGAAATGCAAATTAAAATGACCTGATTTGCCATTTATCAAATTAGTGAAGATTAAAGTACTGGTAAGGAATTTAAGAAATATATAACACGTTCTTCCAGTAGGAATGTAAATTATACAGCCCTTCTGGAGGGCACTTTGACAATATATATTAAGAACTTAATAAAATGTTTTTCACTGTTCAGTAAATATACATCTAGAAATTTCTCCTAAATAAATAAGTTGTGCACATAGACCTTATATATATGTGTGTTCATAAGAGTGTTACTTATATAAGAGTAGAAACAAAATGAATGATGAAGGATAATCTTTGGGATGAAATATTATACAAAAGTTTAAAATTACAGAGTAATATTTAATGACATATATGTATATGATTTAAGTGGAATAAAATCAGCATAAAAGAATATCCCAAATTTGTGTTACAAATAAACTGCACACACGCTATGCATAGAAAAAAGCTGAAAGATTGGTGATTGGCCAGAACGTTAAGAGTAGTTCTCTGTGGCCAACAGGATAGTGGGTGATTTCTTTTTGTTTTTTTGTATTCTGTATTTCTGGAATTTTCTTTTTTTTTTTTTTTTTTAAAGATTTATCTATTTGAGAGAGAGAGAGCACGAGCAGAGGGAGAGGGAGAAGCAGACTTCCCACTGAGCAGGGAGCCCGATGCGGGGCTCGATCCCAGGACCCTGGGATCATGACCTGAGCCGAAGGCAGATGCTTAACGACTGAGCCACCCAGGCGCCCCTGTATTTCTGGAATTTTCTAGAATGATCGTTTTGTATCACTTTCATAATCAGAAAATAACCAAATGTTATTTTTAAAAATTTCTAGGAAGGAAGGCATATATAGGTAGGAATGAGCATTTTCAATAGTCTTTGATTTTAAACCTGTTAATCCTTCTGTGTCATAGCCCTGCTTCTGTAGTTCTCTTGTACTTATTTGTTCACTCATTCATTTTTTTGTATGGAGTATTGAAAAAGAATGATGGTATGTAAGTTCTGTCATAGACAGGTCATTGATCCTGTCAGTACCTTACATTTAAGCCTTATCTCTATGCAGTGACTTTAAGATCACTTTAAAAGTAATTGTTTTTTTTTTAAATAATTGTTTATATCTCTGTACCTTTTGATTCTAGTAAAAAATGCCCTGAAATTCCTGTTAAAGTTTCTTTTCTCATTTAGTATACCTATTAAATATATCAAGGGAAAAGAATATAGTGAATTTTTCTCTTAAAAAGTCTGAGAAAAATTTTTAAAGGAATTAAATTCATGTTGAAAATCTTTCACATATGTGCTATTTTTTGTCTCAAAATTAAAATAAAAATTTTATGTATAGAACTATGCAGTAAGAAATAATCTAAAGGTTTTTCCTGTTATGTAAATTCCTTTTAAACATGTTTTGTACTCTTTCCAGTCCATATTAAGAAGCCCTACCAAAATTAAAAAGCTGATGTATTATTGCCTAAATGTCCCACAGGTTAATTCTTCAAAGATGTAATAACCTTAAGGTTAGTATATATTTTTCTAAGGTAGAAGTTTATCTGGTGCTGTTTTGCTCACCATTTTAATCAAATGAACAGTCTTGTTTTCCATTTCTCAGAGATTCACCAGCTCTGGAACAAACCTATTTGGCTTTGAATAAACTCATTAGAATTTAAAGGAGATATTTAAAGCATTTCACTGATAGAAATCGACTGTCCTTGCTGGGAGTAATCTTGTCCCTATGTACTAGTAACTTAATTCATTAAATTGTTCATTTCATTCATTGATTCATTCATAAAATACTTATATGTTCACTCTGATGCCATTGGGTATAGAATGATGGAAACATTAATTAGGAATGAATAAATATCTTAAACAACTTGTAGAATTTAGTGGGGATGAAAAGATGTACAGAAAATTCTATAATGTCTGGTAGAACACACAGGAACCATGGAGGTTCAGGAGAGGGAAAGATTTCTTCTAGGGAAGAGAGGAACTGTGAGAAATGGAGGGGATCTTGGTACAAGAGAAGGCATTTGCCTGGGACCCTTGAAAAGCAGCTAAAGGAGGAGCCCTTGGGCTTTGTGCTGTCTATATTATTCACTGCTGGCAAGTAAATGTCTTTTTTCCTTAGCTGGTCTGAAAATCCTCTGATGGAATGTGGCAGGCCCTCAATACAGCTTTTGCTGATCAAATTCCATTTGCATTTGCGACTTGTCCAAGACACTGCCAAATAATTTATTTTTTCATAACTGCTGCTTTTCTTTTTAATCATTCCATTTGAAGTTGCTTAGTTTGCAGGATTGATAATACAAAGACTTAATTCACTGCTGAATTTTGTCTCATCTACTTAAAAAAAATCATTTATCATTGATGTTAATTGAGTTTGAGATGAATAGGAAAATCATGTGCTCTTGCATCATATTTTTTGTACTAAGCCCAAAACTGACAGTCTCTGCCCTCATGGCACTTATAGTGAAGAACTAATAATACATTGAGTCAATTGTTCAACACATAGTAAGTTAGATATTGTAATGTTCATTAAAAGTTAAAGAACGTTCATCAAAGTAACCTTTGAATTTATATTTTCTCTTCAACATCAGCATTCTTGTAAATAAACACCCTAATGTTCATCGTTATTTTAGAATAGCTTTTCTGTGTGTGTGCCAATCAGAATGTGATTGATCAAGGTCCAGAGAAAGAATGACACATAAGTCCTTAAATTCTGTAGGGTGTGTATATGTATGTGTGTGTGTGTGTATATATATATATATATATATATATATATATATACCTCTTACTACTTTATTAGGGAAAGGGGAAACTAGCCTTTACTGAGCTTCCACTGAGTGACAGCACTGTGTTGGACATTGTATACAAAATATTGGTAGAAACAGTGTTACCAAAAAATACAAGGAACAAATTAAAGAGAAATCCAAAACATTAATGGAGAAAGAAATTCCTTTGGCAGTTCCTCTTCTCACTTCCCTTTTTTCTTCCTACAAGATTCTTCTTGATGAACTGTCTTCTACTAAACACTGGGCATCCATGCATGTTTCAGACCACAGTGGATTTCACTACCGCCAGTTTCTGTTAAAGTCTTTGATTAGCCAAACTGTGATAGATGGTTCTGTATTGGAGCAAAACCCTTTGAGAAGTGAGCCAGCTCTAGTTCTTCCAAAAGATGAAGCAGCAGCTTCAACAGAGGAAGCAAGGATAAATCTTCCCCATCTTCTAGAAGAAGAAGTTGAATTCAGCACTGATCTTATTGATTCCTACCCAGGACATGAAACCCTTTGGTGTCACAGGTAAGAGGAGGGAAAATCTATTTTCTGCATGGAACTGCTTGGCTTTATGAGAGCTGTAGAAGGTCTTAAGTCTTATGCCTGCCTGCTCAGGTAAATATGGTAATTGATCGTGGAGCTTTGCCTGAATTCAGAGGCGTTTATGTTACCATATCTTCTTCCTCATGATCTTCAATATGAGATTCCTCATGCGGATCTTTGCCTAATGCTTAGGATGGTGGTATTCAAGCTTGACTGCCCAACAGAATAGCCTGTGTTACTTCCAAAACTGAAAACGAGTTTCTGGACTCCCTCCCTGGAGATTCTGGTATTTATAGTATATCTGGGGTAGAGCGCTGCCATTTATTTAGTCTTTAAAAAACAATGAAGAAACTTAAAAGGTAAATGTGATGCAGAGTCGGGTTTAGACTATTGATTAGACCTTGAGAATAGTTAAGCTTATTGATGGTCTGCAAATTAAGTTTCCTTAAGTATAAGCTCTTGACACTTTTTGTTTTTTAAAGTGTGCTTTGGGAGGAGGGCAGAATTATTAGGAAGGAGTGAAAGAAATTAGCAACCTCATAACCTGAGTTCTGAGTACATTTGACAGCATAGTAACTGTCATGTTGGAATGAAGTCCGGGTGTGGGAACCCCCTGATTGGTTCTTTTTTTGAGGCATCTCCATCTCTATAAATACGGATTCTACTTCAGACTAGAGGATTCTATTTGTAAACAAAGGGCTTGCCTGTGCCAGGCAGGAGGTAGGCAGTTTAAATATTTGTGTATTTTTAAAGTTGTTGAGATTTGCCCCCTTTTGCCAGTCTAGTCTATCTTGTAGGCTATTTGAGGAGATGTGTTCAGCTGCTATTCCATGCTACATGTATTTAGAAGATGGAAGACCATCTCCCCTCTTTGGCACCTTCATAAAAAAATTTCTTTTTCTTGTAAAAACAAGACACTCTTAATTCCACATTTTCTAGAGCAAAGATAGATCTTAACTTCATGTTGTTTTGGTGTGAACAGATTTTGTTGGTATTCTATATTTAGGTACATCAGTAGCAAGGCTGAGAAAATTTAAGATTGTATTTGTGTTTAAGAGATAGCTAGATTAACAGCAGAAGCTTTGTATAAAGATTAAGTTTGGGGTGAGGCATGGGGAAAAGTGACAGTTGAGATGACCTGTAATTATACAGGCCAGTTTTCTACTATTGAGTCATTGCCCTTAGGCACCTTATCTGTCCTTTAAGATTTATCCTCTATAAAATGGGTAAATTATATGCTCCCTGTCTACTCCAGAATATGCTGGGAAAATGAACAGAATTATCTCTCAAGGGCTTAGAGTTGCTAATACGAATAATGAGATAGAACAACCTAGAATCTATGTGGTTTACCAATTGTGAACAGTAGATGTGCACCCCCACGGAGTCAAAATTTTGGGAGATTAGGCACATAGGTCTTCATTTTTAACAAAAAACTCTAGATGAGTCTAAGGGCAGGAGAACTGCTCTCCTTAGAGGAAGTACAAGAGCTGTGTCTTTTAAATGCTTTGCTTAGAGCCCAGCACATCCCTACTGCATGTAGATACTTAATGAGACTATAGTGATGGATTTCAGGAAAAGTTCAGTTGGTTTTTAGATAATACCTGTTCTTATTAAAGAAAATACTAGAAAGAGGCCATGGACTAAAAGCCTCTGGATGAGCTATTTAATCCCGTTATTCCTGAATCACTTGTTTTAGGATGTCAGTGAAGTTAATTTTTGGTTCTGTTTTGTTTTTTTATAGCAGAAATTGGGCTAAGATCTATTTCTCATTTTATATTGTAGTTACAAAGAGTAACAATTCCAAGTGATTGTCATCATCTCAGTCAGTGGTATTAAAAAACCCTTGGGGTCGTATGTAGGGTTCTTTCTCACAAACAATCCAGTAATCTGGGTTTGTAAGACTCTGGTCTAAATACAGAGACTTCAGCGTAATTGCTCCTCCCCCCGCTCCAGGTAACTCTGGTCACCAAGGGGGACAGCAAACTGAGTATTGTATGTCTTGAAATTATCAACTTATTATTCTTGTTTTTTTCCCTGAAAAGCTTGACGTTGTGATAATGAGTTTTCTTTTCCGTGTTCTCTTCCTCCCCCCTCCTCCTTCACAGGCGGCACGTTTTCTACCTTCAGCATCACTTAAGTGGTAGGTTTCCTCACAGTGTGACCCAGTTGTCACCTGTAGACAGCCCTGGAGGGACTTTGAGTGACTTGCACCTCATCCCAGCAGGCCCACACGTGTCTCAGGCCATGGAGGTGGACGGGCTGAATGACTGTAGCAAGCAAGGCTATTCCCAGGAAACCAAACGCCTGAAGCGGACCCCAGCTCCAGACTCCCGGGGCCTGGAAATGGAGCATAGGTTCATCGATCAAGTATTGTCCACCTGCCGGAACGTAGAGCAGGCCAGGTTTGCCAATGCATACAGGAAATGGCTGGTTACGTTGAGTCAATGAAAGAGGTGGATTAGTCCTGCAAGGTTCCCCTTTCAGTGCAATATTGCTTTCCTTTCTTCCTTACATAGTTGCATGAACTGTTTGCTATTATGTGGTCTTCATCTTTAGGTTAAAAGTCCATAGTAAATCTTTCAGTTTATTTATTTTGTTAAGAACTGGCATTCCTTTGGGGATAAAATAACTGTGTAGTTTCTTCCTGCTAAACAGTCTTAATTTTTTTTTTTTTTTAACTTTTCATCCTTTATATTTCTATACGTGAAGCTTCCTCTCATTTTGGTTCTCCTAACTGGTTCACAGACACATCTACCCACCTCAGTGCAATTGCTGCATAGGCTAGTTTCTTTTTTTTTTTTTAATTAAAAATTCATGTTGTTGTTCATCTTTAGAATAATACAAGCTCAAAATTATATCTAATTATTGTTTTGAGAATCAAATGGCCGGATAGATGGATTTGTGAAAATATAAATCATTTCTCTTTCTCGACTCAAGTTATCAACCAATGTAACCAAAGTCAGAAGTACTGGGATTTATATAAGAAACATGCTTCCAATGTGTAATCCATTTTAAAATGGTTATTTTAAAAGAAAAATGAATTTTAAAAGTTTATGTAATTACAGGACTGGGAAATTATTTTTATCACTAGTTTTGATAGATTCTTTTTACCTCATATTTGGTATAGGCCAAAAACACTCAAGTTAGCCCCTATAAACATCATTTGTTATTTAAACCTGGAATGCCATTTTTAGTTATTACTACTTATTTTCCTTTTAAATTCACCATGAAAAGTGGGGAAAATATGCATGGAAATGTATCCATAAAAATCTTCCTTTTTAAAAATTTAAGTTCCTGAGGATATACTTAAACTACAAAATGTTTATGAAGTGATTATTAAAAGTTTGCTGGTAAATGCCAGAGGAAAGAATAGCTTTTGAAGGTTAGTTCTTCAACCTTTGTTTTAAAAAATAAAACAACTTAAAGACTTTGATATTAAACTTATCAGGGATGAGGTACCAAAGTAGCCACCTCACAGCTGTATCTTATCTTTTTAATAATAAGGGCTGGGTTTTTCAGGTCTGTGAGGCAGGGTGGGAAAAGGGCCTGGTAATGTTTACTTTCTTAATATATTTTCCCCTTTGTAAATGGTCTGTGTTTGTTCTTTCCTCTCCACATACCTTTTCTTTATTTTCCTAATCCATTTCGTATTTTTTGACACTTTTACCTCTGTTTTTCCTTAAATGTCTTATTTTGAGGATGTGTACTGAAGATACTCTCCGTCCTCTTTCCAGTGAATTTCATACCCCATTAAACAAACCACACACACACACAGTATTAATATGAACTGCCCCTTTAAAAGTTCCCCTAACCATGGAAACTGCCTATTGTCCTATGTGTGGGCAGAATGTAATAGTGGCCGAAGTAAGTACGACCGCCGTACTTTGCTTGTTCTTTTTACTTGCTAGGTCACCTGTAGGGTGAGGGGACAGACATAGGGAAAGGCAAACGTCTCCTGTCTTCTATTATGGAAACCCTGGGCTTGAGTGAGGTACATTGCCTTAAGCTTAGGAGAGGCATAAGTTCTTTTTGTGCATCATGATTTTGTTGAATAGCAAACTGTCAGGTAAGACTTAAGAACACCAGAAAAATTGTTCAGCCCGGTTCTTGTAGACAGAAGCTGCTTTTCTCTCTTAGGGCAAAATTAACCTTTTATAGTTTTCGTAGTATTTAGGTAAGAAAACAGTTGTCATTATGAACATAATTCCATGGCCCTTTGTGTACAAAGCATATTTTGAATCAAATACCTCAAGGTCTACCTAGACCTCTATGGATAAAAGCATTAGTTCGTGATTTTCAGCACCTGCAGGGGATGGTGGGGAGACTACACAGAGAGGACATGAGAGAGTCAGCCCATTCCACTAAATACATGTTGCCAAATCCTGGCCTCACTCAGTATTACCTTTTTTCCACACGTCATTCTAAGTATCCCAAGTAATAGGGCTTCTTATGCTTTGATGTGAGAGTGACAGGACAGGAGCATAGACAATACCCTGTGAAACATCAGCTCCATTTGATAGCGCTTCACGCCTTCTTATAGCCTCCACCTTTGATGTTGTCTGTCTTCATGTGTGTTCAGGCCCTTAATCCACCCCTTCATGAAGCCATGCAGTCCTATAAGATATCTTGGTCTCTTGTCTTCCCGTAAAAGTTTTGAGTAGGGAGTAAAAATACAAATATCTAAAGGACATTTACTGTGTGACTTTTGTGTGCTACTTTATTTCTAAAATTGGCATTTTTCAAGTGTTCATTCACAGAAGAACTTAGTATTGCCCTGTATGGTTGTGTTTTTTCCTAGATGGTTGACATCTACACTCATTAGCTGTGGTGTGATAATATCTCTTTGACTGAATGAGTTCATGCAGTGGAAAGGTGTGTCTATTTTCAGGGACACGTTAATCTTTTTTTTTTCCTATAAATATGTCATTGTCAAAAAGACAGTTTAGATTGACACACGTTTCATCAAAGTTTTCATTGGAAGAATAGTAGGCCATTGTACTGTCCTGTGGATCAAGAATACTACTGACAAGCCAAAAGCAATAAGATCTGTAAATACCTCCACCACCACCTTCTTCCCCCACCCCACCTTTTTTTAAGTATACCTATTTTGGTAATATGGTGTTCCCACATTATCCTGTGTGCCTTGCACATTGTGAGGACTCATTAAATATTTATCAAATTAATAAATGATTATCTGTTTGAAGAAGGGAAAGATTGATCATGAGTAATGGACAGAATGAGTTATGACTGAGAAATTAATGGATTAGAATAATGGACTGTGAATGAATGATGTAGTCTAGATTCATGATACTTCCGGTGAGCTATTACATAAACAATAAGTTAATTTAGATTTTTTTCTTCATTTAAATACCTTGTTTAAACTCGTTAAATACCAGCCAAGAAATGCAGGTCTATAATTATGAATTAACTGTACTTTAAATATATATTAAAAATTCATAGAACAAAGCTCGTTTGCATTAAGAACACTACTTTCTGTTCAATTATGATACTGGAGGACAGATCTTGCCAACAGAGCCAGAGACACTGGGGCATTTGAAGAAATTCTTTGATTTCAAAGACTTGTTGATCTGTATTTGTGCCCGGATAGTCATTTTATGCTTCTCCTTTTCTACTCCCCAGCTTGAACTGTGGGCCTTTTTAGGTATTTCTTAAACCTATGTGAGTCATTTTTTTTTTTTTAATTTAAGGATTAGTTACCTATTAATGTCCCCTTTTTCTTTTCTAGGTTTTAGCATTCTGTTACCTCTTTGGAAACCCTGGGCCCAGACTCTCAGTCATATCCCTTACTCCTATGGTAGGGTTCTAATTAAATTAAGGACTTCATTATGAATAGGATTAAATCCATACAGGTTGTCACTCAAAGCCATTTAAATCTTCAGGTGAGGGCTTATGTGACACAAGATGGGAAAACAAAAGTTCCTGGACTTTTCTGTGGCAGTTTGTAGGAAAGCATATATAGTGGTAGACTTTGTGTGATTTCCATGTATTCAGGTCATGTCAATTCATGCTTATTATACAAAGAGAACTTTTAATACTGTTGAGAACAAATTAACAGTAGTAATTTTCTGTAGCACAAGATGGTATCTGGCATAGCCTAAATGTAATTTAGGAGTACAACTGGCTCTTGCTGTACAACAGGGTAATCTTTTAGTCCCTCTTAATTATAGAAGATACTAAAGATTTAGTTAAAAAAGGAAGTAACATATATTCTCTTTTTTTTTGGCAGAAAGTTTTTGTAAGCTTACAGTTATTTTGTTACTAGAAAATTATATTTTAGAACTTTAAAGTATTTAAAATATTCTAGAAAATGCGAACAGCATTATTAACAACGTGTGTCTTCTGAATAAATGTCTCAAACAGAACCGTGCAGACTCTGGTACTTGGCATGCTGCCGCCTCCCTATGCCTGCACATACTCTCGGTGTACTCCTGTCGAACGGAGGTGTACGTGGAGTCCCAGGAAGGCATAGACAAATGCAGTGGCATGAAGGCAGTGGGCAGGAAAACAATCAACCCTGAAAATTCTACTTGTCACACAAGGTCTTTTAAAAAATAGTTAAACATACTGTGTTAATTTGAGTGCCTTTCTTCTTTCTAGAGGGAACAAGATCATATTTAATGTTTAGGTAGAAAACAAAGGATGGAAGTTTTATCAGACAGTTGATTGTAATTCATTGTATTGATTCCAGTTGCTAGGCATGGTCCCATGGAGTTTTTATCCTTTCATGAGGTACTGATATGAGCAGGTAGGATGCTTTGGTTTGTATTTCTTAGCATTTTTAAGGACCCTACCAAGAAGAATTCATTCTTTCCTTGTGGCAACTAACCTTTTGGGGGTTGGAGGCATTGTATTTTAGAGGAGAGCATGTGTATAATTGAAGATCAGCCTGAAGCCTGGGCAGCCCGGGCAGCCCAAGGTCAAGGGAAACAGTGGCACTGTGCCCTACAAGAAAGGCCAAATGATTGTTCTAAATGAATCCTTTGCCTCACCTTAAGGACTTTTAAGAATTCCCTCCCAAATTCCATGTTGGAGGAGAAGAAGTAAATACTGAGATGAAACTTAAAATGTGGCATGTTATATATATTTGGGTATGGAGAAGGGAGGGACAGAAAGTCCCTATTTCAAGATAGCAAATAACTTGTAATTTCATAAAAATATACAGCTAAAGATTCCAAAGTGCTTTTCAGAGGACTGTTGAATAATATATTCCTAAACGGCAGCAATATGTCATAGTTCATAGTGGAGACAGAAAACCATTGTGTCGGTTGTAAATCTGGGGTGTGTGTGTGTGTGTGTGTGTGTATATGTGTGTGTGCTGCAGGGGGTGCCTCTGGCTCTCAACTTGGACATCTGTATTCTCGCTAGGCCATGTTAATACTTAAAACCAAACTCTTTGCTAAAAAAGAGAGCAGTAGCTTAGTCTGCAGATGAAACTTTGTGCTTCCAAGAATTAGCTCTTTATAGGTTGTGCTTTTTGGATGATACTGTGGTCCACAAAGCTAACCCTGGCATTTCTTTTATTAATCTGTTATTCCTCAGGGTATAGAAGGTTTAGTAAATTTAGGACAAAATTTTATATTCAGTGGCAAAAAAAAGAAAAGACAAAACTATGCTAAATATATTACTAGCTCTTAAAATTTTAGTATAGATAGTATTTTTTATAAACCACTACCAGGGCGGTAGCTCATAGATGCTCTGTGACTGCCTCGTTCATCTCGCTGCTTCAGTCCCTGTGGCCCTATTATGAATGTTCTCTTACACATGTCTTCTATGGAAACGATTTCTGTAATATATTGTTTTCCACGTTTGGCAGAAGTTGGGGGTGTTTTAGTTGACATCATTCTGTTTTTGGAAATCCTGTTCAGAAAATTACTGTTGGTTTTCAAACTGACAACTGTTTTGCTGCTTAAAACTTCAGTTTCCCTGAAAGAGACCCTGTATGTGTTCAGTACACTGCATAATGCCTTGCACCTTGCAGGGATCCAACGGGTCAGAATCATTAAAGGCTAGAAAGTTAAAGCTAGCTTACCTCTGTCTCATCTCAGCTTGAGGAGAAATACAGTATTGTGCTTAAGATACACAATTTGGTTCAAACATACAAGGCAAGATAGACAACTGCACAAACATCGTAAGTGAAACTTAGATACTTTTAAGGCATATACGTGCGTATTCACATACATGTATGTGTGTACATTTAAATGAGATTTGGAACTTGAATTTATATAGTGATCTTACAGAGAATTGTATTTAAAGGGTTTTTATTTTATTTAAAGTGCTCCTATTTCAAGGCAGTTTTCTTTATTAAACCAGCCCCTCAAGCAAAGTTGGAAACCTAATACAAGTGCCATTTGCCTGAATTAACCAGATATTTGTGTAAACTATTATTTTGTCTTTGGATGATTAGGACCATGACATTCTGGTTTTTCTTCCATATCTTTAGGGAATCAGCCTTAATTTTATGTATGGCCATCACTTTCCTCAAAGTACCGTGCAGCATACTTCAAATGTAATTTATCTCTATCAAGTGATTAGTAATAAATCTGAGGTTTTTTCATGTCCTAGGGATGAACAATTTCACACGTTCAGATATTGACTCATACAGCATTCTATTAGAAATGCTCATAATAGTACCCTCCCTCACCAGTGTCATCTTGCGTTTGAAGCAGGTATTTTTTTCTTATCAGTTAAAGAATGAGTGTAGACTGAGTGCAGTCATAGTAGGTGCTCAATAAATAGTCGATTATTGATCTACCATCAAACTAACTGTTACCTTTTCATGGAGGAGTATATTTTTGGAGTAATACATGTTTGAAACTGAAAAATTCTATCATTTGACAGGAATTACTAAGCTTATTTAGGCTGGAGTTAGTAACATGCAATAAAAATACTGTTTGTGTAGAACATGGTCTGAAGGTAGGAGATGGGAAAAGTTTAAGCAGTTATCTTTTTGTGCAAGACACATTAATAAACGTGAGTAAATGTCTTAATAGGGCTGCTGAACCCAAGAGGAAACTGCTGGAGACTTCTGCCATCAGTTTCTGCATTGGTATACCTAGCATTACCTGTCTTAGGTACTATCCATTTCTCCCCAAATCTCGGTTGCTTTCCAGTGTTTTAAAAGTGGGTAGTGATGAAATGTGAAGTTATATTCAATCACCTGTACTCCTGTGTTTTCTCAGAGTATCTCTAATATGAGGGAGAAATTTTTATGAATATTTGTTTCAGAATCTGTTAATTTGTGGCTTCAGAGCATTTTTGACAGAGCTTGCCCAATGTGAACAGAAAAACATTCCAACCTGAGCTGGGAGGGACAGAGCGCATAGCCCAGTGTAACGGGGCACTGCCTCCTGGCGAGGTTCTTGGTGTCTGACCGGGATGCTGGCTGCTGGCTGGTGGCCACTGTCCGTGTTTGGGCTGAGGTGTGTTGTCCTTAGGAGAAGGACGAAATGGGTTCTAGATGAACTTGTATTTGAGGTGGACAGAATAAAAAATAATGTGGTATAAATACACCAAAAATTTATACACACTACTACAAAAACTAAAAAATGGAGGAGGGGGAAGAAAATGATAAAAGGTCAGTGATATTTTTTTACAGCCTCTAAAAAAATTATTTTTAAATCCAAGTCTCTTGGACACTAAGCAGTTGCTTACTTTATTTAACACTGCAGGACTTTAATTTATGGGATGGTTCTCAGGTACCATCTGTACTCTGCTATTAGAATTGACCATGTGTGTGAACTTTACATTGCTTGAAGATTTTCCAAAAATGGACTATGTAAGTTGCTGTTGATGTTGTTTTAAGATTTTCCTGTAGGTTGTGGTTAAATGGACAAGTTACATGTATGATCTGTGGTGCAAGGTCAGATCCTGGGCATTAAAGATAAGTTTGGCTAACTTATTTTACTGAAGATACTAACCGTCTTCCCTCTGATTGCATTGATGTTTTTCTTAAGCTATTTTTCTCAACGTAACAATCTGCATTGAAAGTTCTTTTAGCTCTCACAGTGTACTAATTCACATTTTTTAAGGATTCAGTATTTTGTGAATTCTTTTTACACTTAAAATGTATACCTTGCAGAGGGATAAAAATAAATTTTGCAGTAAAGTATGTGCAGAGGGTGTTCTGGGACTTAGTTCTCCAGAGTGCTTAAAGTATGATGCTAAATTCGAAGGCTAATAGGTCGACTGTAAATTATTTATATTAGCACTGTCCAGTAGAAATAAATGGGAGCCACATATTTAATTCTTTATTTTCTAGCAGGCGTATTAAAAAAGAAATGGTGGCATTAGCTTAAGTATTTTAATTAACCCAATATATTAAAAATATCATTTTAGTATGTAATCAGTATACAAACTTATGGAGATATTTTGCCTTTCATTTTTCCCATGGTAAGTTTCTAAAATTCATTTTGCATTTGGCACTCACAGTGCATGTCAGTTCTGACTAGCTACATTTCAAGTGCCCCAATAGCCCCGTGGCTAAGGGCTGCTATATTGGACAATGCAGGTTCATAGGGTACAAAGTATGACTTTATGTTAAGTTGGGAGATGGTGCGGTAGGCATGAAATCATGGTACTTTAAAAATTACTTAATATACTTAGAAAAGTATCTAATAGAATTACCCACATTGTCTTCATTTTAAATTTGCTGTAGAACGAGCTCAATCTGTTCCAACTTGCCAAGCATTATTTAAGAAGAAATTCCATGCCATGTAAAATACCATGATATGCTCATTATAACAACACATTATTAACACATTTTTCAATGTGTTCGCTAAATTCTGTCCTGTTTCTTCAAAATAATAGCTTAAATTGCATGTTAATTGTATATCTGTACTTGTTTTTATACTATTCTTATAATAATGTGTATTAACAAACAGCCCTAGGATTCTAATCTTCCTATGCATCTGTCTTCCAGTACTTACTGGTACACTTATTAAGTTGTTACAAGTGGCAGAAAAGTAGAATGAACCACTGGTTTTTTTCCATTAGATTGTTTTTATCATGTGATCATGTACCAAGCCAGCTATAAATTATTGTATTTCTGTAGACGATGGAAAATAGTGTTTATGTCTTATGTTTGCTAAATGTTTGCAATTTCTAAGTAAACTTTTCATCTCCTAAGATGAGTGTAAAGTGTGATTTTATTTTTGCTTGTTTTGGTGTTTTAACCTCAGCTCCAGTCTGCCAAGCAGTCCTGTTTAATAGCTGTGATGGTGGTAGTGGGGTGGATGTGTGAGCTGTTGTCTCAGTGAATTCATTACTTACAGTTGTAGAAAGAATTAAAAGTATCATTTGTGTCCAGGACATTAAAAAAAAGTCAAAAACAAATTAAAGAAATTGTCACACTTGTCTTTAGAGTACATTAATAATGACTAGTTGACTTATGAAAGTCATTATAATAACTAGATTTGCTTTTTCTCCTACATTTTAAATGAAGGCATAGAGCAGGGAATTGATAATTTCAGTGTTAAATCCCATGTTTTCTGAGCCTTGAGTCTCACTTCATATGTTTTAAGCTGGATATATACAGCATTCACAGTAATTTAAATGGTTTTAATACATAAGCATACTCTGAAAAGTATTTGATGAAGTTGGACACTTTTTTAACTCAAGTTTTCAAATACTAAAAAGGATGTTTTGTGGGAAAGGCCTTTATTACTTTGTCCCATGACTCTTCAGGATTGTATTTTAAATAACGTACTATTATCTATGCCTATTTTTGGTAGGAAACAGGATATAGAAGTTATTTGCATCATGCCAAAGTCCCACAAACTGTTTAAAACGACAGTATTGTTTTTGCTTTGATATGCTAGGGAAGGGAACCAGCTTACTAAAGACAGTGTTGATTTGAGTTAGCAGATTATAAAAAGAAGTTTGGACAACAATTAATATTAGCAAAGTGCTTCCCTGGGAAATTGCTTTGCTTAATAGGGTGCTTCTTGAAATAAAAGATTAACAGTAATAACAGAGGCAGGATGATACACTAGCTTTAAAATTCTTGAATATGATAAACCTTTCATCATTTGTATATATTTAGCAGTACCACTTTCCTCGTGTTGCAAGCTCAAATTTTGCTTTTGGTGCTTTTTTTTTTTTTTTTTTGAGGCAGAGAAACGATTTGGTTTGTTTTTGTTGTTATTGTTTTAAAAAGTGCCAAGGTTCCTATCTTTCCCACTCTACTCCAAAATAGCTAGATGGAGCATCAGCTTTATTTAAAATAATAAGTTACAGTATGCCCTTTTCTTATGAGAAGTGTAGTATCATTATATGTGTCCTGTGTTACAGTAGAAGTTGAAAATAGAAGCAATAATTACTGTAGTCTCTTCTCTTTCACAGAAAGATTCTTAGAGTAATCCTGGCTGCCAAGAGGAATTCCCTTACCACTCCTTATAATTATATGAACAACAGACAGATAATACTTATGAATTTACACTTTTAGTATCAGAATCCTCCAAAGATACAAATCTCTTGTATTAGATTCCTTCTATACTTCTCATAGTAATTACGGCATGATTAATGAAAGGTCTGCTTTCTGTGTAGAGGAGCTAACTGTGGGCTGAAATGGTCCTCCATCATATTATTTTTGTATTCACATATTTCTTAAATTGCTAGTGATCTCTCTAGACATGTTGTTGAGAGAATCTGGAAGGCTGGTGAGTAATTGGGATGGGTAGAGCTTCAGTCACCCCATCTGTTTTATTTTCAAGGAAATTTTGTAGAGACTTACCATCTAGGGTCCCCTGGAGCAAAACTAATCACCAGTTCTCTCTTGTCTGTAACTAAGTGGGGACACATGTAATTTGTAACATTGAGTTCATAAGTCTTAATGTTAGTTATTCTATGTGAAGAAATTTTTAAGTTAAACCAGTTTGTGTGGCATTTATTATAGTAAAAATCAGAAACGACTTGAATACACAATAGGAGATTCAGTAAATTGATATTTTCCTACAGTGGTATTATATGCACTCACAAAAACAAAATATAAAATTACATGAAAAAGATCTCATAAATTAATTTTTCAAAGGAAGTTAAAGAGAGTAACAAGATGTTAGAAGTATGTAAAGTAAGATTCTGGTTTTATTTTTTTTTATTTAAAAAAAATTTTTTTAAAGACTTTATTTATTTATTTATTTGACAGAGAGAGATAGGGAGAGCAGGAACAGAAGCAGGGGGAGTGGGAGAGGGAGAAGCAGGCCTCCCGTGGAGCAGGGAGCCCGATGCGGGACTCGATCCCAGGACCCTGGGACCATGACCTGAGCCGAAGGCAGACGCTTAACGACTGAGCCACCCAGGCGCCCCATTCTGGTTTTATTTTAAAAATTAAAATTAATTCCCATTTCCAGTAATGGCAGGACCAACACTCCTACTGAACACAATTTAAAATGTTAGAAAAAATATTAGAAGTTTTCTTTAAAGCAGGATAAAGAAATCCACATCATACTGAAACTGCAGAACACCAATAGAAAGATACTATCTTACAAGTAATTGAAGATAAAGACATTAAATCAATAGCCAGCCAACTTCTTGTTATAGTCAGAAGATAGGGGAATGATAATTTAATGTGCTGGAATTATGTAACTACCATTATAGAATTCTACATACAAAAAGAGTTCTTTGAGGAACAAAGGTAAAATAAGCACATATATCATACACATATGATTCCCATTCATGTAAAGTTTTAAAATAGTCAAGCCTACAAAGTAAGCAAGAAAATTATTATTGTAAAGGTCATGATAGTGGTTGCATCTGGTTGGGAAAGAATGGAACCATGATCAAGGATGGGATCAAGATAGGAAATTTCAGGGATTCTGGCAGGGTTCTGTGTCTTGAACTGGGCCATGTGGACATGTCTTCATATTTTATGTACTTTGCTCAATGCTATATTCACAATAAAAGAATATCTTTTAAGTTAGAGTACAAAGTTGTTTTTAATAAAATACCATATTTATGGACTAGCCAGTACAGAAAATATTCCTACCAAATTGACTTATAGATCAACGTAATCTATCAAAATTCCAGTGCGTTTTTTCAGTAAAATTGATAAACTAAAATTTATATGGAAATGAATAGGAATTAAAATAACCAAAACAATCTTGAAAAGATGGCTTACTATAAAGGCATAATAATCAAGACTGTGGTTTTGGCATAAGAATAGACAAATCTTTGGAACAAAATAGAGCCCAGAAACAGACGGACACACATAGAGTCAACTGACTTTTGACTAAGGCACCAAAATCATCTCAATGGGGAAATCTAATAAATAGTGCTGGAACAAGATAGCTGTATGGAAAAAATAAGCCTCAACTCTTAGTTCTCATAATATCCAAAAATTAAAAATGGATCATAGAAAAACTAAGAACACATAAAAACCACTAGGAAACGAGAATATTTTTGCAACCTTGAGGTAGACAGATTTTATTGGACGGGACACAATAAGTCCTAATCATAAGGACATGAGCAGTAAAAATTTCAGATCTAGAAGGCCATGCAAATGGATAGGCATGTGTACATGCTCAGAAAACACCTGAGAAGGCCACAGCTGTCACCTGTCAATGCACAAGTAGGAAGTGAAGGCTAAGACAGTAATAATTGCCTGGATGAGTGTAGAAGACCTGCCTCAACATGCACTCAGTACCCTCCAGCAGTAATGGAGAGATCTGATTGAAGAAAATCTATCCAATCATTAGCTGACCACTAGACTATTAAGTAGGGATTTCAATGGCTACACACCATAAAGAATATGAACGTCACAAAATTAGTTCAGGAAAAGTCACCAAACAACAACAAGCAGTGACAATAAACCCTGGGGATGAGGGAGAATTTGATTCCAAGATTGGGCACATTATTCAAAATGTCCCAATTTTTAACAAAAATATAACACATGGAAAGAAAGTATGGCTCATACCCAGGGAAAAAAGCAACTAAGAGGAACTGCCCATGAGAAAGAACAGACATTACTTACTTAAAACTTTAAACAAGCTTTTTAAAATGTGTTCAAAGACCTTAGGGCGCCTGGGTGGCTCAGTTGGTTAAGCAACTGCCTTCAGTTCAGGTCATGATATTGGAGTCTTAGGATTGAGTCCCCATCGGGCTCCCTGCTCCGTGGGGAGTCTGCTTCTCCCTCTGACCTCTCCCCTCTCGTGCTCGCTCTCTCATTCTCTCTCTCTCTCAAAAAAATAATCTTAAAAAAAAAAAAAAAGACTTTAAAGAACCATGTTTTAAGAACTAAAAGAAAATTGAGAAACATGTCTCACCAAATAGTGATAGACATTTTAAGGAATCAAATAGCTCAAAAGCCAAATAGAGCCTGATTGGGGCACCTGGGTGGCTCAGTTGGTTAAGCGTCTACTTTCGGCTCAGGTCATGATCCCAGGGTCCTGGGATCAAGCTCCCTGCTCAGCGAGTAGTCTGCTTCTTCCTCTCCCTCTTCCCCACTCCCACCCTATGCTCCTGCTCTGACTCTCTCTCTCTAATAAATACAATTAAAAAAAAAAAAAATGGTCTCAGGAGAATGAGGAGACAAGTCACATACTGGGAAATAATATTTACAAAGGACCTAGCTAATAAAGAACTGTTATCCAAAATACACAAAGAACTCTTAAAACTCAACAAGAAAATGCACAACCTGATGAAAATTTGGCCAGAGACCTTAGTAGATACCTCACCAAGCAAGATATACAAATGTAAAATAAGCATATGAAAAAGCTCCACACAACGTGTCATTAGGGAAATGCAAACTGAAACACTGAGATACCACTACACACTTATTAGAAAGGCCAAAATCCAAAACACTGAAACACCAAATGCTGTCTTTATAACGTGGAGCAACAGGAACTCATTCATTGCTCATGGGAATGCAAAATGGTACAGCTACTTGAGTTTGGCAGTTTCTTATAAAAGGAAACATAATCTTACCATAGAACCCAGCAATTAAGCTCCTTGGTATTTGTCCAAAGAAATAACTTATGTACATGCAAAAATATGCACACAGATTTTTATAGCAGTCCTGTTCATAAGTGCCAAAACTCGGAAGCTGTCAAATGTCCTTCAGTAGGTGAATGGCTAAATAAACTGTGGTCTGTCTAGATAATGCAATATTAGCACTGAAAAGGAACAAACTATCAAGCCATGAAAGGGCATGGAGGAACTTTAAATGCATATTACTAAGCAAGGTTCATAGTGGATTTTGGATGATAATGATGGTCAACATAGGTTCATCAATTGTAACAAATGTTATCACCCCATTGGGGGAATGTTGATAATGGGAAAGGCTATCCCTGCGTGGAGGCAGGGGGTAGAGGAGAAGTCTGTGTATTTTGCACTCAATTTTGCTATGAACCTTTAAAACTAACCCCACAATAAAGTCTATTAAGACAAAAAGACAGAGGGGCACCTGGGTAGCTCAGTTAAGTGTCTGACTCTTGATTTTGGCTCAGGTCATGATGTCAGGGTCATGGGATGGAGCCCCATGCTGACTGTGGAGCCTGCTTATAATTCTTTTTCTCCTCCCTCTGTCCCACCCTACTCACATCTCTCTCTCTGTTAAAAAAAAAAAAAAAAAAAGGCTAGACACCTATTCCAAAGTTTATATGTGTTCCTAAGAATACTTAGGAATAAATTTAACAAAGTAAGTGCAAAATACATATTCTGAAAACATATAAAACAATGCTGAAAGAAGTGAAAGAAAATGTAAGTAAATGGAAAACTATCCTATTTTCATGGATCAGAAAACTTAACTTTGTTAGGATGGCAGTACTCTCCAAACTGATCTACAGATTAAACATAATCCCAATCAGAATCCTATCTGACTTTTTAGAAATTAACAAGCTGATAATAAAATTTATATGGAATTGCAAGGGACCAGGAATAGCCAATACCATACTTAAAAAGAAGTACAAAGTAGGAGGGCTTACAGTTTCAGTTTCAAAAACAACTACAAATCTATAGTAACCAAAACAATGTCATACTGGCATAAGGATAGTCATATAAGTCAATGGAATTGAGTTGAGAGAGAAAACTTCAAAAAAACAAAAAACAACAATGCATGTATGGTCAATTGTTTATTTTTATTTTTGAAGATTGTAGTTATTTATTTGAGAGAGAGAAAGTGCGAGAGAATGAGCGAGTCCTAGAAGGGGGGTGGGGGAGAGGGAGAAGCAGGCTCCCCGCTGAGCAGGGAGCCCAATGTTGGACTCAATCCCAGGACCCTGAGATCATGACCTGTGCCAAAGGCAGATGCTTAACTAACTGAGCCACCCAGGCGCCCCTGGTCAATTGTTTTTTGACAAGGGTGCCAAGACCACTCAATGGGGAAAAATTATCTTTTTTATAAAAGATATTTCAAACAACTAAATATCAACATGCATCCAAAATAATTAATCTGGATCCCCACCTCACACCATATACAAAAATTAACTCAAAAAGGATTAAAGACCTAAATGTAGAGCTTAAACTATAAAACTCAGAAGAAAACAGGTGTACATCTCTGTGGCCTTGTATTAGGCAATGTTTTTGTTGTTATGACATCAAAAGCACAAATAACAAAAGAAAAAGCAGATAAATTGGACTTCTTCAAAACTGAAAGCTTTTGTACTTCAAAGAACACTCTCAAGAGTGAAAAGAAAACCCACAGAATAGGAGAAAATATTTAAAACTCATATATTTAATAAGAGATGAGTCCCCAGAGTATATTAAAAACCCTTACAACAACTCAACAGTGATAAGCAAATGACCCATTAACTTGCGGGCAAAGGATTAAGGATTTGAACATTTCTCCATAGAAGATGTACAAATGTCCAATAAACACATGAAAAGATGCTCAACATCGTTAGTCATTAGAAAATATGTATCAGAGCCATACTGAGATACAACTTCACATTCACATGGTGGCTACGATAATACAAAAACAAGTGTTGGCAAGTATGTGGAACTGTGAGAGACTCATTTTTTATCTTTCTTACGATGTTTTTATTTTAACTTAAATTAATTAACATAATGTATTATTTGTTTCAGGGGTACAGGTCTGTGCTTCATCAGTCTTATATAACACCCAGTGCTCATTACAACACATACCCTCCCCAGTGTCCATCCCCCAGTTACTCCATCCTCCCACTTGTCCCCCTCCAGCAACTCTCAGTTTGTTTCCTAAGATTAAGAGTCTCTTATGGTTTGTCTCCCTCTCTGGTTTTGTCTTGTTTCATTTTTTCCTGTTTTCCCCTATGATCTTCTGCCTTGTTTCTTAAATTCCATGTATCAGTGAGATCATATGATAATTGTCTTTCTCTGACTGACTTAACTTAGCATAATAGGGTAGTATGATCATGTTTTTAATGAATGTGTCCTTAAATAATTTTTAAAATGTTCCTGTTTTTGAGGGAGGGTGAGAGGAAAGACTCATAGTTAAGCAGACTTTATTACTACTAGTTAATTAAAAGCTGATATGGTATGTCACCTGAAAAAGCACATTGGGTTATTTCTCCAAAAAAGATATTCAAGTGGCCATCATGTATCCAAATTAGGTATCTGGGAGAAAGATGAATCTTGTGGCTAGACAGGGGAAACATATTGCAAATTGGATTTATAACTAAATAGGAATAAATACACTTTGGGATTTGCTGAGTTGCTTAAGTCTGTAGCAAAGTAGATAAAGGAATATAAATAAATATACATCAAAACTGAAACAAGGGACCAGGGGGAAAATATATAAAAGTACTGAGACCAATTTTCTGGCTTGTTTATTGGCCTAACCGTGAGAAATGTCACAATCTCAAATGACCACGACAGCACAGTTAGAGGAAATGTGTAAAGGTGGCTGGATGGACACACACTGAGCTACTGGTATTTTTACTTAGTTACACTAATTAAACTGCCCCCTGGCCTCATACAGACATCCTACAGCTGCCAATTTGTAACCTCTGTTCAAGTGTATGGTTGCTTCATTGAGAAGCAAACCATTCAAAGGCTAACAATAGAGGGCAATATACTTTGGCTAATTATTTTAATAAACACTGGACAGACAGGGATAGGTGTGATTATGTAGGCAACATGATTATGAGTAAACATCATGTCAAATTTAAGAGTCTGTCCTATTTGCTGAGCAGAAGTTATAACTGTCAACATTAATAAAACCGAAAGTATTTTAATGTGGCTTCTGGATCTATTTCAAGCATAATGCCTTCATTTGAACTATGTTGAGCATATAAATTACACTGGAAGATGATGAGAATATTGTTATTTTATCTAGAATAAGTTAAATCAATGGCAAAATTATATTATAGAAGCAACGTAACACTGAAAACCTTGAAAAACTGAAAACAAAAAAAATTACTTGAGTTGCTACAATCCTAACAATTGTTTTAATGTACATTTTATATATAGTAAGAAGAAAATGTTGGATCCTACTTTTTAAAAATTTAACATTACATCACACTAATTTGTCCATGTAATATAATCTGCATAAATAGTAGAAAATGTTGGATCTCAGATGTAGGATGTTGAAAATTTGAAACCCAATCAAAGAAAAGTTGTAAAATATTTTTTAAAACCTTAAAATCTTACAAAATCACAAAAATGAATATTTTAATTTGAAAATGTGATTAGAATGTTTTTTACGTTTCTAAAAATTCAATTTGCCAACACATTTGGTAATAGGATAAAATGATCAAAAAACACATTTCTTTCATCAAGGTTGATACTTCAGTTTTTTTTTTTTCCAGTGAACTTACTTCTTAACAGATTTGATTTGGCACAGATTCTAACTTCAGCAAGTATTTGAAGAGTCCAGTATTTTATTTTTTCTTCCACTGGCCACCCTTCAAAACTACAAAGGCAACTTTTGCAGGTACTATATGATGGTCCCCCTAAACACAGATGGCTCTTAGGTGTAACTTTCACCTCCAACCTTTGTTATATGCTTTCCTACGTTGAGGAGCAATCTCTAGAGCCAATATTAGACTATCAGTCATTATTCTATGCCCTGGCTTATGATTCCACAGATGGGAACTGGTTCTAGGCTAGCTGCACTCACACATTGAAGCATCTACCCCACGCTGATTCCTGGAAGAGTCACACTCAGAAAAATGGTCCCCTCACAGAGCGTGAAATTTTTCCAACAGGATAAAACAGGGTTGCTTTTTAACTTGTTTTTAATGAGTGTACCATTTTGGGATGAGCTGTGTATAGTTGATAAAAGAAAGACAAGCATTCTTTTATGTGCAGATACTACAACTATGATCTTATCTCAAACTAACAGTGACTTTAAAAACAACTGACCTTGCTCCCTAATTACGCTACACTACAGAAGTACTAGAGATGAATGATCCTGGAACAAAGTTAATAATTATGGAAATCTTTCCCAACATTTTAACACATTTAAAATAATGATCCCTTACAAGTGAACTTGCTCAGTTACCTAAAGGTACCTTATCCACATGCTTTATCTTGAATAGCAGCACATCCAGAAATAACATAGCTCAAAGCTAGGTGTTCTCTTTGTATTTTTTAAATGATCAATGATTTTTTTTTTTGATATTTTTTTTTTATGACTAAAGCAGGCATCTGGTTTTACTGCCTTAAAAATATTCAGACTAAAAATATTGTAGCCATGACATAATAAGCAACAAAGCCCAGCACCAAAACTCACCCAAAGTTCTTTGTAAGGAAAAATCTGACCCTTCCTCCAGGAACTCTCTCTTGCTCCTCTCTATCAGAGGGGGTGTTTTATTTAGGGCACCAGGCCTTCTGCAGCTCCTTCATATCCATGAGAGAATATAGGTCTGTCCCCAGCTCAACTGGCTCAGTAAGGCAGATGTGTTTCTGGCCACAGAAAATAACCAGAACCTGGGTACTCATTACAGAAGGCAAACTCATTGTTGTATAACTTTCATAAAACCTCAGTTGAGAAACACAGTACGAATGAGGGATTTCTGAACGATACAAAGATCCGTGCATTCTTTCAAGAATATCAGAAAGCCAGGTACTCCTAAGAGCAAGTGAGTAGAGAAAAAGCACATGCTTTCAAGTGTGAGCTTCCTTTTATCACTTACTAGCTGTGTAACCTCTCTCTGGCCTACCCTATGGATCATTTCCTATTTAAAATTTTTGTTATCCTATCATATTTTATATATCCTTAGAAGCAGCCTTCAATTCACTGAGATAAAGTGGGGGGAATTATTTCTACAGTTAACAAATAAATAATTGATAATACGTAATATAGAAAGGAAGTCTAATGCATCTTAGGGACTTACAGATGGCTTAATATTTTAAATTATATCAACATATCACATCAGTAGCCCAACTAAGGAAGAAAAAAAAAAACCTAGATCATTTCCATTGATGCTGGAAAGGCATTAAATAAAGTCAAGACTATCCAACAACAAACAGAAACAGACTCATAAATACAGAGAACAAACTGGTGGTTGCCAGAGGGGAACGGGTTAAGAGGATGGGCAAATAGGTGAAAAGAATTATTAAGTACAAACCTCCAGTTATAAAATAAGTCACAGAGATGAAAAGTACAGCATGGAGATATAGTTAATAGTATTGTACAGTGAGAGATGGTAACTACACTTAATTGAGGTGAACATTACATAATATATGTAATTGCCAAATCACTGTGTTCTGCACCTGAAACTAATATAGAATTGTATGTCGACTATATTTAAATAAATTTTTTTAAAAAATAAAAAAATAATTCAATCAAGTTAAAACCTGGTAAATGTATAGGATATTTGCCCCTCAATTTTTCAGGTTCTGTATACTATTTATGTGCTCCTTACAGTTTTATTTCCCATGCAGCCATTTTTAATATTTGAAGATTACTGGGCCACTTATCCTAATTAATATTTTAGTGGCCATGAATTCATTTGCTTTAGAGAAAAACAAGATATAATTTAAATGTGTACAGTTTGGCTTCTAGTGAGAAATGGGTTATTCAATGAACTTTTTTTGTTAATTTATTATTTTTTTTAAGATTTTTTATTTATTTATCTGAGAGAGAATGGGAGACAGAGAGCATGAGAGGGGGAGGATCAGAGGGAGAAGCAGACTCCCCGCTGCTCCCCGCTGAGCAGGGAGTCCGATGCGGGACTCGATCCCGGGACTCCAGGATCATGACCTGAGCCAAAGGTAGTTGCCCAACCAACTGAGCCACCCAGGCGCCCCCTTTTTTTGTTAATTTAGTGAGCCTCTATGGCATGTTGGTTTACATAAAACTAAATAAATAATGGTTGTGATTATTTGTTATTACCAAAAAAAAAAAACTATCCCTGATTTTTTTAAAAAGCACTTAATAACCTAGGACTAAAAGGCTATTATCTTAATATAAGAAAATCTATCTGGGGGCACCTGGGTGGCTCAGTCGTTAAGCATCTGCCTTCAGCTCAGGTCATGATCCCAGGGTCCTGGGATCAAGCCCCGCATCGGGCTCCCTGCTCAGCTGGGAGCCTGCTTCTCCCTCTCCCACTCCCCCTGCTTGTGTTCCCTCTCTAGCTGTCTCTCTCTCTGTGTCAAATAAATAAATAAAAATAAATAAAATCTTTTTAAAAAAATGTATCTGAAACCAATAGCCACATAATTCTTCACAGAAACATATTCATTAAAATTAGAAACAAATCAGGTATAAATTTTCACATTATTTAACATTTAGCACTGAGTTAGAACTCTTGCCAATGCAAACAATACATGGCAAGGAAATGAGCTCCATTTTGGAAAAGGGGAAACATACTTATCATTACTTATGAATGATATTATATACTAGAAAAACCATGATATAATAAAATGAAATTTCTAGAATTAATTCAAGCTCAGTAAGATGCTAGACATAAAATAAACATGTAATTGGCTCTTTGTTATGGGAAGACAGCATTTTTGCTTGTTCTTAATACAGCAGCAGTAATCAGTTACAAAACAATACAATTCAGCTGAAAAAATTCTAGTCACAATGTATTCTAATCTCCAAAGAAATGCAGAGGACCCATGTGAAAAAAAAAACCATAAAACTGCAGAGATATAAAAGGAGAGACATCATGTTCTTCAATGGAGAGAATGAGTTTTGTAAATTTGTGAATCATATTTTGTATGTGTAACTCAATGCCAATAGCATGGAGTTTTCTTTACAAAATGATTACAAAGTTTGGAAAAACAACTAAGTGACTATATCAATGGGGAACAGACTTCTGTAAAACTGTAATAATTTAAGACATGTGGACAGTAGAGGCAGTACCGCCATACAAGCATTCAATATGTGATCAATGGGGGACTACAAACCAACAACAACAGGAAAGATTATTCAATAAACTGAAAAATACTCATTAAATATTTTGGGAAAAATCAATTCAGATATTCACCTCATACTTTGGAGTGGGCTAAAAGAATAAAGGCAAAATAAAACCATTTCAAAAGATGTTGATAAAAATAGAAGTAAATCTCGAATCTCTCAAGTGGGGAAAACTATCTTAGAAAGGATTAAATAATTCAGATAAAAATGCCCAGTAGACTAAAAATTTAAGTCTAAAATTAAAACTAAATCCTAGCACTTAAACTAACAGAACGCTGTATGCTAACTATACTAGAATTAAAAAAAAAAAAACAAAAAAAAACACTACATCCTAACAATAAGAAGATAAACTATGAATTGAAGGCAACATTTTCAGGAGTGGCACTCCTGGAAAAAAAAAAAATGAATGTTGTAGTTCTTTACACTGTACTTGCAAATTTCCTATAAGTTTAAGATTATTTCATGTTTTTTTTAAATCTTTTTTTTTTTTTTAAGTAGGCTCCATGCCCCATGTGGGACTTGAACTCATGACCCTGAGATCAAGGTTGGATGCTCTACCAACTGAACCAGCCAGGTGCCCCTAAAATTATTTCAAATAAAAAATATTTATGAATACCCTTGACATGTGAAGAATTCTGCAAGTTGATAAGAAAAACACTAAGACCCCAGTAGACGAATGCGTAAAGGATATAGACACAGTGCAGATACCCGTGGACATACACACACACTCACAAAAGGGGAAAAAAAGGTGGTTAACAGACATGGCAGAAAAATATTCAGTCTTAGTAGCAAAGAAATGCAAATTAAAATAAGACTTCAATTTACAACTGTCAAATTAGCAGTGTTTTTGGTTTTGTCTTTCATAATAATACCAAATGCTTACAAGAGTATAATGAAACAGGCACTCTTTCTCATGACTGGTGGAAGTATAAATAAGAATAAATAATTTAACTGTTTGTGTAAAGAGTATCGACATACTTGAATACAGTGTTCATCATTTACATTAATGAAAAATTTGGAAACAACTTACTTGTCAAGCTATTCAAGGGGTTATTGGATAAATTATGAAATATGATATAGCCATTCAAATGGTGTTCACAAAGAAAATTTTTAAGCCATATATTTTATTTTTATTTTATTTTACTTTTTAAATTCCAGTATAATTAATGTAGAGTGTTATATTAGTTTCAGGTGTAAAATATAGTGATTCATTAATTCTATACATTACTCAGTGCTCATCCCTGTAAGTGTGCTCTTCATCCCCTTTCTCTCTCTCACCCATCCCCCCCACCTCCCCTCTGATAGCCATCAGTTTGTTCTTCATAGTTAAGAGTCTGTTGTTTGGTTTGTCTCTTTTTTTGTTTGTTTTGTTTCTTAAATTCCACATATAAGTGATATCTTGGTATTTGTCTTACTCTATTTCACTTAGTATTATACTCTCTAGATCTACCCATGTTGTTGCAAATAGCAAGATTTCACTCTCTTTTATGGCTGAGCAATAATCCTTTGTATGTATAGACCCATCTTCTTTATCCATTCATCTCGCAATGGACACTTGGGCTTGCTTCTATAATTTGGCTATTGTAAACAATGGAGTAGTGGAATTACTGGGTCATATGGCAATTCTATTTTTAATTTTTTGAAGAATCTCCATACTGTCTTTCACAGTGGGTGGTGCACCACTTTGCATTCCCATCAACAGTGCAAAAGTTTCCTTTTTCTCCACATCCTCGCCAACATTTGTTGTTTCTTGTGTTTCTGATTTTATCCATACTGACTGGTGTGACGTGATATCTCATTGTGGTTTAGATTTCTATTTTCCTGATGATCAGTGATGTTGAGCATCTTTTCATGTGTCTGTTGGCTATCTGGTTATCTTCTTTGGAGAAATGTCTGTGTCTTCTTCCCATTTTTTAACTGGGTTGTTTTTTGGGTGTTGAGTTGTATATGCTCTTTATATATTTTAGATACTAACCTTTTTATCAGATATGTCATTTGTAAGTATCTTCTCTCATTCAGTAGGCTCTCTTTTAGTTTTGCTGACTGTTTCCTTTACTGAGCAGAAGCTTTTTATTTTGATGTAATACAAAGTTTATTTTTGCTTTTGTTTCCCTTGCCCCAGAGACTTATCTAGAAAAATGCTATGGCCAATGTCAGAGAAATTACTGCCTGTGCTCTCTTCTAGCAGTGTTACAGTTTCAGGTCTCAAATTTAGGTCCTTCATCCATCTTGAGTTTACTTTTGTGTATGGTGTAAGAAATTGGTCCAGTTTTCCCAACACCATTTGCTGAAAAGACCTTTTTCCTATTGCATTTTCTTGCCTCTTTTGTCAAAAATTAATTGACCTTATACCACAGGTTTATTTCTGGGCTCTCTACTCTGTTCCATTGACCTATGTGTCTATTTCTATGCCAGTACCATACTGTGTTGCTTACCCTAGCTTTGTAGTAGATCTTGAAACTTGGGATTGTGATACCTCCAGTTTTTTCTCTTCTTTTTCAAAACTGCTTTAGCTATTCAGGTTCTTTTGTGGTTCTGTGAAAAATTCTGTTGGTAGTGTGATAGGAATTGCATTAAATGTGTAGATTGCTTTGAGTAGTATGGACATTTTAACAGTATTTGTTCTTCCATCTCTGAGCACTGAATATGGAATAATTGAGCATGGAATTTAAATATGGAATGGAATGGAATCATTGGAATATGGAATCATTGGAATTCCAATGGAATTGTTGGAATATGGAATCGAGCATGGAATATGGAATTTTCCATCATTGAGCACTGAATCATTGAGCATGGAATATCTTTCCATTTGTTTGTGTCATCTTCAATTCCTTTCATCAGTGTTGTATAGTTTTCAGAATGTGGGTCTCTCACTTCCTTGATTAAGTTTATTCCTAGGCATTTTATTATTTTTGGTGCAATTGCAAATGGGATTGTTTTCTTTTTTCTTAAAAAGATTTTATTTATTTATTTATTTATTTATTTATTTATTTATTTATTTATTTGAAAGAGAGAGAGAGAGGAGGGGCAGAGGGAGAGAGAGAATCCCAAGCAGGCTCCACACTCAGTGCGAGCCTGACGTGGAGCTCTATCTCATAACCCTGAGATCATGACCTGAGCAGAAACAAAGAGTCAGATGCTCAAGTGACTGAGCCACCCAGGTGCCCTGGGATTATTTTCTTAATTTCTCTTTCTGCTACTTCATTATTACCATTTAGAAATGCAACAGATTTCTATATATTGATTTTGTATCCTGTGACCTTACCGAATTCATTTATCAGTTCTAGCAGTTTACAAAGGAATTTTTTAAATAATGTGATAAATATGCTAAGAAAGCAAGATACAAAATTGTTTATACAATATGGCCACATATTTTTTTAACGATTTTATTTATCTGATAGAGAATACAAGCAGGGAGAGCAGCAGGCAGAGGGAGAGGGAGAAGCAGGTTCCCCACTCTGCAGGAAGCCAGATGCAGGGTTAGATCCCAGGACCCTGGGATCATGACCTGAGCCAAAGGCAGAGCTCAACTGACTAAGCCACCCAGGCACCCATGGCCACATATTTTTAAAAATGAATAGGAAAAAAATAATTTTTAAAAGTACATATGAACAGTAGTTGTTTTGAGTGGAGAACCTGATAATTTTGTTTTTTCAACTCTTAAATTTACCCAATTTTCCTCAAGGAGAATGTATTAGTTTATACTTTTATAATATATGACTCATAAACAAATCCCTGCTATGTCCAGAGCTGTGGGGAAATCCCATGGTATGTGCTCATCATAGATTCCAGGTTTCTGACTTTAATAAAAGGATTCTAGGGGCATCAGAGTGGCTCAGTCGGTTAAGCATCCAATTCCTGATTTTGGCTCAGGTCACTGTGGGATTGAGCCCTGCATGGGCTCCATGCTCAGCATGGAGTCTGCTTGAGATTCTCTCCCTGTCTCTCTCCCTCCCCCTCTGCCCCTCCTCCCACTTGCATCCGCACAAACCCTCTCTCTCTCAAATAAATAAATAAAATATTTTTAAAAAATAATTCTATATGAACTTTTAAACCAATGGTGGCAGCTTTTCCAGTTCCATCTGCACTACCAGCCACACAGAGGTTGGGTATACAGAAAAAGGCTGACTGATCACAAATGCTATTGCTAGGCACTTTGATACTGTAAGATACCTAATGATTAGTTGGATCTGAGGAGGAAAAAGGACCTTTTAGAAAAAAAGACAATTCTACTAGAAATTTTTAATGGTAATTTTTTGTTTGCTCTTTTCTTAAACTACTTTTTCAGAATACAAGAATTATAAATGCTGGATATAAAAGGTTCAAGTGTTATAGGTATTTATGATGGGGAGAGTGACTATCACTATTAAAGTTTGACATATATTACTCCCAATTTTTTGGATGCATATCTCACATTTTAAAAAGAATAATGGGACCATTCTACACATGCTGTTTTGTAACTTAAATTTTCAGTTTAATAGTATATTGCTGACAGCTTCCCTTGTTAGAACATATGAGCCCCCTCATTTAATGGTTTAAAATAGTCCTCTTTTAGTTTACTCTAATTTATTTAACCAATGCCCTATGATAGTCCTTTTCATTACCAATTCATTATTATCAACAATGCTACAATGAATATACACGTCATTGTGCACTTGCACAACACAGAAGTGTCTGAAATATTTGATTATTTTACAATAAACACCCATTACTCTTGATTATTTGTGTGTGATAAATTCCTAGAAACAGATTTTCTGGGTTAAAGCTTATTGGTAAGTAGGCCTCTACCAATGTTGTTTATATTCACAACTACTGTATAATGAAAATGCCTCTTTTTTTTACATCTCCAACAATGTAGTACATCATCAAGGTTTGTTTTCTTTCAGCCAATCTGATTGGTGCAAATTATCGTCGTTGCTTTCTTTTGCATTTCTTTAATTATTACAGAGGTTGAACTCTGATTACAGAATGATCTCTTGATTGTTTCTGGTCAATTCTAGAAATTGGCCATTATTGTCCTTTGTATTTCTATTTGCTTATCTTTTCTTGTTGATTTGTCAAAGCTCTTTTTATATTCAGGAATGTAGCCCTTTATTATGTTATTTGTACAATTTTCTAAGGCTTTCTTTTCACTTTTTATTTTCAATTCTTTGGTATAGAAAATCTTTAAGTTTAATGTAGTTTTATTTACCAGTATTTTTCTAATTCTGGGTTTGTGTCATGCTTAGGAAGGCTTTTTCCACTCCAAGAATATAAATAATATTTATTTATGTTTTCTTCAAGTATTTTTAGGATTTCATTATTTTACATTTTTATTTTTGAAGCATCCAGAATTTATTTTGATGTAAAGCATGAGATGAAGACCCAGTTTCTTCTTGTCACAAATTGCTAATCAGTTGACCTGATACCATTGATCAAATAATCCATCTTTTCTGCACTAATTTGAAATGCCATATTTAAGATGTACTAAATACTCATATATAGTTGATGTATTCCTGGGATCTATTTACCTTAGCCCCTGAGCCAGAATGTGGCAATTTACTTTTGAGTAAATATACACTTAACAGAAAAACAAAATACTACTGCTATGGAGTTGAACATCCCTAGACTAAATTGAAAAATTCCTTTTTACTAATTTATCTTTCAAGATGAATCTCTGGCAACAGGGTTAACATAACTAAAAAAGTCAAATTTGGTATCACGCCCAAGTCACTGTGAGCCTTACCCACAGTTCCTTACCCCTACTTTACTTTGTCAAGGAAGGATTAATAATGTTCCTCTCTCAATATTTCTGGCCAGTGAGTTCACTGTGACAAAATAATAGAACCACAAATTGAAAGTCCTAGTAAAGGTTGGTGACATCAATCTAAGCAGTGGAACTTTTCCTCTAAAAGATGCCCTGAGTATGAATGGATTTTTAGATTCATATGTAGACATGAGTAACTATGCATCTCTTTTTCTAGCTCCTGTATCTAACCCTTGTAGATTCACACTGAATACATAAAAAATAGACATAGTATTTTAGTTTAAGGTAACGTTTCTGAATGGATAGAATTCACACAGAATCAATGACGGGGGATTTGCCACAGTCTGCCTTCTTGCCATGGGGTGTGTGTGTGTGTGTGTGTGTGTGTGTATTCTCCTTTCCTTTCTTCAGCTAACACAGCATGAAGGAGAGAATGACCCTGTAATTCACCATCTCAGGACCTCTGAAGGAATGCTGTATCATGCTTCTTGATTCCATTGTGTGGGTTTTGTGTATGAACTCACTCCTCCTATATAACACCTGTCCGTATGGCCAACCTGCCCCCCAGAGTAGGTACAAAGCCTAGGGTCCTCAATACTTCCAGGGGTCCACAAAAACGTTTTAATTTCTTTTAAAATCCGAAGGGGAAAAAAAAGGACTTTTAGGTCAGAGAAAATGTTTTGTTATATAATATTAACATATTCATCCTTATACTAACACGGTTATAATCTTTAATATTTGTTTTTGAAGGATGGGGATCACAAAAGTCATAACACAGCCTTGCCTGTCCCTCAAAAGATTTCTTGCCAAGGGAACACCAAACATTTTAGATCTTATATCTCTATTCTCTTCCTGGAAATTCACAATTAAAGGCTCACAGGAGCTCTGCAATAAAAATAAAACAAAACAACAACAAATTATAGAACTTCATTTACTCCAGGGTTCTCAAGGCTTATTTGATCCTGGAACGTTTTTTTCTTCTACATAATAAATACTATCTTCTCCCAGAACTAGTAATCCATGTAAGAATTCAGGAAATAATTAACTTTCTATTACATTAAGATTCAACATCGATCAAGAGGGTCCATAGCTAAAATTTCTCAACCATCTTTTTTTTTAAAGCAGACCATACAGGAGCCTAAAGGATTATTCTTTGTTCTATGCAATTAGAATTAGAATGATATCTGATGCTCCCTGAGCCACATGCTAGCAACACGGCCCTACCTACCCACTCGGCAAGAGAATTTTATTGTTGCACAAGTTTCAGATTTATGCTACACAGCTCACTGAGACCCATTTCAATTCAGTTTTCTTGATAGGTTTGCAGCAGCGTGAGGATGAAAATAATTCCCAAATGGTAAGGAAGGGTGAAAAGCTGCTTTCCTGAATCCCAGAACATGTTATTCCTTAACCTATCAGACCTTATTAAGAGTGACTTAAAATCTGTCAGTTCTCAAAAGGTTTCTCCAGTAACAGATTTCTTGGTTCCATTTCAGTTCCTGCAGTTCCCACAACTACAGCCCTATTCAATTTAGCAGTGCTCGGCTGCATGAATACTCAAAATTCAATCCACAGCAAAACTGACCTAACTTAGAAGCATCTCCACAGTCATATTTAATAAAATGATATGAGTTTGAGGGAGAAGGCAGAAGAAGGATCAGTGTCTTTGAGGTATAAAAGAAAAGTAGGTAGTGGTTTTTTTTTTTTTTAAAGTTTATGCTAACAAACTCCCTTTTTTAAAGTCAGTTTTCTTTTTCACAGAAAAAGTCAAAGTCCCTCACTCATTTCTTTTCAGTTTTCAGAGGTTTATCCATTAAGAAGATGATCTCTATTATTTTTCTGGAAGCAAATGCATTTGTCTGCCCTTAGTGCTTTAAACTACATATATTTCTTGCCTGGAAGACACTTTAAAGCTTTTTGGTTAAACGGAAACCATCAAAGCTAGGTGGCCATAATATTTTTTACAATTAGGAAACAAAATTTCTTTTAAGGAAAAAAAACACAAAAACAAAACCCTGCTGATTAAACTATAGACTTGAGTTCTAGAAGAGAGAACACTAACTTCATTCCCTGAACACACAGTATTTAGCAAAACAAACAATGACAACAACAAAAATGAAAACACACTTTGGCTAGGCCCTGCTTTGTCTATCTTTTACCAGCCCCAGTTCACTTCACTGAAATCATTTGTTTATGGGTCTGTCTGTCTTTCTTAAGGAAGAAAAGGCCTCAAGGTTAGAGAGCTTGAAATATTTGGCTTGGTCTCTCAAAAGCCTACCACAGTGGTTAGCATATATTAGGAGCTTAACATAGGATCTCACTTCTGAGGAGTATGGGTTTGTGTGTGTGTGTGTGTGTGAGAGAGAGAGAGAGAGAGAGAGAGAGAGAGGAGAGAAGAGAAGAGAGAGAGAGAATATCTCTCTTGGCTGGCAAAGGTGATAAAGGTCTGATAAAACGGCTAACACTGATTTTATTTCCTATTAAAACCCTACGTGGGCTCCTTATTTTTGAGTCAATAGAGATATCTGTAACTTTTTTCAGAAGCTACCGAATACTTACAAAAAGAGTAACAAAGGGGGCACCTCGGTGGCTCAGTGGGTTAAGCGTCTGCCTTCTTCTGCTCAGGTCATGATCTTGGGGTCCTGGGATTGAGCCCGCACGGGGCTCCCTGCTTTGCAGGGAGCCTGCTTCTCCCTCTGCCCCTCTCCCTAGCTCTTGCTCTCTCTCTCAAGTAACTAAATAAAATCTTAAAATAGTAACAAAGGAAACAGAAACTATTTTAAAGGCAAATCACTTTGATAATCTTCTTGAACAACCCAAATGGAGTAATGGGAAAGACAGTTAGTAAACACATCATCAACCAACAAATAGAGTAGGTACTCTATGATAAGCTAGGTGCTTGACACTGGGTGCCTCATCTTGAAAGGCTCATAAACTGGTTTGGGAGGGAATACAACATACCTGAGACAAAATGCCTGTCAGAAAATAGGAAGAGAGACGTGATTTTAAATCATGCTTCCATATGTCAGTGCAATTCTAGAAACAGTACTGAGGTATCTCCTGCCAAAAATGAATAACGGTAGCCTATTTCTTGGTTTATGAATTGGTAAAAGAAAAAAAATTAGTTATTAGTATTTTATCAATTTTATATTTTTACCCTATCTACCTTCCTTAAACACTGGTGTTTACGACCATTTAGCTATTAATAAGATGGTAAAGAGCTATGAATCTGTAGAAAACACATATTGAGAGAAAAAAAATTTCTGAAATTGCCAAGAACTTAATTTCACAGTTTCTTATTTTTAAGGAAATACACTCCTGGTTGTAATGTTATTTTTTTTATACAAACAGTCATATTTTCTCCTGGTAAAAGTGTTCTCAGTTTGTTGGATGAATTAAATATATCAATATATTATGGCGTTCCTACCATATAACCATAATACTTAGATATTTTTCTACTGAAATAAACTGGGAAACAACCAAGTGTATAAGCAGATGTGAAATGGAATGAGCAAACAATTTTATCAATTTCTGTCTATTTATATCCTGACATTGCACAGAGGCTGGAAGGCTGTTAATGTTACATTTTCAGACAATAAGGTACAGTCATGAAAGCAACATAGCATGAAAATGTTTTCTTGAAGTATGTGGGATTTCAAATAAGCCTGGAAGGATAAATCAAATCTGGGGGAAAAAATGCTCTAGAAATGCAAAGTGACCCAATAGTTAATTTTATGGCATCTGGTGGTAACATTAATTTTACAAACCACATTTTTAACAATCTTGTTATTCAATAACATTGTCAAGGTCACTGTACATTGTAGAATTTTTTTTTAAACTACTAAAGCATCGAAAGAGGAAAATAACCCTACTACTTGAGTGGACTGTTACTAACATTTTGATGTATTTGTTTTCTGTGTACTTTTTAACAGTTGTAATCAACTGACCACATCATTTTGTATCCAGAGTTTTTCAGTTAAGATGGAAACTTTAACTTTTCTCATGTTATTAAAAAATCTGTGGATGTGGTATCTTTAATAGATGCATAATATAACACTGTAAAGATATATCAATTGGTGTATCAATTCCCTTATTCCTGTATATTTAGGTTAAGGTTTTTCATCCTTCACTATTATAAGCCTGAGATGAACATAGTAGTTGATGTTTTCGTTGGCCTCTGTCCATTTCCTGCTCTGTGTTGTCCCTAGGTCTCGCTCTCTTCTCCATCAGCCATGTGGTTTGGGGAGGACTGACCCGGCTCCTGGAGTGGGAGCCATGCTACTGGCTGTGGAGGTTGGTTCGGGGATAGGCAAATAACCAGTTAAAAAAGACAATACATTCCCATGACACTCCTCATTCAGAAACTTCATTTTCAGAGGTAGAAGTAGTCTATGTGACACCAGAGTGCCTTCATCGCATAAGCATAGCCATAGGACACAATTCTGGATCAAATCATTCAAGGTCACAGTGAATGTGATTCAAGAAAAATAAAGAGGGGGCCTCCTGACCTGTTTGGTGAACAGAAAGGAAAAGAAGGGGACCTATCTGAAGCCAAGACAGAATTTACATCCAGAGAAAAAGCTGGTGAAACAAGACTTAGCATATAAAAGCAAATGTATTAAAGTTTAGGACATGGACATTTCATAATTGCTCATTTTGTTCATACGTTTAAAATTCTGTGACAAAAATGACTATTCCATGGATTAGAAAGGTCTCCGGATTACCCAACGTTAGCAGAACTAAAATCCTCAAGGAAGGGGCGCCTGGGTGGCTCAGTCAGTTAAGTGTCCAACTCTCGATTTCGCCTCAAGTCATGATCCCAGGGTCATGGGATTGAGCCCCACATCCCGGTCCACGCTGGACGCAGAGTCTGCTTGAGATTCTCTCTCTCCCTCTGCCTCTGCCTCTCCCCCTGCTCTATTAGATAGATAAATAAATACATAAATAAATGAATAAATAATCTTAAAATCCTTAAGGAAAAAACTCTTTACCCGAAGGTTGATGAGTATTTGTTCTACATATACCCTCAGCTCCTAAGACTTAAGCTTGAGGGGACACCTGGGTGGCTCAGTTGGTCAAGCATCTGCCTTCAGCTCAGGTCATGATCTCAGGGTCCTGGGATCGAGCCCCACGTCGGGCTCCCTGCTCAGTGGAGAGTCTGTTTCTCCCTCTCCCGACTTGTGCTCTTCTGCTCTCTCTCTCTCTCAAATAAATCAATAAAATCTTTAAAAAAAAAGAAAAAAGACTTAAACTTGAGGACTGAGACAGAAAGAAGGTAATCACTAAGGAACTTGAAATCAAGGAAGAGTATCTACTGCTACCAGAAGAGACATGTCCAGTTGTGGCTGTCCAGAGTCATGCCAAAGGCTGAAGGACATGGTCACGCTCTTGTGAAGTGTGTATGAATTTAGTGAATCCTGGAATCTTCAGGTCTTTGCTGACAAAAAGAAACCTAAATGAATAAAAGTTCATGGATCCCTGCTCTCTTACAAGTGACAAACAGTGCTTGGTACGGGGCAGGCTGATGGAGTTTGGGAACTCAGATCATGCTAAAGGAAATTACCTGGGAGCCAGTGGGGGACAAAGGAGCTGGCCTGTAAAACAAAGCTCTGAACTTCTCTGCACATCCACATGCAATACTAGTCAAGGCTTCAATTTGAACCCCAGTCACTTGGCACAGTGTCTATAGTAGTTATCTGCTGCAATGGCTGGCAGGTTGCCATTGTTTTATATATTGCCTTCTGAAACATTGAATACCCTTGTTAAAAGTAGGTGGAAACATATATTTGAAGGGGCTTATAAGAATACCTCTAATAAATTAGGAAAATACCAATAAAGCGGGCACAGGAAAAGTAGATAGAAGAACAAGACCAAAGGAAGAGCTAAGACATAGATATGAATGCCCTGTGGATCCACTCATTTCCTACAATGACCTGCAAATTTGGCTTTCAGTTTCCTGCCAGCCAAGGCACACAGAGTAACATGAGCACTTAAGACAGGATTTGCACTGTCCATAAGGGATAGGTATATTTGTGTCTTTTGTGGGAGGGTGGGGGGAGGAGGAAGGGGTGAGCTTTCCAAATATTAATATTTGGTAACTAATTAGTTTCGAAGGTCTCTAAGCAGCCATTATAACAATTATTACTTTCATTCATATGGCACTTAATGCTTCGCAAAGTAATTTACACAGTTTCTTTAATTTGCACAAAAATCCTGTGATGCAAGATTTGAGGGGATGGTATTATTAAAGCAATAATGTATCTCTCACTCACGCATCGAGAAACTTCACTTCCCCGGAAACACAGTGCAAAAGTAGAAAATAAGCAGAAAGATCTCTGAGAATAAGAACCCAACTGGCAGCAAGTCTATGCAAAGGAAAGAGCTTCTCCCTCAGAACCTACATCCCCTTACTTAGCCTGAAATTCTAACAAGGATCGTTAACTTCCTTCCTAAAACCACAGCAGATTAAAAGTTAACAAATGAGGGACTATTACAGAGAGGCACTTCAAAAGCCCCCCAAAACTGGAACGTAGGAAAGCAGGGTGGTGTAGAAACTGAAAACCCTACACACTCACCAAGTAGCATATGCAGGGATGTGTCAAGAGGTCAGGCCTGGACCCTGACCTCCATAAATCAGTTGTTCACATGGTTACACAGTTACCTCACCAATCTTTCAGGAATCGAAATGAGATCATGGTCACCCACTCCCAACCCTTATAGCCTTTCAGTGACACGTCAAGGCTCATAAGATAAAAATCCTTATTTAAAATGGCCCACAAAGTCCTGTGGATTCTGGCTTCTCCTGCCTTCCTCTCAAACTGGTCTCACATTCCCCCACTTCAACCCCACCTGCGTAGACTGCTTCTGCACACCTTCTTCTCTCTTCCTGGACGTGTCTCACTGCAACCAAAGCTTTCCTTGGGAAGCTTTACTCAATCCTGGAGTCTAGATTAGGTTTCCTTATGAACCCTTAGCACCTTTGCATTTGAGATCTGATCATGGTTGCATTTAATCATTAGTCTGATTGTTCGATACCTGTTTCCTCCAGGGTAGTGTAAGCTCTGGGAGAACAAACACCGACCATGTCTGGAATACATGCGGAATAAATATTTACTGGAAAAAAAAAAAAAAGAACAAGAGTATGTAATGTCACAGCCCAAGTATGATACATCTTCCTGGTAAATATTTTAAGTTCACGACAAGATCTTTTTGACAAGGGAGAAGCTACTATTTTCTTTATTAAGGCAAAAATAAAAGATTCATTATGGAGTAGAATGCAGAATTCGTACGAATTTTAAAGCTAAAACACAAGATTCCAGGAATGCTTCAGCCTACGCCCCCCGATTTTTCTCAAGGCATTATGCTTAAAATAATACAGAAACACGGTGTGGTAAAAGATCCATTTCCCAAGGGATCTGGATAACCAAGGCTCATCTCCGTCTTACTAGATGAGAATGTGTACGAAGAAGGCTTTGCAAACCATAAGGCTTTGTGCAAATATAACTTATCATTACTGAGAAATCTGTCCCGAAGAGGGGGAATGGCTTGGTTCGTAACACCCCGCCAATTACAGGTGAGGCTGGCGCCAGGACCCAGGTCTCCCGAGGCCTGTCCTGCCCACGGCTTTTCGTTAACGCACAGCACCGGCCACCTGCTCCCAGCTGCGAAGGTCCCCTCCCTCCCGGCCACATCTGGGGCTGATGCCCTAAGCCAGCCTCAAATACACCTCAAGTTCTGACCAACCAGAATCGAGAAGCGGGCGGAAAACCCAGCCGGGCCTTTCCCAGCATCATACACCGAGGCTTTTTGCCTCGCCCTCAGGCCCCGGCAGTTTCCCTGGAGGGTTGCAAACGCGGCCGGCTTCGCGGGGGCCCAAACCCGAGAGGCTCTCCCTCTAGCGGCGCAAACGCGGGACTGCAGCGCGCCCCAGAGCCACCATCAAGCGGCTGCTCTGAGGGGGGCTGTGCGGCCGCCGGGCTGAACAGTGCAGGCGGTATTCCCGGGGCTGGGAAGCGGGAAAGCTCAGGAGTAACTCAGGAAGACAACACACCGCAGGAGCCGCCGCGGCTGCCCGGCTTCGCGGTCCTGCGCGGTGCTGCGCGCAGAGGTTGGCCACAGCTGCTGCTTAAGGAACCCGGGAGCCCCTGGGTGGAGGTCCCCGTCAGGCCCCTCCGCTATGCACCGCACTGACCGCTCCGTGCGCCCGGCCCGCGCACGCCGGGATCCGCCTCCCCGGCCGGGGCGCAACCGGCGGCGGGACGCGCCCGCGCCTCGCACGCCCACCCACGCCGGGGCTGGCGCGCCGGGGGCGGGCG
>NW_023270615.1:9334362-9358997 GCF_011800145.1 Mirounga leonina
AATGACATTTCCAGGAATCCCCGCTAGGATCTCTCATCCCTTGGCTGACTCTCCCTGAGAAAGAGTGTGGTGATGGCAACGATGAGGTGGGCAGGATGCATTTGGTGTGTGTGTGGAGAGCGGCGGTGGGGTAGGTGCGGATTTGTAAAATCCCATGTGTGTGAGTGTGTGCATGCGTGTGTACTCGTGTGACTGCCTCCGCGCTCCCCTAGCGGCGCTCGAAACGCAGAGCTGTGCGGGTGCCCTGACTTGCTGCCACCCGCTGACTATGGGAGAGTGTTTTTTTGACCCTGCAACTCTGAGTACAGTCTGTGTTCCGCTCTTGCGTATGGATGGGATTCTCACTTCCCCTTTCTCTGGCTTCTTGACATGGGGATGTGGAAGTGTGCATGTGGCTTTGGGCGCATGGCAGGGAAATGGGATCATGGTTACCCCTTCTGGGCTTGCTAGCCTCGCTGGGTTTGAAGGAGCTTCTACCCTGTGACACTTCTCTCCTCAGCCGCTGCTCTGTAAGGGTCTTAGATGCCCTGACTCTGCAGTTTCTATTGTTTATCTCTTGTCTGACCTGAAGGAGCAGGGTCTTTAATGGCCACATTGGTCTCTCAGTCCCCACAACTTTGAATGTCAACTAGACCTTCTCCTTCCACATTCCAACACTGGAAACCTTAGGGCTGAAGAATGGCTGCTCTTTATGTTGGTTCTTGTAGAATGAACTCTGGAGGTGTATATAGAAAGATAGGGTCAGGGGGAGTATTTAAAAAGAAGAAAAAGATCGTACTGAGAAATGTTTCGTACCCCGTTGGTCCGCGTCACACAGCACGTTTTCCTAAGGAAAAGGGATACTTTATTTCTACTGCTGGTGTCATCCACTCTCCCAGCTCTCACAATGGCTAGGGGGTGCCATGTATCATGCACGAACTGAAATCTCCTAAGACCCATGGTGATGGGGTCCTGGTGTGGTGAAGTCTGCTTTCCTAGCCGATGTAGCCTGCTAATAGAGAATCTGAAAAATACCAGGCTGGCAATAATTCACCCAGTGGGAGCCAGGACACAGAATTGCATCCAGAGTCTATAGCTGTTTAATTGTCTCTGCGTGATAAAGATAGGCTTATGTGGGGTTGGGTAGAGATAGGCAGATAGCATACTCATGTGTGTGTCCACTGCATTTTGGCTCCCCAGTGCCTGTATTTCTCCTGCGGTATTTGTAGGAATTAATGCACCTCTACACTTAATATCTTGATACTTCTTTATTAAAATGTTGTGTGACGAGATTGGCCTGCTTAGAACATATTTAAATCACAACACCTTAAATTCTGCTGCATTACTGTCAGAATCCAAACTGGCGGCCCCGATCCTCTTTGAAAAGCCTGTAGCAGTCATGGCTATATAAGTAAATATATACCACGTTGGCCTCAGAAGGTTTTTTCTCTTTTTCTTTTTTAAAAAATTTTGTTTTGTTTTGCCAAAGGTTGCATGATAATGCTATTACATTGAAAATAATAAAACTAGTGCTGTGTGCATATGTTTTTTTCTTCCTGTTTATCTTCTCTTAATTAATGATGATACATAGACCAGGTGCTCTTGAAACTGTGAACATTAAATTTCCCCATGTCCTTCAGTCAAGCCTTCTAAAATTTTAATGTGAGGTTGTTGGATATCCTCCAAGATATAAGGATACATTTATAAAAATGAATTTTGAATCTTAGTTCTTTACTCCCTATTAGTTCTGCCAATGTCTTTCTGGGAAAAGTACTTATGGAATTTAAAAGTCATTTGAAGATGTTCCGGGTTTTTTTTTTTTTTTTTTAAGTTGTTTTTAAGTTGTTTATGTTTGCAAGTAAAATCCAGAGATGTAAATGTCTTACAGGAAAGTTTAAGGATATTAGAAATTGACAAGGTAAATACACTGTTTAGAAGAAGAATAATTACACAACAACACAGTTGATGACTCAGGAATTAGTGATTTCCTTTCTAGTGTAAATGTGATGATTTAAAAAATACAATGCCTGGCTTTTCCAAAGATTGGACTAGTAAATTTAATAATACAGCTTAACTCCTATAATTCAGTCTGGTAAACAAGTTGTACCTTGTGTGGATGCATTTTCTTCACTTAAAGTGCCATTAATGCTTTTCTTTTCTATTACTGAGTCTCTTAAAGAAGTTAGTTTTTCAGAAAACTTGGAAGTAAAAGACATTTGAAAATTGGCCTGTGGAGCTGAAAGGAATAAACTATGGTACCATGGGGAGATGAGACTTGTATCCTACAAGGAAAAAGTAGTTGTTGCTAAAATTGAGAGAATTTCAAGGACTAGAAGCCAAAGTTAACCCTTTGGGTTAAAATCATTAACTCACAAATATTTAATTGCCTACTACCTCTCAGGCTCTGTGTACCTTTGGATAGAGTTTGGGAGATTGAGAAGGCCAGAGATGTGAAGAATAAGAAGACTTAGATCCTGCTCAGAGGAGGTTCATGGCCTGGAAGGAGAGACTGGGCGTACCTGTAAATGACTATAAAAATAGTGGCCATGTTGCCCAAAATGGCCACATTGCCCAAAATGCTATATTCCTTCAGTGCTGTGGGTGTTCATAAGATGTAACAATGACTTCCAGTGGAAGAGTTGGGGAAGGTTACATGGAAGAGGTAGCATTTGAGCTGCGATTTATATGGGTGATGTTTGGGCTGGCAGGGAAGGAAAGGCATACTCGAAGAGGAATGAGGAGCAGAGACTTGGTGATGGGAAGGGGTGTGCTTGCCCAAAGAATGGTGTGGTTTGGCCGAGGCACGGGGAACACCAAGGGATGTAATGAGAGGTAAGGGGAGAAAGAGAGGTTTGTCCAAGGTTATGGAGAGCTTGTGTACGGATTTCATTGCACTAAGCACCAGGGAGCCATGGGAGGTTTCTGAGGGAGAGGGTTGACATGGTCAGAACTGTGCAATACCCCTGTAGCATTGTGTTGGGCATAATGCAAAGAGAAAAGACTGGTAATAGAGAGGCCAGATAGAGTCTATCATCAAATTAGGAGTAAGAGGAAATGAGACAGCGGGCGTGAAGAGGAAGAGACAGACTCCGACATTCAGACAGGGTGTAGGAATAATCTGAACGCTGAGCAGGGAAGTCAAAAGTCCTTTTTGGGCTCAGCTGAGACAGTGATTGGGTTGTTGTAAGCAAGGAGGTTCAGAGGAGGATGAGGAAGAGGAGAAAAAAAAAGAGGTTTCATTCTGGGCATGACAGATTCATCCAAGTGAAGGGACTAGAATACAGGTGTAGGTTTTCCAGAGAGCTACAAAGAGAGATTTGTGAGTTACCTACTTAGGAGTGATTTTGATGCCTCAGAAATGCTAGTGAAGAAAATGGAATGAAACAAAGCAAAAGGTAAGGTAAGGATCCTCGAGGCATGTCTATATGTTGGAGGGGAAAAGAGAAAGAAGAGGATAAGAACAATATTAAACAAGGGGCAGCTGGAGCAAAATGGTGCGAGTCATATGGTGTCATGGAAGCTGGGAAAGGTGAGGAAGCCACCACCATTCATACATCATTCATACAGCACATCCCATAGGGCTGAGGGTACAACAAAGGAAAAGTCATTGGATTTAATTCCTGGCTTTCCTGAAATATCTTCGAGGTCAATGAGAGTGGCAGCCAGGCTGCTAGGGGTTAAAGAGTCAGGGGTGGGGCGCCTGGGTGGCTCAGTCCGTTAAGTGTGTGCCTTCCAATCAGGTCATGATCCCAGAGTCCTGGGATCAAGTCCCGCATCCGGCTCCTCCTTGCCCAGTGAGGAGCCTGCTTCTCTCTCTGCCTGCCACTCCCTCTGCTTGTGCTCTCCCTCTCTCTCTCTGACAAATAAATAAATAAAATCTCTCTAAAAAAAATTAAAAATAAAGAGTCAGGGATGATGCATATGGAAAGCAGTGAAGACACACTTCCGTTTAAATAAATTGGGTGGCAAAGGAGGAAAGAATTTGATGCATCAAAGAAGTGGCATACTATAGAGAAAGTAATGTTTTTAGCGTAAGAAGACTTGAGCCTACTTTATCACCAGAGAAGAATCCATAGAAAGGAAGAGAGATTGAAAATGGAAGAGAGAGTCTAAACAGACGGAATGGAATCTTCAAGAAGATGGGAGGATACTGGATGAAGGCAGAGGAAGGACTCTTGAGACAAAAGCGTAGGGGTTTTGAGGTGGAAAGAGAATAATTTGACCATCGTCTTCTAAATAAAGTCAAAGGACAGGTGGGCAGATTGAGACCATGAGTAGAATAATGAAGACTTGGAATATGCCTTGTGGAAATGTAGCAGTGAGTCACTTCGGGGCAAATAAAAGGTTATCATCTAACTATGAAGGCCTGCTGCATTTGGAGAGTATGAATTTATAGTGGAACCAATTAGCCCTATATAAGCAGAGCTTGAGAACTACTTATGTAATTTTGTAATAGTGCACATTTAATGTTGTTAAATACAGTGGATCCTCTTTCCCTTAAACTCAATGAAAAGAGAAAAATGTTTATCTTTAAAATCAGCTGAATAAAAACCTCCACCTGAAGTATTTCCTGTGACACTTCTCTCTGAGGGATTGCTGACTTAAATCAATAAAGCATATAGTAAAAAAATGGAAAAAAAAATAAGTGTTTTCAAAAAGATGAGCTTTCTCTATCCATAACAGCAGGATATGGCTTTACAGGGAAGTGTGAAGTTGATTTTTTCAAAAGAAAAATCAAATATAGCACCTCACCCAACACCATACTCATCATCATAAGCACTCAATAAATATTTGTCACATGAATAAATTTATTTTTTTAGTAAGCTAGGTATAATATCCAGATCTAAAATATTGGGATTTCTTTCTTATTTACACCGTGGACACTGATGAGTTGCATTCTGTGGCCCATACAAGTTTATGATAGAATTAAAACAATTTTATTTATTCATACCTGCTATGTATGTTGAAGCTTTACAAAAAAAAAAAATGTTTTTTTTTTACAAAAACTTTTTTCACAAAATAATCATGTGTCCTTTAGATCCTTGAGCTGTGGGGCTGTCATGATTCCAGATGAGTTTATAGCACTTCAACTGTGGTGAGTGATGATTTTGAAGTTCTCATGATGAAATCATTTATTCATTCCTTCAGTAAGCATTTACTGAGCGCCTCCTCTAGACCAGACACTATTCTAGGTGCAAGGGATACAGCAAAGGGAAAGAAGTCCTTACTTTTCACTGACCTTTTAGCAGGAGGAGATTAAAAAATAAATAAGCAAATATATAATATGTCAGGGGGCGGTAAGTGCCATGAAGCATAAAGCAGGGAAGACGATAGAGTGTGACAATGTAGAGGGTACTATTATTTTCATATAGGGTGTTCAGGGAAGGCCTTGAGCAGAGAGAGCTTAATGAGGTGAAGGAATGAGCCACACAGATATTTAGGGGAAGGGCCTTGGAGACAGAATATCAAGAGCTAAAGGCCTGAGATGGGCATGTGCTTGGCATGATCAAGGAACAGCAGGGAGGCCGCATGGGTCTCCTTGCTTTACCAGAACATGTCCTATCGTTCCTAATGGATGGCATGGTCACTTGAGTATCCTTGAGGGACACTTACGGACAATGTGATGCTTTGCCTTTTAATATTTAATCAAAATCAATTGCCCATAAGGCCATATTATCAGGTACCATGTTTGGGCTGACCTGTGTGTGAATCACTGCTGAGAATATAAAAAGATGGATGTCCTCAAGCAAACATTTACATTAGAAAACTTGAAAACCAGCTCTCTCCGGGGTCGTGATGTAATTCTAGTTGGCTGGAGGTTGTCCCTCTCCTGGAACTGCCAAACAGGGCTCTTCTGCAGTCTGGGTCTTCTTTAGTTATAGGGTTTCTTTCCTTCCTCCATGTTTCATGGCCCATTCTGAAGTCTGCAGTCCTTGAGGCTTGAATATGTTTTGTTCACCTGGGCATACCCTACAGCCCACAGAAAAACTCTTCGTGTGTCAGTAAAGGATCATCAAGTACTTATGGAAAGGAATGGATGAGACATTGCCAAAGACGTAAGTCACACAGGTGTAAAGAATGAGGGTAAAGCTCTTTCACCTTGACTTTTGCAGACAGCTGGTTTTCAAAGAGGACACAGAATCACCACATGTTGCTGAAGTAGTTTATGCATGCAGGGCCTGAGACAAGGGCTTGGGTGCAGGTAGTTTTTTAGGGAAGGTGATCCCAAGAAGCAAGAAGCAAGAAGCAAGCTCCGGAGGCACCAGAGAAAGCCCTTGTGTAGATAAGTAGAAGGCAGAGTGGGCTAGAAGTGGGAGTCTGTCAGTGTGCCTGGAAGTGTCCATCAGAGCTTTGGGGGAACTCCAAAGTGGGCTGAGGGGACACGAGACAGGGCATCACATCCTCCATTCCATATGGAACAGAGATAGCATAAAGAATTTTTCAACAGATAAGAATCAGTTTGATAGCAGTTATTAGTGTTTTAATTGTGGGATTTTAATGTGTTGGGATAGCTACCTGCACTTTAGTTCACTCATGAGCCAGCCCTGAGGAGCCTCAGTTACCTGGGAGGCAGATTACCGTATATGCCCATGTATAAGGTACCCACGATTATAAGATGGTCCCCAGTGTTCCAAAGAGATGGTTTTAAAAATAGCTTTACATCAGTTTGAAAACACACATTTTAGGGATACAAATAAAGGGTGAAATGTCTACTTGTATTTAATTTATTAATTTGCTTGCATATATTTAAAACCACATTATATAAAATTAGTAATTTAGAAAATACAACATCCTTCTCCCCTCCCATTGTATGAAATCATTTATTCAAATCTTCCACATGCTTCTTTGACTTCAGAGTCTTTTTCCTCATTAGGCCACATTTGGCATATTAATTTCTATCTAACTGGCTTGAAATAAAGTACTTCTCAAATGATGCGGCCACTACAAACTATCCCAAGCCCTGTGTGTCCACTTAGATAACATATGAACAGTTGTTTTTTCCCTTCTTCCTCTGGGGGCATATTCATGATCTCCACAACCCAGCACCTCTGAATGACTTGTATAAGGACATCCAATACAGGCAACTGTGAAGAAATGTTTACTTAAATTGGTATTAAAATCTTGGCCTCCTTGGTGCATACATGCATGCCTCCATCCATCCATCCTTTTTCACTCACGTGACCTCCAGAAGCATCCCTATCCAATATCCATGGCAGTTATTTCAGGCTACCTCCCTCAGACAGTTCTCAAGTAACCTCTGAAACCTGTACTTCCTCTTCATGAAATCTTCAGGCTTACGGGAAAAAATGTTTTTGGCATGCTCTTTCCCTTTAAAATCCATTGCCATCCCATCCAGCATTAATGAATTGCTTGATTTCAGCTCCTGTTATCTTGGAAATAATGGGCTCTTTGCTTTGGGATGGTCACAAGAAAGGAATTGAGAGAATGCCTCAGAAGGTGGGAGCTTTCTATGGGAGTCAAACATAAGGCGACTTTCCTTTTCCAAAATCTAATTTTGGGTGGTGGTAAAACCATCCCCGTCCACTAAACTTCCTCTCCAGCCCCCACCCCTTCTGCTCCATGGTGAATTAACTAGAGTGAAAAATAGTGTAATCATTTATTTTATAAAGGAGTTGGTTCATTATCATTCTGAACAATGTAATCATTCACTTTTCTCATTTCTGATGAATTCTGTATCTTAAGATCAATTCTGTATTCATGAACAGGTACACCTTATTTTAAAGATGAGGTGTACTTGATAAATTATGCATATATTTTTCCCATAAATTGTAACATGTTTTAAATGCAGAGAAAGAGTTTGTCACTGAAAGAAATCCCACTCAACAGGAATAATTAAGCCCTTAACGTGGCTGCTCAGTGAATTAGGATTCTTATACCAGACTTTCCTAAAGTGGATCACACTCTGCTTTGGTGGCTTTTAAATTTTTTGGACCATGATCCCTAGTGAGAAATACGATTTACACCATAGCCCAGCAATATAGACAAGTGAATATAAACACACACACATGTGCACGCACACACAAACATATCACTGGAACAGAAGTTTCACTCAACAGTGCTTGTCCTTTATTATGTGTAATACACTCAGATATTTTCTGTTTTGTTCTGTTCTATTCCATATGGTTAGCAGCCCATTAAACTGATTTCAGCGCTAATGGGCTCTGACACGCAGTTCAAAAAACACTGTTCTGTTGCATTGTATCCATCAACGAGAGTGCTTATTTTCTTACGGTCTTGAAATAATTTCATGTCGGAAGTTTGGGGTTTTTTTTAATGTGTATCAAATCATTAGCATATTTGGATATTGGGTGGTGTGTGTGTATAATGTCACAGTAGTCCTAAAGGGAAACTTTATTGTTAAGTAAATATTTTATTTCTGAAAGAAGAAATTATTAGTGTGGGAAATGGAAAGCGCAGCCAGATGAATGGATCCATTCTTAATTCTGGTGGATTTCCTGGGCTGTGCACACCACACCCAGTCACTGGGCCCTGACCTCACCATTGGACTGATTACTCACTGGCCTGCCTAATCTCTCCGTACAATTCTTTCCCCTGCTTCTCCCTTCCTGACTCTTTCCCAAACTGCAGCCCCCAGGCCCCAGGAGTTCAATTACTTAATTCTCAATTGCAACCTAATATATTTCTTCCCTGATGTGAAAATAGTTTTTACACCCAGTTCTCTTCCAAATAACTTGAAAGTACAAGAAATTTTTTTCCCTGTGCTAATACCTAGGGGAGTCTTGTCTTAAAGGAGCTAGAATTTGTTCCACAGATGGAATGTTTCCATAGTGTTAGGTAGTATGAAAGTCTAACCTAATCTTATGCTCAGGTATGAATGCATCCTTTATGGCTCGCTAGTTGTCTAATCTGAGTACATAGCAATCATTGTTTTAAATGTTCAACAGTTTCCCCATCCAGTGAATGAAAATAATAAGGTACATCACACCTGCAAAGTGCCAGGCATTGTGCTGAGTAGTATACAGGTAACTCATTTGCTTCTCATAATGATCTCATTTACTCTTTACAACCTCATCAGGAGGGGATTTATGTGGCAGATAGGGCTCTGAGGCTCCCAGAAGTTTTGCCAGCGACTACAGGCAGGACTTGTCTCAGGCCCAGGGACACACACCATCGAGGCTGCTTTTGCTACAATAAATGTGTCAACCAGTGAGCATCACTTTATTCCGATAAAACTTTATTTATGGAGACTGAAATTTGAATTTCGTATCTCTTACATGTCACAAAATTTTGATACATTTCTTTTTTTTTTCAACCATCTAAAAATATAAAACCACACTCTTGGGGCACCTGGGTGGCTCAGTCATTAAGTGTCTGCCTTCGGGCTCCAGTCATGATCCCAGGGTCCTGGGATCGAGCCCCGCATCGGGCTCCCTGCTTGGTGGGAAGCCTGCTTCTCTCTCTCCCACTCCCCCCGCTTGTGTTCCCTCTCATGCGTTCTCTCTGTCAAATAAATTAAAAATAAAAATATAAAACCACTCTCAACTCCCAGGCAGTGCAAAAACAGACAGTAGGCCAGAACTTAGTTTGCTGACTCCTGGGCCCAGATAGTTCCTGCTCAGCCTCCTTTGTCCTGGGGCCCAGCAGTAGCCCCCCAACCCCACTCACCCAGCTGGCCTCCCTTCTTTATGATGCCCTTGTCCCGCATGGTGTGTGTGTGTGTGTGAGTGTGTATGTGTGTGTATTGCTCTTGCAATGAGGGCTCTCCAGTCTCAGCACTATGAGATGAAAAGGCTCAGATGGTTGTAATTTGGTACTGCCATTCATTAACCGCCAATACTGAACAAGTCTCTAGATTGGGCCAAGCCTCAGTTTCCCCAGCTGTAAAAAGGGGAATGATGAAACCTGCCTTTCCTATCTCTTCCTACACAGACATGCTGGGAGGGTCAAATGAGATGTAAAGGGCTACAGAAAAGTAAGGTTGATGAGTCACTTCCTTCTTGATGACCTTGAGCAGAAGTGATGTTTCTCTCCTCTTGACAAAGGGTGGGCAAGCATTTTCAGTATAGGGCCAGACAGGAGGTAGGTTCTGCAGGCCACACAGGTCTCTTTTGCAGCTTCTCAGCTCTGCCGTTGTAGTGCAAAAGCAGCCACAGACGATGTGTAAACCAGTGAGCGTGGCCCTATGCCAATAAAACTTTATTCGTCTTTGCCGAAATTTGAATTTCATATCACTTTCACGTGTCACAAAATTTTGATTCCTTTCTTGATTTTTTTTGGCCATCTAAAAATGTAAAAAATCACTCCTATCTCTCAGGCAGTACAAAAACAGGCAGTGGGCTGGATTTGTCCCATGGAACCTAGTCTGCTGACCCCTGCCATAAATGCTCACGACACTTTGTTCCACTTGTTAGCAAGCAACCACAGTTCACTTTGGACTACAGCAATGCATGCCCACTTTATTCCAACTCTCTCTTGCCCTTCCAAAATATACATCCGTCCACCTACATTTTTCCCCACCTCCTTTAGCACTGGGAAGGAAAATAGCATATAGATAGCGTGCACATACACACACACATATGGAGTATATGCTGAGTACATGTTTATTGAATAAATGGGGAAGAGCAAATCTCTTCCTTTTCTATGTATCTTATTTTTCTATAAGAGAAATTCCACCTATTCTCTAATAAACTTTTGGGAATGACTGAGTCAACTTTTGTAATTAAATTTTAGGGACTTTAAACGTCATGCCTTGAAGTCCCCCTCCCCCAACCCCGACTATTACCCATAAAAGGAAAAGAATGTCAGGGAAGAAAGAAGGGAGAAACAGTCAAAAAAAAAAAATCAACATTTCAGCATAAAAAGGGCTTATTGGAGAATAACTAGAGTGGCCAAACCTTTAGCTTTAGTCCCTGGGGCTTCTTATCACTCTAGGAGCTCTGGAGGCTGCAGAATTTCTTGCCTCAGCTGTCAGCTGCCCTGCTTTTTGCTGTGCTTTCTCAAAAATTTAACTCAGGGGCCAGAACTCTGTGCATTTGGCTATAAACAAAGAGGACCCTGTAGAACGTGCTTTATCTTTTCACCTGTATGTCCCCAGCATGTATCAAGGAATCACGCACATCTCTGAATAGCAAAGCCTTGAACGTGGCTTCCCTTTTATTTCCTGGTAAGTATAGGCCCAAGAGTAAAATAATTAGGAAATATATAAATTTAAGTTTTTCTTCTCAAAATGAGGTGGGCAGAAACTGGACAGTGGGATTATAGCCGCACGTGCATGTGCATTATTTTCCCAGGTATTCTATGATGAATATATTACTCTGTGTTCTATCATGAAGAAATTATATATGTGTGTGTGTGTTTAAGGGGTAGGAAGAAAGGAATAGTCTAGAAAATTGGAACCGAAATTATTAATAGTGTATACGCTTTAGTAAAATTTGTTAAGGAAAGGAGGAGTTAGGTCAGCTTTCGAATAAGCACGTTTTTCGTGTGCCAAAATATATTAATTTTCTGTAACCTGGGAAAAAAGATCCACGGCCGGTGTAAATTATATTATAAAGTGTGCTTTCAGGTTGGCATAGTCTGCTCCTGGTCTAATAGACGCTGTCTAGCCTTGAAGGCAGAATGTTAAGCTGGTGTTAGAAGTGTACATTGCATTTAAGTCATATGAGGTATTCAAAGCCTGTTTGGGGAAGAATGAAGGCTGAGGGGCTCAGGATTTCGTTCCCTATTATGTCTGAGCTGCTCTGGGTGAGACACAACATAGTACTTACCGGCAGTGCAAAGACTACTTTGGAAATGACCCTTTGTGGATGGAGGCAGAGGGGGATGGGAGGGGCAGAGGGGGACACGGTGGCTTACCAGAGAGCCACAAGGTGGTGGGGAGGTCATTACCCATCTGTCTGCAGTTTCTTGTGTAGAATGAGGCTCCCCTTGATGAAGTCAAGGGGCTGTGCTTACGAAGGCAGAGGATTACGGTTTTGTTCCTGATGTTATTTGCACAGTGAATCTTTTTTCTTCTTTCTAAGTGTCATTTTTCCCTGTCTTAGACACAGACACCCCCTCCTCTGTCTTTCCTCCCCTTGAGCAATTACAGTGGGCCTGTTTACATCTCATGGCTTATGTGGACAGCTCCCCTCTACGCTGGAGGTTTCCAGCAAATGTCTGGTTATCATTGATTGTCTGTTCATATGCAGGCTATGACACTGAAGCTGACCAGAGGTCCGCCTTAGCTGCTTGGGTCAGCAGAGGTCTTAGGTTGGGCTCCCTAGAGCAGACACTGAGAAGTGTGTGTGTGTGGCATGGAGCAGAGGTCTGGGATCCACCTGTCTGTCACAGCGAATCTCCTGTTCCTAGAGCCTTCTCCACTCCCCCGCTCCATCTTTTGCTAGGATTCTACAGTCCAGTCAGTTCCAAAGAAATGTGTTGCAATCTCTTGTTTGTGGATCTTCTCGCTTCCATTCTCCTTGTGGATTTATACCTTACTCTGTACTCATTTAAGTGGGTCCTGAGAAGAAAAGGATAAAGATTTATGTGGTCAAGCTGACACCTTTAACCAGAAGCCACTCGCAAAAGCTAAAGTAGAATCTTTCAATGAAGTGAGTGCACGTGCGCATGCACATGCTTAAACATTTGCAGTACTGCAACTTCTTGAAAATAGAATAATCGTTGGGAATTAGCCAATCCAAGTATTATCTAGCAAAATGCTGTATTAGCTAAAAGCAGTGGTTATAATCTGTTGTAACCATTAGCTGGATAGCGTGAGCCACTGGCTCTTGTTGATATCTTTGGGCTAAGCTTGAGGACGTCTGTCCTCTCCAGTGTTTTTGGATGGTAACCTAAACACAGGTCAGTAGACTGATGTCAGCATGAACCATGCTTCCCTTATCACATCAGAGTTAATCTTAGCAATTATTGAGTAGTGAACAGAAACCTAAGTCATAACTTTGGCAGTCTCCAAAATCACCATCTTGTTGTTCAAGGAATCTTGAATTAAAGCAACTGCCCTCTGTGTGTAACAGGTTTATTGGCAGGCTAGGCTCTGTGCTGTGCAGACAGCAACCGTCTCTCCAGTTCTTGCGTGACTCCTTCCTATGCACTGGACGGACTTGTCTTTTCTTCCTTATTGGAAGAAAATCTTGGGCAGGTCCCTTAGATTTCCCAAGTACTCTTAAGTGGTGAATAGTTATATCCGGGCTATTAATCACATGATACAGTCCTGTGTGATAATAAAAATTCTAAATTCCTCCCTAATTTTTGATTTTTAGAAGTTGGACTATAACGTGAACGTAAGTGAAGAACAGAAATCTCAAGTGTAGTATGTTTGATTTTCACATATCTGAAAACCCAAGTAACTGGATCAAGACACAGAACATTTCATGCCCCTCCCCCAGTCAATATCAAGCAGCACCTCAAGGTAACCACGACTCTGACCTCTAGCACCGTAAAGCAACTTGACCTTTTTTTAACTTCATATAATGAAATCATACAGTATGTAACCTCTTGTGTCTGCTTTGCTCAATAGTAGAAATCTATCCATGTTGCTGTATGCGTCCGTGTTCTGTTCCTTTTCGTTGCTCATGAGTAATTGTGTGACTATATTGCGTTCACTTGTCCATTCTTCTGTTGAAGGGCAGTTGGGTGGTTTTGCCGTGAACATTCTTGTACATTTATTTTGCTGCACACATGCACCCATTTCTGCAGGTGTGGAGGTGCCGAGTCATCGGATAGGTGCGTGTTTGGGTTTAGAGACATCGTTAAACAGTTTTCCACAGTGGTTGCACCAGTGTCCTCCCCCCAGCGATCGTTTATGGGACTGGAAGCTGTTCCTCACCCTCATCAGTACTGCGTCATACCATTCGATTAGCATTAGCCATTCTGGGAAGCGTGCAGTGGTGTTCAACGTGTCTAGTTTTAAACCTCACCTCCTCCAGCTCAAGCCGGCTGCTTCTGCAGAGCCCACATTATGACCACAGGAAACACACACCCTGTTCCCCTTGCACTAGAAGTGCCTTTTGCTCTGAACACAAGCCCTTCTCTTTGCCCTGTTAGCTCTGACTAGCTTTAGATTTCTCACAGTGAGAGCCAGCCCCTGACACCTGGCTCCCACAGACTCCAGAGGACTTGTGCCAAGCTCCTGGAGTTTCTCTTTAAGCCTTCTTCCTTGGTGGATTAATCAGCTGGGGCTGCCATAATGAAATACCACAAACTGAGGAGCTTAACCAACAGAAATTTATTTTCTCACAGTTCTGCAGGCTGGAAAGTCCAAGACCCAGGGGTCAGAAAGTTTGGTTTCTTCTGAGTGAGACCGCTCTCCTTGACTTGCAGATGTCCACCTTCTGGCTGTGTCCTCACATGGTCCTTTCTTGTCAAGGCACATTTTGATGTCTCCTCCTGTTCTCACAAGAACATCAGTCATATTGGGTTAGAGCCCCACTTCATTTAACCTTAATTACCTCTTTAGAGACCCTGTCTCCACATACAGTTACATTAAGGATTAGGATTTCAACCTTTGAATTGGCGGGTGGGGGGGGAAGTGTTACAGTTCCGTCCATTACTCTTGTGTGTGTGTGTGTGTGTGTGTGTGTGTGTGTGTGTGTAGGGAGAGGACTCTGCCAGTTCTCCAGCAACACATGAAGTACTGAAGTGACAGTGAATTTTATTAAATCAAAGTACAGTCCGTCATGATTTAAAGTACTAGTTGGAAAGATTTTTTTTTATATGTTTCAGATATTTTTTATTTCTTCAAATTTATCAGGAGTGACTGAAATAAAAAATATAATTGAGTCTCATCGTCATGGAAATGGCTTTAAGGTAAAACACATGCAATGAAGAGCATAAAATACCCACATTTTCAGTGTACAGCTTGAGGAATTTTACATATATATACCCCACCACCCAAATCGGGATGTAGAACATTGCCAGCACCCTTTAGATTTCAGAATACTCCTTCCCAGTCTCTGTCTGTTACTCCCTTCCCAGGGGTAACCACTATTATGACTTCTATCATCATTTATCAGGTTTGATGATTCTTGAACTTCATATAAAGAAAATCACATACGTACTCTTTAAATTCAGATTCTTTTACTTGGCATAATATCTGTGAGATATATCCATGTTATTATATACATTGGTAGTCCATTCTCATTGCTGGATAGAATTCAGTAGTGTAAATGCACAACAATTCATGTATCCATTCTGTTGATAGATCTCTGGGTTATTTACTGTTTTTGGCTATCATGGGCTAAGCTGCCATGAGCATTCCTGTATGTGTCTTTCTGTCTTCATTCATATTTCTTGGGTATATATTTAAGAGTGGAATTCCTTGGCCATAGGGATAGGTATATGTCTAGTTGGAGACATTTTAATTGACTTTTATAATAAGCCTTTCTGTTTGATGTGGTTTCAGCAGCTACTCTTCACAACTCAAGTATAGATGTGAGCATACATGCTCTGCTTTAATGCAGCAATTTGTTTTGTTGACTTTTTTTCTGATTAATTTTATTGTCAAGCTCAGTTCACTGAATGTGATTTTGTTACTTTTTATACCAAAGGTAAACGAGGCATATGCTTATGAATTCACTGGCTACTGAACAGGTTATTCATGCATATTTGAAGAATGTTTTTGTCACACTCTGTTAAGAAGCCAACAACCATCTACTTACAGGCATTTTGCTTGTTTTATCTGAATCAACAAGGTCATGCATTCAGAGTATTTTTCATTAAAAATAGTTCTTTTTTAAATTTTATTTTGTTATATTAGTCACCATACATTACATCATTAGTTTTTGATGTAGTGTTCCATGATTCATTGTTTGCATATAACACCCAGTGCTCCATGCAGAACATGCCCTCCTTAATACCCATCACCAGGCTAACCCATCCCTCCACCCCCCTCCCCTCTAGAACCCTCAGTTTGTGTCTCGGAGTCCATAGTCTCTCATGGTTCCTCTCCCCCTCCAATTTCCGCCCCTTCATTTTTCCCTTCCTTCTCCTAATGTCCTCCATGCTATTCCTTATGTACAATAAAACAAGCCGGTGCATATTTTAATTTTTAACATCTTAGTTTTAAGCATTAGCTGAGTCCCATTCTAACCAAAGTATATCAATTTTAGCTAGAATACTATAAAGCAGCTTTAAAAAACACCTAATAATAATAAAATGGCAAACATTTATGTATTGCTCACTGTAAGTAACATCAGACACTGCTCAAAGCGCTTAACATACATTAACTCATTTAATCCTCACGTCAACACCTGAAGGTATGCTATTATTATCCTCATTTTACAGATGAGGCCACTGAGGCACAGAGAGGTCAGGACACTTCGCCAAGATCACACAGCCAGTAGGTAGTCAGGGTCCAGAGTCTATGCACATATAACCACGAAACCACACTGCCTTTTCACCCACTCTCATCTTTCTATTTATTTATAGGGGTGGAGGCTGTGGGAAAGAGCCTTTCTGCTTTCTCAATTTCTAGAAATTTTCTGTTTAGACTGAAGCTATAGCAGTTAAAATCTTTATTATTACTTTGATTCCAGTAATCAGATGCAAAAGGATGCCACCCTGCTGTCACGATCTTAAAAAACCACATTAAAAGAATACCTCCCTCCACCCTTTTTAAGCCCTGAGGTCATATCGGGGAGATAGATCTGTTGGGGGAGACTGATGTTTCTACAGATACCTTGAGGCCCTGGAAAACCAACACTCGTATGGCATGAGCATGATCCTGAGTGAGACAGGCCTTCACCACTGTGATCAGAACATTCACCCTTGGTCCACATTTGCTGTATGGACACTGCACCAACCCTGGGCAAGACCCAAGCAGAGCCCACGTAGCACCTTTCCTCGGGGAGCTTTAGAATCAAGCACAGGACACAGGCGTTCACACAAAGCACACGTATGTCTTTGCTGTTGTTAAACCAACAAGTGCTATGAGGGAAAGGTGAGGGTGCTTGCGTGTGAGAAGGAGGTGACGCCTGTCAGGGTCATTCAAGGAGGGCTTTTCTGTGTGCGGAAGTAGCTGCAGGGGTAAGAGGAAGTAACTCCAGGCAGAAAAGAGAGGATGTACCATGGCCCTGGGAAAGGAGGGGGTGTCCAGGGGGGACAGTGGGGGTCAGCTGGCTGGGCACATCTCCAGGGCCAGGTCAGGCAGGACCTCCAGGCTGCTCTTTATTCTGAGGACAATAAAAAGCCACTTCAGTGTTTCAGATAAAGAAAAGACATGATCAGATTTGTGCTTTTCTGACATTAGATTGGAAAGAGGCCAAGAGGGAAAGCACATTTGTAAACATTTTGCACAATGGAAGGTGATTCCCATTAGAACACGTTCCCAAGCTCCAAGGAGAAGGTGGTGACTTGGAATCTGCTGGTGGAAGAGCTGGGAGCAAAGGACAGATCAGAGAGGTATTTAGCAGGTAAAGTCATCGGGGCCTGGGGACGCCCTGGGTGTGGGAGGTGAAGAAGTAATAGGCATCACTGGCTGACTCCCAGGGTTTGTTTTGTGCTGCTTGAGGGATGGGGTTTTCAGACACCGAAATCGGCTGTAAGATGAAAGATGACTCAGTTGGGAGGGTGGGCAGGGAGTGAAGGCACTGACCAGAAGGTATCTGTGAGGCTGCCCAGGAGGGGTGTAAGGTTGGTGCTTGGATACAGAAGTCCAGAACTTGGAGGAGAGGTCTAGACTAGAGAAAATGCTAATCAAGCATCATAGCTTTAGAAATTAGATTCAGGGGACACCTGGGTGGCTCAGTTGGTTAAGGGTCTGCCTTTGGCTTGGGTCATGATCCTGGGACTCTGGGATCGAGCCCCATGCCGGGCTCCCTGCTCACCAGAGAGTCTGCTTCTCCCTTTCCCTTCCCCGGCTAGTGCTCTGTCTCTGTCTCACACTCACTCTCTCTCTCAAATAAATAAAATCTGGAAAAAAAAAGAAAAAGAAATTGGACTCACTAATCCATAGCGATGCCTTGAGCTTTGGTAAATCAAGTGCTTTAGAAAGGCAGCATGGAGAAGGAATAGAACAGAGAGTCAGGAGTTAGACTAGTCGAACTGTCCTTTCTTAAAGCTTCACACCTTGTCTGAACTACATCTGGAGTCCTAAAACCATAGAGCTCTATGATAGCATGCGTGGTTTGTGCTCTTAAATGGACAGCCTGTCTATGGCTTTAAAAATAATTTTTGGTCACTGGGAAATGGATAGATAGTTTGGAAAGAGAAATGACTGAATGGATAGGGTTTACCAGTTTGTCAATATTTGATCAGTTTGTCTTTAAAATAGGTGAGCAGCTTGTATAAAATGTTTATAAACATGTTTACATATAAACTTGGCTAATAGTAAGGTTTCAAGCGTCAACTGGTGAATAATTGGAAAAGTTACTTTGATGTCCTGAGTTTTAGGTGTCTTAGGGCAGCTTATTCAAGTGTTCTTTGTAACTTTATGGTATCCTGACCCAGGCTCTGGTATAATTTTGCTCCTAACCATGTCCTCATCTCCCTACACATTTCCCTGAAAAGCATTGTCTTGGTGAGAAATGGTGAGGCTAAGGATCTAGTGGCTGGACTGTGAGTAACCAGCATAAGGGACTTCTGACCATGCTCTTCACTGTCCTGGCAGGTGACTAGCTATTCATCTGTCCAGACACCGTAAACAGGGGCATCGAGAACCTTCCAGCTCTGATCAAGCTCACAGAGGGGCACTGCAAGATTCAGGTCCACACTGGGGCCAGCCGTATGGCCTGGCCTGGCATCAGCAGCCAAAGCTCACCAGCCACACAGTCCTGGCCTTCAGGCATTGTCTCTGTTACCCCCATGGACCTACTCCCAGAGAGCCTGGCACCAAACCCCTACTCAGAGCCTGGCCATCCTTTTCAGAAGGGCTTATCACGAGCTAACGAGGAACGTGGGTCATTAAGCACCTTTGGCTTGATTTCCTAGAAAACAATGCTGTCAGAAACATTTTACCTGGAGAGTTTTATTTATTTATTTATTTATTTATTATTTTTTTTAATTTTTTTATTCTTATGTTAATCCCCTTACATTACAACATTAGTTTTAGATGAAGTGTTCCATGATTCATTGTTTGTGCACAACACCCAGTGCTCCATGCAGAATGTGCCCTCCTAAATACCCACCACCAGGCTAACCCATCCTCCCACCCCCTGGAGAGTTTTAGACACTTGATATTATTATTCTGTTTTTATATATTGTATGCTCAAGTCTTTATATTTTCATAGCACACATTCTGGTACATTAAGGAAGCCAACTTTTAAGGCTTGATTGTTTGAGGTTTGCTTTTCTGTTCAATGATATGCATAAACGGTTTCTTTCATGACCTTGAGTTATGACTTGAGAATAAATTCGAGGAAAATATTGTCAGGAAGCCCAAGAGAGAAGTAATTGGCTTTGGTTATTGTCTACCCAGAAATCTGTCAGGTAGAGATTATGTGTAATATTTGGATTTTGGCTGGCTATTTTACTGTGGTCTCTTGCCCTATCCAGCTACTTTGCAGAATGCTGATAAACTCTTGGGGAGGTGCATGTGTTTTTATGGCTTGATTTTAAGAGTAATGATTTATGAAACTTAGACACTTTATCTGAGGGCAGCAAGGAATAATAAAACAGCTGAAGTAGAGCTACAGATTGGAGATTCCATGATTTGCTTCCTTTTCATTTACTTTGTGAAGGAAAAGGTTAAGATCAATAGACAAACTTTCTAGGCTTGAACAGTGCCTGCTTTCTGAAGAAAAAGAGCTATAATCCCATAAAATGTCTTGCTGTTAATGAAACCTCAGGGCCCGGCTTCAGATATTTTATTTGATGATACAGGTTTTATACCACGGTTACTACGGCACGAAAACCTGTTGAGGGGTTCTGAATATTATGTACTGATGCATTTCCTGACAAAGCAGTGAGGTGAGTGGCTGGGGGCCAATTGGCAGCACATCAGGGGGCTGCACATCTTCTCCCCAGTGATGGGCAAATGAGACAGGCCGTCCACCGCCCTTTGTTTTCCTAGGTCAGGGGACTTGGGCTTAGAGGGCACTGCGAGGAGAAATAGTGTCACTCACGGGTCCCTGTGTGCCTGGGCGTGTCTGGAGCTACTAAATCACATCCCTCAATTCCCTTCCCAACTCTGGAAGCAGTGAGAGACCAACAGAGCTCTGTTATTGATAAAGCCAGCTGGAAACTTTATATCTCCTGTGTGCGGTGGCCTAGGACTGGCTCATGGGCTCAACCCTGGGCACAGCGGGGGGCAGCGCCTGCCTGGGAAGCCCACCTGGGGGTGGAGAGCAGTCTATAGTGCAGCCCCCTGTGGGCAGGCAGAGGTGAAAGAGAGGAAGGATTGATGCTGGGCATGCTCTGGACTTCCTCCCAGTGTTCCGGTCACTCGGGACCCACCCTCTCCCATGAGGAGGGGTGAATGTTGGGGTCAGGCCAGAAAGGTGAGGAGGTTACTGCCCACAAATCCCTCATGGGAACATCAGAACAAGGGAAAGAAGTTGTTCCTAAAACATTCCAACAGCCCGGAAGGTATCGATCGGCATACCCACACAAAAAAAAAGAAAGAAAGAAAGAAAACCAGATGAGTTTCTATGTGTTCTAAAATAACATTTTATCACACAAGAATTACGGTAGAAAATTATAAACTTATGTATAAGCAAAATGAAGGAAATCAATATCACTCACTATCCCACTAGCCCAAGATAATTACCGTTAACATGACGGTGTAAACTCTTCCTGGGGTATAACAAAAAATACAGCATACATGTTGTTTTATATCCTTCCTCTAGGGTGCCTGGGTGGCTCAGATGGTTAAGTGTCTGCCTTCAGCTCAGGTCATGATCCCAGGGTTCTGGAATCGAGTCCTGCATTGGGCTCCCTGCTCAGCGGGGAGCCTGCTTCTCCCTCTGCATTTCTCTCTCTCTCTTATGAATAAATAAATAAAATCTTTAAAAAATTAAATTAAATTATATCCTTCCTCTTTTCGCTTAGCAATGTCGTAAGTTTTAATAAATCTAGAAACTTATAAATAAATCTGGGAGCTTATCAAAATAAAACTTTTCCTACTTTCAGCTTGCTTATATGTTAGAGGACTTGCTTTCAGCTGGTTGTAAGATTAATGAGTGAATACACACCTGTAGGATTTAAAGCAAAATAGAATAGAGGCAGTAGATCACGATTCTTAGATGCAAGAAAGTGATGCTGGCTGACCAAATATTAAAGTTACGGGATGGATATAGCTCTCAGAATTGCTGGGAGAAGTGGGAGCTGGGATGAGGGCTGAGCTTCCTGGAAGAGCATCCGAGGCCAAGCCTCAGAACCGGTCTGGCGAGAAAACGCCATCTCTTCTGAGCTCTCCATGATGTGCGGCTTCCGCATCAGGACCTTAACAGCCGCTGGCTGCACCGTTCCCGAAGCTACCCCTGTGCCAGGTACTCAGCCTTGCAGCCACCACCTCCTCTGCCACCACCGCGGAGACAGTGGACTGCCCTTCTTTCACACCACGAGCTCCTGAGTCCGCCTCTGTGCTCATTTGCCTGGTTGGCAGAACCCAGGTCACGTGCCATTTCTCCAGCTGCATGGGAAACTGGGCAAGCAGGTATCTCGATTTTTCCTTCCTGTTGCAGGAGGCAGTCTTGCCTCACTTACCTGGATTCATGAAATGGTGAACTCACCAAACACAGAGCAAGGTTCCATGAGTGGGGAACCAAATGAAGGAAAGTGTTTTGCAAGTGCCATATGGTCATGAGTCCTTCCTTTAATCAATGGTTGTAGATAACTGACCCACTGCCTACCGCAATCATGGTAGAAAAATTGACTTCAATCCTGTTGGCTCATGTGGCTGGCACAAATCAAGGCTTTCTTACCTGCCTATCTTACAGGTCAGTAAGGATCAAATAAGATGAAAAATGTTTTGTAAACAATGAAGAACTTAGAAGCTCTAGTTATTCAACCCCTCCCCCAAGTTCTTTTTATCTCCTTTGCAGTCCAGCCTCCATCTGAAACTATTATCTTGAGGATTACCATCTCGCTCTGTTCCATCCCCACATAGACTTCTGGTCATTTGCCAGTTTGTATAGATTCTTCCCCCACCCTGTGCTGTGTTATTTGCTGGGGCGCCCTTTCCAGAGCCCTGTTCAGACCCTTGTCCTATTCCACCCCAAACAATCACAGTCATTGGCATTCTCCTCATTGTAACCAGGCATCTTCTTAAAGCACAGCTCTTATTACCTGCCCCAGTTCAAAAACCATCAGTGGCTCCCCACTACTCAGAGAATAAAGTTGGCTTCCAAGGGGCTTCCATTAGGACCCTGGCTTTATTTCACAGTTCTCTACAGTTTATCCAGCATTATTTCACAGTTCTCAACAGACACCTCCCAACTTCCTCTATTCAGACCGATTACTTATTGTTTCCCAAACACGACCACCCCCAGACTTTGTTCTCATTGTGTTCTATACCTGGGGCGCCTTCCCCCATCTCCATCTGTCAAATCGTCCTCTACACTTTTAAATTTCTAAACCTCTATTGTGTCTGTAGTAATTTCTCCTTTTCCGTTCTGTTTTTCTTGAATCTTCTCTTTTTTTCTTTTGGTCAGTCTTGGCAGATGTCTATCTTATGAGACCTTTTGAAAGAATTATCTTTTGGCTTTGTTAATTTTTTTATCTTACTTTTGTAGTTTTCTAATTTATTTATTTCTACCTTATTTCCTGCTTTTGGCTAATTTGGTTATGCTTTTTTTTTCTCTTCTAACTCTTTAATTTAATGCTTAGCTGATTTATTTTTAAACTTTGTTATGTGATAAATGTGTTTAAATCCCAAATTTTCCTCCAGATACTGTTTTAACCACACCTACATATTTTTACATGTAATGCTCACATTCTAATTCAGTTTTAAACATTTCTCCTCCACATTCTTCAAGGCCTTTTATACGTACTACCTCCTTTCTGATACCTGTTTCATCACACATCTAGAATCTTTCATTCTACCCTCCTTGACTTTGAGATTTTTTTCTTCCTTCATACCCTTTTATAATCTGGCTTTTAGTTATCTGTGTGGATTTTTAGAAAAAAAATTTTTTTCCAACTGTATAAATTGGGATTTTTTTATTTTAATTTGAGTATAATTAATATACAGTGTTATATTAGTTTCAGGTGTACAATATGGTGATTCACCAATTCCATACATCACCTGGTGCTCATCACAACAAGTGTACTCTTCATCCCCGTCACCTATTTCCCCCATCCCCCCACCCAACTCCCCTCTGGTAACCATCAGATTGTTCTCTATAATTAAGTCTGTTTCTTGGTTTGTCTTTCTCTTTTTTTTCCTTTGCTCATTTGTTTTGTTTCTTAAATTTCACATATGAGTGAAATCATATGTTATTTGTTTTTCTCTGACTTATTTCACTTAGTGTAATACTTTCTACCTCCATCCATGTTGTTGCAAATGCCAAGATTTCATTCTTTTTAATGGTTGAGTAATATTCTATTGTGTATGTGTGTGTGTATATATATATACATCTCCCCCACATCTTCATAATCCATTCATCTATTGATAGACATTTGGGCTGCTTCCCTAATTTGGCTATTATAAATAACTGTATGGATGTTTTATTTTTTTTTAATTTTTTATTCTTATGTTAATCCCCATACATTACATCATTAGTTTTAGATGAAGTGTTCCATGATTCATTGTTTGTGCATAACACCCAGTGCTCCATACAGAATGTGCCCTCCTCAATACCCACCACCAGGCTAACCCATCCTCCCACCCCCCTCCCCTCTAGAACCCTCAGTTTGTTTTTCAGAGTACATCGTCTCTCATGGTTCGTCTCCCCTTCCGATTTCCCCCGCTTCATTCTTCCCCTCCCACTACCTTCTTCTTCTTTTTTTTTTTCTTAACATATATTGCATTATTTGTTTCAGAGGTACAGATCTGAGATTCAACAGTCTTGCACAATTCACAGCGCTTACCAGAGCACATACCCTCCCAAGTGTCTATCACCCAGTTACCCCATCCCTCCCACCCCACCCCCCACTCCAGCAACCCTCAGTTTGTTTCCTGCAATTAAGAATTCCTCATATCAGTGAAATCATATGATACATGTCTTTCTCTGCTTGACTTATTTCACTCAACATAATACCCTCCAGTTCCATCCACGTCATTGCAAATGGCAAGATCTCATTCCTTTTGATGGCTGCATAATATTCCATTGTATATATATACCACTTCTTCTTTATCCATTCATCTGTCGATGGACATCTTGGCTCTTTCCACAGTTTGCCTATTGTGGACATTGCTGCTATAAACATCGGGGTGCACATACCCCTTCGGATCCCTACTTTTGTATCTTTGGGGTAAATACCCAGTAGTGCAATTGCTGGATCATATGGTAGCTCTATTTTCAACTTTTTGAGGAACCTCCATACAGTTTTCCAGAGTGGCTGCACCAGCTTGCATTCCCACCAACAGTGTAGGAGGGTTCCCCTTTCTCTGCATCGCCGCCAACATCTGTCGTTTCCTGACTTGTTAATTTTAGCCATTCTGACTGGTGTGAGGTGGTATCTCATTGAGGTTTTGATTTGGATTTCCCTGATGCCGAGCGATATTGAGCACTTTTTCCTGTGTCTGTTGGCCATTTGGATGTCTTCTTTGGAAAAATGTCTGTTCATGTCTTCTG
>NW_023270615.1:9359007-9597465 GCF_011800145.1 Mirounga leonina
CCATTTCTTGATTGGATTCTTTGTTCTTTGGGTGTTGAGTTTGATGAGTTCTTTATAGATTTTGGATACTAGCCCTTTATCTGATATGTCATTTGCAAATATCTTCTCCCATTCTGTCGGTTGTCTTTTGGTTTTGTTGACTGTTTCCTTTGCCTTGCAAAAGCTTTTTATCTTGAAGAAGTCCCAATAGTTCATTTTTGCCCTTGCTTCCCTTGCCTTTGGCAATGTTTCTAGGAAGAAGTTGCTTCGGCTGAGGTCAAAGAGGTTGCTGCCTGTGTTCTCCTTTAGGATTTTGATGGACTCCTATCTCACATTGAGGTCTTTCAACCATTTGGAGTCTATTTTTGTGTGTGGTGTAAGGAAATGGTCCAGTTTCATTCTTCTGCATGTGGCTATCCAATTTTCCCCACACCATTTGTTGAAGAGACTGTCTTTGTTCCATTGGACATTCTTTCCTGCTTTGTCAAAGATAAGTTGACCATAGAGTTGAGGGTCCATTTCTGGGCTCTCTATTCTGTTCCATTGATCTATGTGTCTGTTTTTGTGCCAGTACCATGCTGTCTTGATGATGACAGCTTTGTAATAGAGCTGGAAGTCCGGAATTGTGATGCCGCCGGCTTTGCTTTTCTTTTTCAACATTCCTCTGGCTATGTGGGGTCTTTTCTGGTTCCATACAAATTTTAGGATGATTTGTTCCATTTCTTTGAAAAAAGTGGATGGTATTTTGATGGGGATTGCATTGAATGTGTAGATTGCTCTAGGTAGCATTGACATCTTCACCATATTTGTTCTTCCAATCCATGAGCATGGAATGTTTTTCCATTTCTTTGTGTCTTCCTCAATTTCTTTCATGAGTATTTTATAGTTTTCTGAGTACAGATCCTTTGTCTCTTTGGTTAGATTTATTCCTAGGTATCTTATGGTTTTGGGTGCAATTGTAAATGGGATTGACTCCTTAATTTCTCTTTCTTCTGTCTTGTTGTTGGTGTATAGGAATGCCACTGACTTCTGTGCATTGATTTTATATCCTGGACTTTACTGAATTCCTGTATGAGTTCTAGCAGTTTTGGGGTGGAGTCTTTTGGGTTTTCCACATAAAGTATCATATCATCTGCAAAGAGTGAGAGTTTGACTTCTTCTTTGCCGATTTGGATTCCTTTGATTTCTTTTTGTTTTCTGATTGCTGTGGCTAGGACTTCCAATACTATGTTGAATAGCAGTGGTGATAGTGGACATCCCTGCCACGTTCCTGATCTCAGGGGGAAAGCTCTCAGTTTTTCCCCATTGAGAATGATATTCGCTGTGGGTTTTTCATAGATGGCTTTTATGATATTGAGGTATGTACCCTCTGTGCCTATACTCTGAAGAGTTTTGATCAAGAAAGGATGCTGTACTTCGTCAAATGCTTTTTCTGCATCTGTTGAGAGGATCATATGGCTCTTGTTCTTTCTTAGTTAATGTATTGTATCACGTTGATGATTTGTGGATGTTGAACCAACCTTGCAGCCCAGGGATAAATCCCACTTGGTCATGGTGAATAATCCTTTTAATGTACTGTTGGATCCTATTGGCTAGTATTTTGGTGACAATTTTTGTATCCATGTTCATCAAGGATATTGGTCTGTAATTCTCCTTTTTGATGGGGTCTTTGTCTGGTTTTGGGATCAAGGTAATGCTGGCCTCATAAAATGAGTTTGGAAGTTTTCCTTCCATTTCTATTTTTGGAACAGTTTCAGAAGAATAGGTATTAATTCTTGAAATGTTTGGTAGAATTCCCCTGGGAAGCCATCTGGCCCTGGGCTTTTGTTTTTTGGGAGATTTTTGATGACTGCTTCAATTTCCTTAGTGGTTATAGGTCTGTTCAGGTTTTCTATTTCATCCTGGTTCAGTTTGGGTAGTTGATACATCTCTAGGAATGCATCCATTTCTTCCAGGTTATCTAATTTGCTGGCATAGAGTTGCTCATAATATGTTCTTATAATTGTTTGTATTTCTTTGGTGTTGGTTGTGATCTCTCTCCTCTTTCATTCATGATTTTGTTGATTTGGGTCATTTCTCTTCTCTTTTGATAAGTCTGGCCAGGGGTTTATCAATCTTGTTAATTCTTTCAAAGAACCAGCTCCTAGTTTCGTTGTTCTGTTCTACTGTTCTTTTAGTTTCTATTTCATTGATTTCTGCTCTGATCTTTATTATTTCTCTTCTCCTGCTGGCTTTAGGCTTTATTTGCTGTTCTTTCTCCAGCTCCATTAGGTGTAGGGTTAGGTTGTGTACTTGAGACCTTTCTTGTTTCTTGAGAAAGGCTTGTATTGCTATATACTTTCCTCTTAGGACTGCCTTTGCTGCATCCCAAAGATTTTGAATAGTTGTGTTTTCATTTTCATTGGTTTCCATGTATTTTTTTAATTCTTCTTTAATTTCCTGGTTGACCCATTCATTCTTCAGTAGGATGCTCTTTAGCCTCCATGTATTTGAGTTCTTTCTGACTTTCCTATTGTGATTGAGTTCTAGTTTCAAAGCATTGTGGTCTGAAAATAGGCAGGGAATGATCCCAATCTTTTGGTACCGGTTGAGGCCTGATTTATGACCTAGGATGTGATCGATTCTGGAGAATGTTCCATGGGCACTAGAGAAGAATGTGTATTCCATTGCTTTGGGGTGGAATGTTCTGAATATGTCTGTGAAGTCCATTTGGTCCAGTGTGTCATTTAAAGCCTTTATTTCCTTGTTGATCTTTTGCTTAGACGATCTGTCCATTTCAGTGAGGGGGGTGTTAAAGTCCCCCACTATTATTGTATTGTTGTCGATGTGTTTCTTTGCTTTTGTTATTAATTGCCTTATATAATTGGCTGCTCCCATGTTAGGGGCATAGATATTTACAATTGTTAGATCTTCTTGTTGGATAGACCCTTTCAGGAGGATATAATGTCCTTCCTCATCTCTTATTACAGTCTTTGGTTTAAAATCTAATTTGTCTGATATAAGGATTGCCACCCCAGCTTTCTTTTGGTGTCCATTAGCATGGTAAATGGTTTTCCACCCCCTCACTTTCAATCTGGGGGTGTCTTTGGTTCTAAAATGAGTCTCTTGCAGACAGCATGTCGATGGGTCTTGTTTTTTAATCCAATCTGATAGCCTGTGTCTTTTGATTGGGGCATTTAGCCCATTTACATTCAGGGTAACTATTGAAAGATAGGAATTTAGTGCCATTGTATTGCCTGTGAGGTGACTGTTACTGTATATTGTCTGTGTTCCTTTCTGGTCTATGTTGCTTTTAGGCTCTCTCTTTGCTTAGAGGACCCCTTTCAAGATTTCCTGTAGCGCTGGTTTTGTGTTTGCAAATTCCTTTAGTTTTTGTTTGTCCTGGAAGCTTTTGATCTCTCCTTCAATTTTCAATGACAGCCTAGCTGGATAGAGTATTCTTGGCTGCATATTTTTCTCATTTAGTGCTCTGAATATATCCTGCCAGTCCTTTCTGGCCTGCCAGGTCTCTGTGGATAGGTCTGTTGCCAATCTAATGTTTCTACCCTTGTAGGTTACATATCTCTTCTCCCGAGCTGCTTTCAGGATTTTCTCTTTGTCTCTGAGACTCGTAAGTTTTACTATTAGATGTCGGGGTGTTGACCTATTTTTATTGATTTTGAGAGGGGTTCTCTGTGCTTCCTGGATTTTGATGCCTGTTTCCTTCCCCAAATTAGGGAAGTTCTCTGCTATAATTTGCTCCATTATACCTTCTGTCCCTCTCTCTCTTTCTTCTTCTTCTGGGATCCCAATTATTCTAATGTTGTTTCGTCTTATGGTATCGCTTATCTCTCAAATTCTGCCCTCGTGATCCAGTAGTTGTTTATCTCTTTTTCTCAGCTTCTTTATTTTCCATCATTTCATCTTCTATATTACTGATTCTCTCTTCTGCCTCATTTATTCTAGCAGTTAGCACCCCCATTTTTTATTGCACCTCATTAATAGCCTTTTTGATTTCTACTTGGTTGGATTTTAGTTCTTTTACTTCTCCAGAAAGGGTTTTTCTAATAACTTCCATATTTTTTTCAAGCCCAGCTAGTATCTTTAAAGTGATGATTCTGAACTCTAGATCTGACATCGTACTAATGTCCATATTCAGTAGGTCCCTGGCAGTTGGTACTACCTCTTGTTCTTTTTGTTGAGGTGATTTTTTCTGTCTTGTCATTTTGTGTAGAGGAGAATAGATTAATGAGAGAACAAAATGCTAGCAGAGTAACAATGTCCCCAGAAAATATATTCTAAACAAATCAGAAAAGACCTGAAGCAGTGGAACAAGAAACGGAAAGAGAGAAAAAAGAAAAAGAAAAAAAAAAACGAAAAAGATAAAGATAAAAACAAAAACAAACAAAACAAAACAGCAACAACAAAAAAAAACCAGAATGTGATCAAATATGATCAGGCTGGTATATAGATCAGTGCCACACACTAGATTTGGGGTGTATTTTGGTCTTTTAGAAGAAAGTGCCTCCCAAAATTTTAAAGAAAGAAAAACTTATATATGTACAAAAATAAGGGTTGATATGATGAAGGAATGGAATATGACTGTAAAGATGGAAATTTTAAAAAATTTTATAAAAGGAATTGATAAGAAGTTGTTTGAAAAAAGAAAGAAGAGGATTTAAAAAAAGAAAAAAGAAAAAAAAAGGGAGAGAATGTGATCAGGCAGGGGAATAGAAAACAGCATATACTAGAGATTTAGGGCATATTTTAATCTGTTAGAAGAAACTATCTCAAAATTTTAAAGAGAGAACAACTTATATATATAAGCCAAAAATACGGGTAACTACTATGAAGGGATAGAATATGACTCTAAAAATGAAAAATAAAAAAAATTTTTTTTTAAAAAGGGATTGATAAGATGTTTGAAAAAGGGAAAAAGAAAAATTCAAAAAAAAGGAAAAAAAAGAAAAAAAGACAGTTAAAAAAAATTAACTTTAAAAGACTAAAGAATCATGGTAAAAAAGCCATGAATTCTATGTGCAGTATTCCCCTAGCGCTTGAGTTCTGCCGTTCTCATTGATCGGTAAACTTGGCCTTCGCTGGCTGTTCTCACTGATCTTCTGGGGAGGGGCCTGTTGCCGTGGTTTCCAAATGTCTCTGCCGGAGGCGCAATTGCCCCGCCCTTGCCCCCTCCCGGCTAAGTCATCTGCTCGGGTTTGCTCTCCAGGGCTTTTGTTCCCTGCGAGCTTTCCGTACAGCTTTGGAGGCGGAGAGTGAAAATGGCGGCCTCCCAATCTCCGCCCCGGAGGAGCCGAGAACTCGGGGCCCCACTCCTCAGTGCGCCCCAGAGAAAAGCCGCCAGTCACTCCCGTCCCCCGGTCTCCGGCCGCACTCCGTGCTCACCCGGCCTGTGACCGCGCGTTTCTATCTCCGGCCCCCGACCCCGGGTGGAGTCTCCAAACCCAGCAGATCCCTGCGGTGCCCTCCCGCGCGGCTCCTCCCGGGGGAGGAAGGGGAGTCTCCCCGGATCTGCCGCTTGTGGGGTCCCTGCTGGAGGAGCAGGGGCCCGACTGGGCCGCGGATCCCGGTTTATGGCAACCCAGAGCTGAGAGCCCGTGCCTGGGCTCCGCCTCTGCAGCCGGCTTCCCCGCTCCGATCCCTGGGAGCTCTGCCGCCCTCAGGCACCCCCCATCTTTCTGTGACCCCGAGGGTCCTGAGACCACACTGTCCCGGAGGGTCCACCCCCCGCTTAGCCACCAGAGTGACGTCCCTCGATGGAGCAGACTTTTAAAAGTCCCGATTTTGTGCTCCGCGGCTCTATCACTTGCCAGAAGCGGCCGACGGAGGCCCCTCCCCCGCCGTCTATCCTCCCGAATATCGCCTGGGATTCACTTCTCTGCACGTCCTTCCTTCCAGAAAGTGGTCGCTTTCTGATGAGAGAGTTGTTGCTCTCCTTTTCTTCGATCTCCTGTTGGGTTTGTAGGTGTTCAGAATGGTTTGATCCCTATCCAGCTGAATTCCTGAGAGGAGACGAAATCCAGGTCTCCTACTCCTCCGCCATCTTGCTCTGTATGGATGTTTTAATCCCTGCACTGAACAGTCTGTCCCTTGGCAGTGTCTAAGGACTGTGTATTGTTTATTGTTTATCTCTTCTGGTTCCAGCCCCCAGTATATGCAACAATGCTATGTGCCCACTATTATTACATTGTCTGGAACAAAGGTTTTAATTTTTCACTCCTATCTACTGAATGATCAATCATTAAATCTCAGTCTACAAGTTCTTGTTAAGCATCTTTTGTTTACAAGTCCCTGTACTGTTCCTGAGTGTGTTTAAAGAAGCTTAAACTCTTGAGGTGCCATGTTGGAAAGAGAAGAACAACATTGCTGGGCCTCTGGAAATAGAGCTCTCTAGTAAGATCATTTGGGTCTTATGAGTTTCCCTAAAGCCAAACTGAAACTGCCAGAATGTAATTAAATAGTTAAGAGGAATTGAGTCAAGTCTTTTATTGAGAACTAACAACATAATTGGGGGAGAATGGAAACAAAACAAAACTAGTGTCAACCTTGAAAGACTATAAAAGACCATAGACCTGGTAGGGAATACCCACCATGGGATATTAATCAATGGAGATAAATGGACTGTGACAGTGGTCACTGAATTAAAACAGGTATGTGAAAATTAACATTTTATTTAACAAATGTTTATGGAACATTTACTCTGTGTGTGATACTGAGAGTCTTGGTGATACAGTAGTGGACATAAGAGTTTCACTCTCATGAAGCTTACATTCTAGTAGAGAAAAAAGTAGATTAACAAGAAGATATATATCAAGTAGATATATATGTCAAGTTCTTACAGTACTCCAAGGACAAATAGAGCAGAATAATGGCAAAGAATGTGACATAGATGTTGGTGTTTTTAAGTAGGGCAGTCAGGGAAGGCCTGACCATTTGAGCAAAGGCCTGATGAAGTGCAGGAGCCAGCCTTGTCAGTGATTATGGGAAGAGCCTTCTAGGCAAAGGGAACAGCAAATGCAAAGGCACTGAGGCAGTAGCATGGTTGGATTCCTTGGAAATCACAAGAAACTAAGGGCTGATAGTATGAGCTTAGTCTCAGCTTGGGTAGGGCCTCATAGGCCAGAAGGCAGGTCATTTCTACCCCATTCCTTATCTCCCTCCCAGAGTGTTGTCACATAAGCCAGCCCCTCCCTGTTCACTGGACACTGGGCCTTGGGGCATAAACTCTGTATCCATAGCCAAATTGATCCAATTCTTTCTCCTGAGAATTTGGGTGTAAGACTTTATAAAGTGATGAGGCCAGGCAGGTCTGGGCCAGCTCGTTTGGCTCTTGTTTCCAGAAAAAAACAAAACAAAAAAAAGAAGAAGCATGAGGAAGATATGACAGGAAAGAAATGGATATGAGAGGCCATTGGATCTTGAGGAAGAGCAGAGGTGTGCCAATTCTTGTCTCAGACCTTCCTGAGGCCAGCTATACTTGCTGTTTTCAAAATTTGTAAAATATCCATGTCCTTGTTCGTAAATTCACGTATACTTAGGCCAGCTTAAGTGAGCTCCTGTTTCTTTCAAATCAGTGGTCACTGAGTCAAGACACTATTTTATGCCTCATGAGGTATGGAAGAGGGGCTGTTCTGTTGATGTTGAGGGAGGCAAGGTCACTGGGACTGGGCAGGTAAAGAAAGACCTCCTAGGATGGTCACACACCTCAACAAATGCAATAGCTGTTGGCACCTAGGGAAGTATTTCTAGTTTTCATAATGCTTACTTCACAACCATTACCCTTTTCTTAAACATTACAATTTATAATTATTATATTTACATAATTATAATTATAATGTGCATACAATAAAATTCATCTTTGTAATAAGTGCAGTTTGATGAGTTTTGACAAATGTATGCAGCTTTGTAACTTTCACCATAAATCAACATCCATGATTTATGTCACCATAAAAAGTTCCCTTGTACCCCTTTGTAGTCAACCCCCTCCCCTCAGCCTCAGCCCTTGACAACGACAGATCTGTTTTCTGTCCCTCTAGCTTTGCTGTTTTGAAGACTGTCATAAAAGGGAATCATATGGTATATAACATTTTATGTCTTGTTTCTTTTACTTAGCATAATACATTTGAGATTAATCCATATTGTTGCATGGATGAGTAGTTCATTTTTATTGCTGTTTTATTATCTATTTATTTATTTATTTTTAAGAAGGCTCCATGCCCAGTGTGGAGCCCAACACAGTGCTTGAACTGACGACCCTGAGATCAAGACCTTAGCTGAGATCAAGAGTCGGACACTTAACTGACTGAGCCACCCAGACACCCCATCACTATTTTATTTTTATCCTGTTAAATAGACATACCACAATTTGTTTATCTAATTACCACTTGATGTGCATTTTGGCCTTTTCCCATGTTTTGCTATTACGAATAAAAATACTAAGAATTTTCACACATTAGGTCTTTGTGTAGACATTTGTTTCCATTTTTAGAGGAGTAAATCCTTAGGAGTGGGATTGCTGGATCATATGTAAGTATATGTATAATTTCTAGGAAACTGCCTATATTCAAGTTCTCCAGAGAAAAAGAACCAATAGGATATGTATATAGAGAGAGAAACAGAGATTTATTTTAAGGAGCTCATGTGATTGTGGAGTCTTGGTAAGTCCAAAATCTGCCCCAACAGGCTGGAGACCCAGGGAAGAGTTGCAGCCCAGGTTGAATGAAAGGCAGTCTACTGCCAGAATTTCTTCTTGTTCAGGGAAGGTCCATTTTTGTTCTATTCAGGCCTTCAAATGGTTGGATGAGGTTAACCTACATTAAGAAGGATAATCTGCTTTACCCCAAGTCCACTGATGTAAATGTTAATCTCATCCAGAAAACACCTCCACAGAAACATCCAGAATAGTGCGTGACCAAATATCTGGATCCCATGACCCAGCCAGTTTGACACATAAAATTAACCATCATACTGCCAAACTGTTTTGCAAAGTGGCTGTACCATTTTGATTTTTCCACCAGCAGCGTATGAGGGTTCCAGTTGCTCTGCGTCCTTACCAACACTTGGGATTTCCAGTCTTTTTAATTTTAGCCATCCTAATGGGTTTGTAGAGCTAATTCACTGCATTTCCTTAATGACTGACTAATGAGGTTGAGTAGCTTTTCATGTGCTTATTGGCCAGTCATATGTCATCTTTAGTGAAGTATTCAAATCTTTTGCTTATATTTTTAATGCATTGTTTGTCTTATACCTAGAATATATAAACAACTCTTACAACTCAATAATAAGTCCTTTAGCACAGATGTGTTTTGCACTTATTATCTCCTAGTCCATGACTTGTCTTATTTAGTCTTAACAGTGTATTTCAATGGATAGAAGTTTTGCATTTTGATGAAGCCCAAATTATCAAATTTTTCTTTTATACTTCATATTTTTTGGTGTGTCCTGTCCTAGCCCAAGAGCACAAAGATTTTTCTCCTGTGTTTTCTTCTAGAAGTTTTAGAGCTCCCACTCTTAGATTTAGGTCTCTGACCATTTTAAGTTAATTCTTGTATATAGTAAGAGGTAAGGCTCGAACTTTTTTTTTTCATATACGAATATCCAGTTGTTCCAGTACCATTTTTTAAAAAGACTGTTTCTCCTCATTGAATTATCTTTGCACCTTTGTCAAAAATCAACTAACCATATATGGTGGGTCTATTTCTGGACTCTGTTTTGTTTCACTGATCTATATGTCTATCCTTATGTCAGTCCCACATTGTCTTGATTACTGTAGCTTTATACTAAGTAAAAAATCAACAAATGTTGACTCCTTGCAAGCTTGTGCAAATTATATAGATCCCAACAGTTCTAAACCTCCCCCAAGGGGTGTTTGTACCTCAGAAGAGGATTGCTATCCCAAGTTTTCCACATTTGCTTGACTTCCCAAGTGTGAGGGTCCACACTGTTTTATGATTTCTGAATCAAAAATACTATATTCTAAAACTAGAAAGCTACTTCTAGTAATTTTTTAAAGCAACTTTAGTGTTTAGATGTGCATATACGATGTGTGTGTGTGTGTGTGTGTGTGTAAGGGTCTTAGAAGTTGTTCATATATGCACTTGCAAAATAGACTGGCATCGAATCTGAGTAAAGCTTGCTATCATTAACATTTTCTGTTATCTCTCTCTTTCCTTTGTAATTTCTTTGTAGAAAAAACAAACAGATTAATTTTCCTCTAGGATGTCCCAGAGTCTATATTTTGTTGGCGGTCCCCTGTGGTATCATTCAATGTGCTATCTTTCTCTGTATTTTATATAAATTGGTAGTCAGATCTAGAGGTTTTATCGGATTTACTTTCAACTATTTTTTTACAAGACTATTTCATGAATGACTTTTCTAAATCTATTAATTTATTGGGCATTACAAAATGACAACTTTCTAATTTTACCATCCTCTCATTTATTAGGTGGATGTCTTCTGTAAAGAGAAATTTCCCCATGTCAGCTACCTGGTTACTTTTAATTACAGTTCACACTGGCAAGGCAGGATAATTGCTTGCTTCTTTTTCTTTGTTTTTACCAGTTTTCGAAATAAGGAGTTGGTTTGCTCACATTCTCTAGAGGTAACCAGGGAGAAGTTTTTATTGTGACTATTGACTTTAGTGCCATGAATTTAAACACATTTGATGTGTTTTAATCCATTACAGTTTGGCCAGTAGGTTGGCTCCAGAATCCTTTTGACAGAATCCTTGTAGTCCTTGGTAGCTCCCTTGATTCTGGTGTGATGCGGTATTCCAGGTTCATCTTTCATATTTTCTGCACCAGACCTGGAATCAACCATTTCTCCTAAGAATCTTGTTTCTTTTAGGGACAGTGGTGAAGACCACAATCCACTGGGGCTACTTGTTGCTACTAGGGTGGTCGTTATTTCTAGGCCAACTTAATGGGCAAAATTAGAGATACCTATTTTTTTTAAAGATAAAATACATCAAGAGTTTATGCTGGTACTTCCCATACAAGTTCAGGGCTATGGGATTACAGCTCCCCTTTAGAAGAGAAAAATCTGATACTTCCTTCAATTAAAAAAAAATCCTTAAAAAAGAAAAATTTGTAACTTCATACAACTTCAGTGAGCTTCAGACCTCAGTTAAGAATGGAGAGATGAAGGGGCGCCTGGGTGGCTCAATCAGTTAAGTGTCTGCCTTTGGCTCAGGTCATGATCTCAGGGTCCTGGGATCAAGCCCCTCATCAGGCCCTCATCAGGCTCCCTGCGCAGCCAGGAGCCTGCTTCTCCCTCTCCCTCTCCCCCTTCCCCCCTCCTCCCCACCCTCACCCCACACGCACTGCGTGCCCTCTCTCTCTCAAGTAAATAAATAAAATCTTAAAAAAAAAAATAGATGAAAATAATACACTGCAAATATCTTTTAATTGCAAACTGTCCCTGCAAAGTAGAGGGTTTTTGGGTTTTTGGTTGTTGTTTTTTTTTTGCATTTATAACTAACAAAATAATTTAATGCCTACAGTGGGAGCATAAGATTGGATTATCACAGAAATTAAAACCTCTATAAATTCTCCTAGGGTTCTAGGGGCCCACAGGTAGGGCTTGGACCCACCCGTTGGAGAAGCCCTGTCTCAGGCTAAATCTCTGTTACTGTTTTGTGACTTTCTTAAAGGTTAAGCCTTTTTTAATCTTTATTCCATTAACCTCCTGAATGGGCACTGAGGCATGTGAATAAAAGCCTTTTGTCTCTGCTTAGTCTGACTCCGAGACTGTCTTTTCTTAGTAAACATTTGTTGTGACTTTTAATCACTTTAGAGTCTTCTGCTGACTTGAAACCTGAGATTCTTTTAACCATCTAACTACACGCATACCCGGCATGCACGTGTGTACAAACCGACGGCTTAATCTCACACAGAAATGAAGAGAGGGCCAGGGGCAAGAGCTTTATTATTCACTTTACAAAGTATTCACGTGAGCGTTTTATCCATAAAGCTTGATTCCCCAATGCACTTGAAATATGATTCTCTGTACAAAAAAATCTGATTTGTACGCAGCTCTTCAGCATATCTCTTGAGTAAATAAAATTACAGCTCATCAGTTGTGGTGTTTTGGAGGAAACACCATTTTCAGAGGTTGCTAATGCTGCTCAATTGTGGATTTTGCAGGCAGGCATTCATGCTAAAGTCATGATTTGTGAATTATATGCCACCCTTGAACAATGTGGTCAGTCTGAGTTTCCAGAATTTTCTTCCTTTCTCTGTCTCATATGTCCTGGCTCTCTTTTCCCTGCGTTGAGTGCCTCTTCTCTGGCTCCATTTTTAGGCTCGTTATCCATTTTTCCTAACAAAATGTAATTTCAGCACTACTGTTTATAATCATGACTTTTAAAATATTACGAACGTATTGAAGATCTTAACATCACGGTTGCTTGGATGTGTTTGGGGTCCACATTAAAGTGACAGAGAGGGTTACACAAGACAAACACAGCTTCTCTGTGCTAGGACTTGTCCATATTAGAACTGCCATTAGCCTGTGTCCGCTGCTCCAGTGTATGGAAACACGCTTTGCTGTTGTATTTACTTGGGCCAGTGGTTTATGACCAAAGCAGTCCACAAACATTTGGTGAGTAATTTTCTCATATGGAGTTAGAGGATGACCTAAAGATGCAATTAATGATTAATTCATATTGTAAGGTTGAAATCTGCTGTTGGTGTCACCTTCTAAAATTAAGCTTCTGAATCGGAGGGGTAGACGAACCATGAGAGACGATGGACTCTGAAAAACAAACAGGGTTTTGGGGGCGGGGAGGATGGCTTAGCCTGGTGGTGGGTATTGAGGAGGGCACATTCTGCATGGAGCACTGGGTGTTGTGCACAAACAATGAATCATGGAACACTTCATCTAAAACTAATGTTGTAATGTATGGGGATTAACATAAGAATAAAAAAAAAATTAAGCTTCTGGTTATAATTAAGAGCTATAGCCCTGGGGCATTCAGTATTGCTGCTGGCTCGATGGTTAACGGGGAGAGCTCCAGGATGTTACCTTTTAACTCCTGTTCCATTCGGTCAGCTCGGAAAAGGTGAGGTCGTGCTAGAGAAAACCTGTATCTGAACCTGTTCTCAAGGGCATGGTCACAAATGCTTCGGTGGAATTGAATGTGGATGGAGAGGAAACTTTGATTATTTGAGAGCTGGAGGACCAGAAAGTCCTCTTATCCTGCAAGTTGCCAGAGGGAATAGCATTTACCTGAAGAGAAGGTCAGTGAGGACAGTGGATCCTGAGAGGATTGGGAGCCCCTCACCTTGTCTTGCGTGTAAGTTACCAGCTCGGATGACAGGAGCTGAAAGTGGAGTGATCTGGGCGAGAGTCTCAGCCTTCTGGCTCAACTGTTCTTTTCTCACTTGTACACGGTGTTCAAGGTACCAGTGCCCTTCCTGCATGTTCTGCATGGCTGTACGTCACTAAAGCCCGATTGATGTGTCAGTCTAGATCCCAGCAGGAAACAGTCCGGTAATTTAGGAGAGTTTAATGAAGGGACTATTTAAAACCATATGCTCCGGGTTAAGGAAAACAGTAAGATACGGTGAAACATCTTGGAGCTTGCAACAGTGGGGAATCTTTACCCACAGCTAGGCCTGAAAGAGGATTATTGAACCCTGGGGAGAGGGCCTGGCAGCCTGGCTGGAGCTGTGGCCTCTGGGAGAGGTCGCCTGCGGTGACACAGCAGAGACGGAGCGAGAAGAATCAACACCCAGAGCTCACTTTCCTTCCTCTCCTCTGTCTCCTGCCAGTGCCTCCCATGGGCTGAATCCAGCCAGAAAGCCAGAGGATAACGAAGCCCATTGAGGCAGAAGGTCAGCCTTCTGGAACACAGAACAGAGGGAGAGTAGATCCGGAGAGGCCAGTGGAAAATACCCAACAGCATCTATTTCCTACAATACGTAGAAATGTGGATTGTTTTATACAGAAAACTGACAAGTATGGACGAGGAGTTCAGATACCTGATTTCATATCACCTCGTAGGTTTGAAGTGAGCACACCAGTGATAGCTGGACCAAAAATAGTTGTCATTGTTCTCATCTTAATATTCATTAGGAACTTACTTTGTGCCAGGTGCTATTCTGAATACTTTATATTAACTCATTTTGTCTTCAATACAATCCACGAGATAGATACCATAATTAATCCCATACCAGAGCTGAGGAAGAGGAAGCACAGGAGGCCCGAGGTGTCTGCCCACAGCCCCCCACCTAGGAAGTGGGGAGGTGGGGTCGCAGCTCAGGCTCGACAGCTGCATTCTGCCCCGTACAGCCTCCAACTCAATCAAGTCCAAGGACATAACATACGTTTGAGGAGGGACGTTGCAGTGTTCAGTAATGATTAATATTTGCTTCCAGTTGACAATTGGAAAGAGATTTTATATGTTTATATGAGAGAGAGAGAGATCTCTTCCTGCACTTGAGGATTTCAGGCTTCTAAGGCAACGTTCACTAGTTTGTGGGTCATTAGCAGTGACTCTACCTAGAACAATTTACTGATGGTTTCTCTCTCCCCGCCCCGGCCCGCCCCTTTAATGCTGTTTTTCTTTCCTCTGTTATTCAGACAGAAGGTTTTCTTTTTCAGCCTCAGAAGGATGGTAACAACACAATAGCATCTACCAAGTGCCAGACACCAGCTGGAGGACTTGAGAAGGATAAATTATTTGATCTTCATTAACAGCGCTGCAAGGCAGCTGTTAAAAATCCCTATTTTACAGGCAAGAAGACTGAGTCCTGGAGACACGCTTTCTTGCCCAAGGTCACACAGTTAGGAAGTCCAGGTCTCGCTTGCCCTGGTTCTATCTTTTCCACTATAGTGTTTCTCACATACTGTGACTTGCCCTGGGCCAAGGCTGTCAAGGCTGATGAATGTGCTTTTATTTAACCAAAGCCCATAAGTACTTTTTCCCTTGAACACTTACATTTATTTGTGGGTCATTCCCAAGAAGAGAGGCTGAGCAGAGGCCAGAGAAAGCTGGAGAAAATGAGGATGGTTGTGGTGTCATGGAGAGAGGGGAGAGTTTCTAGAAAGAGAGCCTGGTCATCGATGCCAAAGACAGCAGTAAGTCAGATAAATTAAGGACACGTGGCCTTTGGACTTGGACATGTGGAGATCGTTGGTGACTTTAGCAACAGCAGTGTTAGGGGAGGGATCCAATTAGAGTGCACTGAAGAGTCAGGTGGTGGGGGCAGGTTGTGGAGGCAGCATATCTGGACTCTTCCTTGGAGAAACTTGGCTGGGAAGGATAAAGCCATTGAGTGGCAACTAGGAGGATGGGGTGGTTCTTTAAAGATAGGACGTAATAGAACATGTTCAAGACTGATGCACAGGATCCACAGACAGTGTAGCAGAGATGGGGAACAATTGAAGATGATAGTTGACCTTGTTGACTTCATTCTGCATGATCTGGCCCTTGCCCACATCCCTAGCACCACCTCCTTATTTGCTCACCCTATCACCCCGGTTGTCTCTCTGCTCCTCTGTGCTAACCTCAGTCCCATCTTAGGGACTTTGCATTTTCAGTTTCCTCTGCTTCCAGATCTTTGTATGTCAGGTTCTTCCTTGACATGGAAGGTCTCAGCTAAAATGCCATCTTCTCAGCAAAGACTTTGCTGGCCACTCCATCGGAAGGAGTTCCCGCAGCTCCCTCCAGTTACTCCACGATGACCCTGTTTTACTTCCTTTAGAGCATAATTTTTTTCCTTCAAGTCTGTGCAAAAGTCACCCTATTGGCGTCTTCCCTGACTGCCCCATTTAGAATTGTGCCCCACTGCCCCCTTACATGCCCTTCTAGTCGCCTTTGTCCTGCTCTTTTTATATATAAAACATAGCACATATCACCTTATATATAAATTACCTACGTATTATGAGTTGTGTTATTGTCTCTTTCCCCTGCTAGAATGTGATCCCTATAAGGGTGGGAATCTATGTCTGTTTTGTTCACTAATGATGAATCCACAGCACTGCCTGGCAAGGAGTACGTCCTCACTAATATGTTCACTTGGATTAACTTTCCACTATCTGAGGTTACCATGACCAATTGTTGGCTTGCTCATTAAGTATTTGGCCCCCATCCCCCAAGAATGCAAGTAGGGACCTTGTCAGGCTTATTTGCTGCTGTAAACCCAGAACTGTGCCAGTTGATAGTAGGTGCTCGACAAGTGTTTGTTGAATGACTGGTGGTTATATTCGCTAACTTGACTGAACTCCCAGGTGTGAGACTTTTGATTTGCCCTGAGCATAGCTGATCCAAGACTCTTAACCTCGACTGCCAGTTTCCAGACTTTTGCCATGCTTTGTCCCTCTGGAAGTTTCTGGAACTCCAAACTTTGCAATAACACAAAATATGGACTCTGACTCCATCATGCAACTGGTATCATCATTATATGGGTGATATATCTGTTTTTACTTTATACCTATGGATGCTTAATAAATATTACTCAAAAAGTGAGATTAATTATGAACTATTAGCACTAGAAGGAAACTTAGAGGCTATCCAAATGTATAGCTTGTATCATGATTCATATCAGGAATGGGTTAATATCAGGATCAGCTGTCTAATCATATTGTGTAGTAAAATTTCAACTAAGAATTAAGTATTCCAAATGTTAGCTAGATAACTTTGCCATTCACCAAATGCTTGACACTGACATTAAATAAGAGAAGGAGAGGACTCCTGTTGGAATCCTGAACACACATTTAAGTGTTATAATTGGTTTCAATTCAGACTACAGCTGTAATTTTTATATTTATGCCTCACATATGATAGGGGCTACATATTCTGAAGTTACCTTTTGTATAGCTTGATATAAGCAGCCATATGTGGTTAATTTTTGAAGTTGTCAAACTGTAAAAGAGCAATGAAGAAATTATTGAAGGCCTAAGAAATATAATTAAGAGTTAACGTAAGTAGAGATTAATACATGAAATTTTATAGTTCTGTAAAAACACCTTCAAAGTGGAAGGCCCCATTAGGCATCCTTTCTTTTTAATTCGCTTGTATGCCAGAAATATGATATGGACTCACAGGTATAGAGATTTAATGGAAGCTTATTTGCAAAACATGCGCTATGGGCAGATGAAGACAAATTGATTGTCTCACTGTTCTGCATTTCCAGGAATTTTAAGTAAAGCTACTTAGAAGTTCCCTTTATAGTATAATGAGATTTTAGAACATGTCACCATGCCCATTATTTTTCATTGTCAGCTTAAGAAGTTCCTCTGGTTAATAAGCTTTCCATCGTAGGATCCAGAACATCTATGAAGCTAATAGGCATCCTTTGGAGGGGCTGACACAGGCTCAGCTGGCTCTGTCCAGCACTATCTGAATGTTTCTTCCTGTGATTATCTGTGGAGGTGGGAGGTCAGCAAAGCACTCTGTAGCCAGACTTAGAATGACCCTGGTTCCTTTTCAGAGTGGGCAGAGAAGGGCTTGTGACCCTCATTTCTTCTCCCAGCCAATTAGTTTCCTATTTCTGCAGAACAGATTATCACAAATTTAGCAGCTTGAAATAGCACACATTTCTCATCTCACAGTTGCTGTGGGTCAGGAGGCTGGGCACAGCTTTGCTCGGTCCTGTGTTCATGGTCTCACAAAGTACAGTCAAGGTGTTTCCTGGGCTGTGTTCTCATCTGGAGCCTTGATCAGGGAAGCATCTGCTTCTTCAGGTCATTGGGAGAGTGTATTTCCTTGGGCTCTGTGACTGAGGGCCCAAGTTGTGGTGGTTGCTTCCTGCGGTCCACCCACAGCTCTTTACCGCATGGACTTCTCAGCATGAATGTTTACTACACGAAGGCAGCCAGGAGGATCCCTCACCAGCAGTCGTGGGAGTGACACCCTATCAACTTTGCCGTGTCTTCTTGGTTAGGAGCAAGTCACACGTCAGGCCTGCACTCAAAGCAGGGATGGGGAGCGGGGATTACACAAAGGCAGGGGCATCAGAGTCCCCTTCAGGTCTGTCCACGGTGCTCAGGTATCTCCTCCCTCTCCCTCCCCACCGTCACTGGTCACAGCCCTCCTGTCACATCTTTTGCTAAAGTGAGTATTGACGTAAAAGGAGGAATTTGGGCCCTTTTTTTTTTTTTTTTCCGAATTGTGGGACTAATTTGTGTTCCTGTCTCGAGCTTCTTTCTCTGTTGTGGGATTGCTCTTGCTTTGGGGGTGTCAAAGAGTCCCTGTGGGTCATGGTAGGGAAACAGAGGATTTGTTCTCGAGGAAGGGGAAATGTGGTTCTGGAGTTTAGGGCTAGCTGTCACGTACGTTTCATGTAGCATTAACACAGTTTCCACTCGGTGTGTCATTATGTCACCCGGGCAAGTCGTTCGGATTATAACAACGGATTGACACCCAGATGGCGCACGTGCTGCCAAAGGAATTCTGCAGTCAGGGTGGGAGCTGGTCCAGATGAACTCAGCAGGCATGTCCCACCCACAAATACTCTGCATGTGCTGCAAAATTAGAAAGCCCGCCCTCCCATGCAGGCCAGTTAAGGAAGGCTCTATTCCCCAGGGAGCTAGTTAACAGAAGGACTGTTTTTCAGAATCTCCCTGAGAGCGGGAGAAGGAAAAGTAAAAACACTAGGGTGAATTTAACTGCGTTGAACTCTAATGAGCCTAAAGACGGTGCTATTTGACAACGACAACAACAACAAAAAGGGACCCTTCACAGTTTAAAAAAAAAATAGTAATTTTGAGATATTAAAAAAAAAAACTCTCTCTCACATTTGGAGTGCCCGTATTTTTGGTAATTATGATGTGGTGTATTTCTGTTTATGTTCTTACTAATGGCTGGCTTTTGAAGTGCTTTAAGAAATGCCCACAGAGTGCATTAGTTTTATTCTGAATAAAGAACAGATCAGCTGTGTGGAGCATTGTATGGAGGGTTTTGAATAGTGACTAGAAGGCACTTTTATGTGCTGACAGCCAGAATTACTGAGGTAGAAATCCGCAGAAGCAAAAGCATTATTTAAAATAATAATTTTGAATTTGTCCAAGTTTTTTCTTTTCCGTAAGTGCTATTTTTCTCCCACAGGCCTCAGGATTATAAACTTTGGGGACTTAATGGCTGGCATTAGTAGGGAAATAAATATGAGAAGAGATGCCCGTTGGCTTTTATGGATATTGGTATGCCTTAGGTTATGAACAGAAAATCATAATATTTCTTTCTTTTCTTAGGCTTTGAAGGCTTATGTTCCTATTCCATTCTCTCAAGGAGGACTGGCCAAGTCTTAAAGAGTAAATTCATATAAATGGCCCAGAGTGCTAGGTGCTTCTCAGGAATCAGTTGCCAGATAAAGAAAGCAGCATGTTTCATCTTTCCTTTTCCCTCTTTTTGAGGAGATACTTATTTATGCAGTGTAGCTTATAACCCTTTCTCACTCTCTTGTGTATTATTATAAAATTTGTGACTCCGCATCCTTCGTGGGAAGAGGGTGACCTGTTGAAATGGAGAAATATTGATTTGAATTTTATTTATTGGAATCACCCCTGTGGCCTTTTATAGCATCCTTTAAGAGTACCAAATGTACAGCTTCTCACACACATTTGTCCAAAAAAAAAACCCACCCCCCCCCCCCCAAAAAAAAAAAACAGTTTATTCCTATGCAGTGGAAAGACCTCTGTGGCCAAAATCTGAGCCAACACAGCTGCTCTTCACTTTTTTGGTAGATGCTTATGGCTGAAGCTCGGTTTGTCATCCCCATAACCACATATATCATTGGTGTGCTTGCCGCTCTTTACTGACCTTAGAAGCATGTGAACTCTATTTAGACTCTACCAATTGGTCCTAGAAAAATCATAACCTTATTTAAAGGCGCAAACAAAAATTTGACATAACCTGGGGTGCCTGGGTGGCTCAGTCGTTAAGCATCTGCCTTCAGCTCAGGTCATGATCCCGGGGTCCTGGGATCGAGTCTGGCATCGGGCTCCTTGCTCAGTGGGAAGCCTGCTTCTCCCTCTCCCACTCCCCCTGCTTGCTGTGTTTCTCTCTGTCAAATAAATAAATAAAATCTTTAAAAAAAAATTGACATAACCTGTACTTAACAAATTGCTTTCTCGTAGACCTAGAATTACACTTAAATGGTAGTTAGCATTGGAGTCTGCCCCGGTATCCCAGTTAATCCCCCTTAGCCGATAACTCGAATGAAAGCTTTTCAGATGATCAGAGTAGCATAGGAGATACTGCCCCAATCATGTGCTTAAGAATTAATCTGTTGAATTTGTTTCTAGAGAGTAATTCAGGCCGTGATGAAACTCAAGCCCAGTGACATATGTTGTCCTCTTACATATTCAAGTTCAAGGTTGTGCATTGGGTCAAAACCTCTTGTAGTTGTTGGGATGTGTTTCAGAGTTTAGGGGCATTTCCCTAATAATCATGCTATGGATAATATTCAATTTTACAAAGCACAAATGGAAAGTTTGAGTTCATTTTTTAACTAAATTAGCTCCAGCTGAGGACAATGATGTACACACACGGGGTCCATGAGTGACACTTGTCTAAGCCCCATTAATGATGGAGCCCTAAGATCAGACAACATCACTGTTTCCCATGTGCACTCAGCCAGGAAGTATCTGTGGGCCTACTGTGTGCAGTTCTAGGCACGGGAGAGACCTCACTGGTCCGTACAGACGAGATGCCTGTTCTTATGGAGCTTACTTTGCATTTGAGGAAGAAGACTATAAGCCAAACCATAAATGTTCAAGAGCAATATCAGCTGAAAGGTACGTCCTGGCCAGAGAATTAAATAGGGTCTCGTGATAAAAAGTCATCAGACAGCTACTTTAGGTGCTCAGGGAAGGTCTCACTGGAGAAATAGAGACTTAAAATGGAGATCCAATGTCATAAAGGAGCAATCCTGGGAAAGCATTGCACCAGAAGGGACAGCTGGTGCAAGCCTGCTGTGCCTAAGGCGGGGGGGGGGGCGGTCTGTGACCCTCTTGTACCCGGGAAGGGGAAGGTGACCCCAACATCGGGGCCAGATTGTACAGAGCTTTGTAAGGCAGGGAAAGGAATTTGAATTTCTATTAAGCACAGATAGCACCCAAAGGTCCCTGAAATGGAAGCTCCATGAAGTCAGTATGCAGGTAAGAGGCCTACTGTGGTTTGGTGGTTAGCAGTTATGTATCCGTAACAAAGGCTGCTTGTGATCTATTTTTTCCTTTGAAAAGATGGGAAGGAAAACCTGGAGGGATACGTCCCAGTGTGACAGTGGAGAAGGAAAGTTTGAAGCGTTTTTAAATTTACTGTTGATGTCTGTGTAAACTCAACTTCACATCTGGGTCTGTCTGCACTTAGGAAAACTGAAACTGTAAATCATGCTTTGTTTCAAAACCCTTGCTCAAGAGCACAGTCGTGGTCACACCCTTTTAATTTTTTTTTTTTTTGCGAAGATCTATGTAAGTTCTTAGAAGTTTGACTTCAGTGGGTTGTCTCCGGGATTCAGAATACATCTGGCCTTCCCCGGAGGAAGGTCTAGTGCAGGTAGGAGTGTACAAGGAAGTCCTTTGACAAGCCGGGCACCTCACCTGGCACCTCAACCTGCAGCCGTATTTGGGGTTCCTGACAATAGCTGCAGGGATGGAACAAGGACCCTCCTACTCTCAGACCAAAAAAAAAATGCTGTTTTGTAGGTACTTTCCTTAATAATTAATAAGAGAAGGAAATTAAAGAAATTATTGGAGCTATAAAAATTGTTTCAATTGAATGTGTTTTTCATTTAGGATCTTGGCTCAGTCTGAGCAAATTGCTTGGTACAGTAAGAATGAACATTATTTGCTCTGTAAATGTGTGGGATGTTTTAATCTTAAGCATACCCCCATCCATCCTGGTGCTGATCTTATGCAGTGTGGCTACTCATTTAAAATTCACTGTATTGGGAATTCATGCTGCTCTTTATTAAATTTAGAGACCATTTGATTTTCGCTAAAAACTGGCTCGGACTACCCAGTATCCTAATTTGGGCCTCCAGGAACATTTTTTTTCCTCATATCTGGAATCCCTCAGAAGCACTTTGCCAGCATGTTCTAAATATGGGTTATAAATGAGTGAGAAAGAAAAAAAATGGATTATGATGATTTATGTTTTACATTTTATGTTGCTTCACATTTTCTAAAAAATACATTCATACCCATCTTATGTAATTCTCAGGATATCCACATGAGAGAGGTATTACAAGAAATGGCGAATCAGAGGCATTAAGGCGACCTACTCAAGGTCACAAAGCTAAAAACAACAAAACTGTCCACCAGTTTTGCTTCCCACGGTGGAGGGGGTCAGACTGTGTTCCCCAGCATTGGGGTCAACCATGTGCATCCAAATGGCAGGAGATCCTTGAGAATGCAGGTTCCAGCCTACCCCCCCGCCAAACATGAATCAGCTGTCTAGGTTTGGAGTCTAGGGATCTACACTTTCAAAGCACCCCTCCTCCCCAGCTGATTTTTATGTGCAGTAAAATTGGGAATAGTTAGCAGATCTTGTCGGGGTCAGTCCTTGGCAAAACTGTGAGGCTGGGAAAGATTTTCTGTGACCCATTCACCTCCTGCTCTAAATCTTGTTCTTCCTTTTGAGATATCAAGCTCGCTTACTGCTTTCTTCTATCAGACACCCTCTGAAACAGGGGTGTGCTAAAAGTACCACTCCTCCATAGGGTTTCTGCCTTTTAACAGACTAAGTCTTAAGAGAAAAAGGAAGGAAGGAAGGAAGGGAGAAAGGGAGAGAGGGAGGGAGGGAGGGAAGGAAGGAAAAGAAGAAAAAGGAAAAGACCTTGTGGAGAAGAGGAGGAGACAGGTGGGAATAAAGGAAACCAAGACCCTCTCTGCACCAGTAGAATCACCCTCATGTGAGCTTTCCCATCATGGTCTCTGCTCAGGACTGGGCACAGCGCTCACATACAGGATGCATATTCCAAAACAACTGTGGATTGATCATGTAGGTTTTTGAGTGGGGTGCCTCTGAGCCTCTCTACTCTATTGAACTTGCTGTTTCAGTACTTTGCTATTTGAACCAAAGATCATGTCAGACCTTAGCCCCTTAGTGACCAAGCTTGGCCTCCTTTTTCTAGTAGGACCCCTTGGAGAGTATTTGGAGAGGACCCCAGGCTGTGCCAAGGGTGCGGACACTTGAGTCATGAGGTCATCATTGCAGATTCTATTGTTGCCTGTGCTAATCACAAAGACAACACGTGCCGTTTCTATGGGCTGTGATTGCCAAAACCACAGCTGACCGTGAGCTCCTTTCCAAACACCAGAGGGGCTTGTTGTGCATAGTTTAGAAATCATATTTCTCATCCTTACTGCAACTTGCAGGGAGAACTCTTTTGCTTGGCAGGAGTTGAGTTCCTGAGCTCTGGATAAGTTGTTCTGGGACATACAAAAGAATGCATATGAGAGGATTCAAAAAGCCTGCTTGGTATAAAAAGGTATGAAAACAGGTTTTGGTTTCATTCACACTGGCTTTAAATGCTATTGTTACTGAACGACTTCACAGGCCAGAAACATCTCTCCATGGCACTTCTCTCTGCAAATGGAAGAGCCCACAAAACCTACCCAGAACCTACCTTTTCTTCTAATGACCTAGACACAGACATGCTCTTATTTAATCACCTTTGAAGATTAAGGCCTCAGCATAGGATTCACTTCTCTGTTTCACTTTGCAGAGATGGTTTTGTTGGAGGAGACATCTGTGATGTGTGAGCCTTGCTCTGCCTCTTACTCACTCTGAGACTTGGGGAAAGTAGACTAATTCTGCTGGGTCTTCCATTTCATCGTCTTTGACAGGAAAGGAATGGCTTGAATCAATGGATCCCAAATGTGTGTGACATCCCCCAGATTCCTGGGACCCGTCCCAGACCTACTGCGATGCAAACTCAGAACCTGAGCCCTGGGGATCTGCATTTTAAAAAGCTCCCCAGGTGTTTTGGGTGCTCCTCAAGTGGGGTGGCAACTGCATTCTGTGATCTTTAAGCCCTCTCTGGCTCTGATGGACTCGGAGGCAACATCTGTCCTATTTATCAGGTTACCATTTGGGAAAATAGAACATGGTTTGTTGCTAATCACAGCCAACATTGGGTTCCAATTAATTGCTTCGTTTCTGCCAAGCACCATGGTTTATTCACTAGTAGAAAGTAGATTAAAGATCATAAAACATTTGCCTACAAGGCCTGCTGAGCCTGACTCACGCACATTTTCCTATTATATTCATGAAGAATAGTTGCAGTGATGGCCAGTGCTCATTCAGTGCTGCCGTGCATGTACTCTTCTAAGTATTTGAGGTAGATCAACTCTTTTGATCCTCACAACCCTTCTATGTTGTGGGGCTACAATTATACCTATTTTACGGTTGTGGAAACTGAGCTACAGAGAGGACAGATAACTTCCTATGATCCTACAGCTAGTAGGTGGTGGGGCCAGGACTTGAACCTGGGCAGTCTGACTCAAGAGCCATGCCCTTAGCTACCGTGCTCTGCAGTCTCTCTTTCGCCGGCTTGTCCTGCTTTTACCCTGCAGTTCTATTTCTGTGCTAGTTCACTGAAGAATGGGTGGGCGTTCCTCATGATAGAGCAGCAGAGGGCCACAGTTTTGGCAAGCAAAAACGTGTTTGGCCAATCTCGAGTTATCTCACGGACGCTGGGAAAAGTTGGGTCTCATTCCCAGAAGAGGAGACATGGCTAGAAAAGCAGGGGGTGGGGAGAAATTCCAGAATAGACACGGACGACACAGGTGAGAAGCAGGATGGACCACGGAGGGACCATGGAGGCTGCCTCCCTTCTGGTCCAGATGGACGAGGAACCAGCCAAGGGCAAAGGAGCAGTCAAAGAAGTAACACGAGAACCAGGAGGCTTTGGTTTCAGGAAACCGAAAGAACACAGATTTTCTCAAATGACAGAAAGTCACTGTGTTGAGGAACTCAGTGCCAAGTCAGCGGGAAAGGAGAGAGACGGTAGAAATCGGTAACGTTTCAGAGAGGAAATTTCAGGGGTGCTGAAGTACCAGACAACAAGTACAAAACAGTGCCCATGTGCTATATTTAGTTTAATTAATTCATGAATCCTACAGTTAGTAATACCTGTGGAGTTACTACTGGAGGAAAAGGCCGCTTGCATCAAGATGACCAGCTTATGCGCAGTCCAGTATCTTTCGCTAAGCTCACCTGGCCGGTGATGGTGGTAACTACCATCTGGTGAAAGCTTACTCCGGGCCAAACACTGCTTGTTACCCATAGTCCTACCCATCCCCATTTTACAGACTGAGAAACTGACACTGAGAAGTGACACAACGTGCCCTACCTTCCAGAGTTAGTACCAGGCACTGCCCAGACTCGGTCCTGGCTCCCATGTTAATCCCTGGGCAGGACTGCCTCAGTCTGCCCCCGTGCCCTCCTGGTACAGCCTGCCTCTCCCTTTCTGGAACCTCCCTGCTCACCTGTGCAGCTCCTGAGCCTGCATGCTCTAACCCCCTACCTATTTCCACATGGAGATGGAGTGGGTGCAAAGGACGGGGACAGGGCCCTGCGGCCACTTTCTCACCCCTGGGGTTTCTCCTGGCCAGCCGTGGAAGGAAGTGCTTACAAACAGCCTCTAGGGACAGTCACTCAATTACCCATTTTCCCAGCTTAGCATGTACATTACAGCCTCTTGTTTTTTTTTCCTGGTGATACCAATTTGCAGGGGAAAGCGAGCGAGAGTTTCTGCCAGGCTCTGTCCTGACTTACAGAATAATTTTCTTTAAAACTCACTAGACCATCGCCAGGAGAACTTGCAAGCCACCAGCACTAACTGCCAGATCTAATTTGGGGAGAGAAAGCAACACTAGTAACGAGGGCCTATTTTTCCAGAAGACAGACAGGGCTTTGAGACCAAGATGTCAAGGGAAGACTCTTTTCAGTTCCATATTCAACTGCTTGTTTTTGAGCGTTGGGAGTCTTTTCAGTTTTCCTAACATTCTAGAGATTTCAGACAACTTTTTATAGAAACCCAGAATAAGAACTTTTCATGTTGTCAGAGAGTTTTGCTGGCTGTGCAAACAAGGAATGGAAACATTGCTGTTTATGTCTTAAAGCAGAATATAATGTGTGTATTACACATGCAGGGGCAGCCTAAGTCCCTCTGTCAATGTGAATAATTAGGTCAGAACATATCCATTAAAACCTAGAATTTAAGAAATGAGTGTGTGTCAGGCTCAAACTTTTTTCATAAAGCAGGATTTTTTCCATGAATGTGGAAAGTGGGACCTAAGATTTAAATTTCTTTTGAATTGCCCCCAAGCAACAAATACTGTGCTTGTTTCAATAAATGTTGACTGATGTGGTTTTGTAGTCCATTGCAATACTCAGAACCCCCTTAGATGAAAGGGAGCCAGAAAACATTAGGTACTTGCCATGTGCTGTGAATAGTTTGCTAGCTACTCTATGAAACGCATCTCGGTTGACTTTCACACCGCCCATCGAGGTAAGCGCTATCATCAAGCGTTATCGTCCCTATCTTGTGCATATGACATTTGGAGAAATTGAAAGACTCACCTAACGTCCCCAACTAATCGATGACAGGGTTAGGATCTGAACCCAGATCGTTCTGGCTCCAATATTTTTGTACCTCTGCCTCTGTATAATACGTCTTAAAAAAAAAAAAAAAGGCTGAAAGTATTTGCTAAGAATCTCTTATGCTGCATCCAGAGCCCTAGCCTCTCTCTGTGTCAGTGCACATGCCCCCAGCCTCGGTCCTCTTCTGCCCTGAGCCGTGGGTTACACTTCTTCTTCTACCCAGGCCCGCCCTGCCTCTCAGCCCAGCCCGATTCTACCTGTCACAACCCTCTGATCTTTTTTCACCCAGGTCAGCCTAAGTCAAATATAAACGGTGATCTTAACCTCCTTCATCCCAACAGTTTTTGCCTCTTTCCATGGAAGCTATCCTATCCTTCCTCACATAATAGTTATTCAAGTACCTGCCTTACCCTCCTTCCACACTGCAAGCTTTAGAGGGTTGGAACTTAGCCTACTTACTCAATCATGGCAGCATCTGGAACAGTGTCTCTTGCATATAGCAGGAATACACTAAATATTGAGCGGATTAAATTCACAAGGAGCAGACTGGTTCCTAGAGAGATAGCTGCTGCCAGCCCAGCTGCTTGTATCCACAGCCAGTGAACAGTTGGAGAGACGGTAGGGACACGGCACAAAGCTACTCTCTATGGCCGTGTGCTTCTCGAAGAGCCTGAGCACTGTTCCATTTCTGTGAGCAGGTGCTAAAGTGGCTAGTCCACGGATGAGAAATAGGCAGCGTACATGCTGCCCTTACCCCTCCCACACAGCATGCCAGCAGACATTACCAAGCAATTAAATTTGACATTTAAGAAAATGTATTTGCTGCTTCTGTGTTGGTCTACCTAGGAGTCTGTGTGTGTGTGTGTGTGTGAGAGAGAGAGAGAGAGAGAGAGGGTTTGTGTAAGCTTAATAATAAAACACTGAGAGGCTAGACTTTTAGCATTGCCTGTTTTAAGTAGGTCAGTAAGCCCCCAGACTTAATCTTCTCATTAACAAGAAAGCGGGATTTTTTTTTTTTTTTAAGATTTTATTTATTTATTTGAGAGTGAGAATGAGAGACAGAGAGCATGAGAGGGGGGAGGATCAGAGGGAGAAGCAGACTCCCTGCTGAGCAGGGAGTCCGATGTGGGACTCGATCCCGGGACTCCAGGATCATGACCTGAGCCAAAGGCAGTCGCTTAACCAACTGAGCCACCCAGGCGCCCAAGAAAGCGGGATTTAAAAAGAAGTATAGTTGCACAATAGTGTGAATGCACTTAATGCCACTGAATTGTACATCCCCAAATGGTTAAAATGGTACATTTTATGTTATGCATATTGTATCACAGTTAAAGAAAGAGGTATACATCCCAAATAGTTGGTGTTGACCTTCGCATGGCCAAGAGGAAGGGGTGGGTAGAGTTTTAGGGAGAGCAGAAGCATAATCCCAGTTTCTTCTCCATTATGCTCCCATATTCTCCACAGTTCCGTAGCCCTACAGCAGCTATGGGTCATGATCATGTGCCATGTTGCCGGCTTTTCAAGTGGGACTGTATGTATAGGGAATAGCCAATAAATATCTGTTGCTGATGGTAATGGTCAAATCTAGGTGGGATATGTACATATTCACCAGATTAGACTCCATTATTGATTATTCAGTGTAAATATATCAGCTCAGTCGGTGTCCACACTATTACATCCTAGTAGTGTGTAGGTCTTCTCCTCCTCCCTCTGGCATTAGGCTCTCTATAGACAGAATATAAGTCAACCACTAGAATATGAGCCCTATGAGACATGAATCATTATTATTTTATTCAACATCATTTCTCTGTCCCACTCCCTAGTACAATGCCCAGCAAGAAATAAGCATTAGAATACATGGTTGAATGAAGAAATAGAATTGACATCTGATTTGTTTTTATATTCATTACAGCACCTAGCCTAGTCTGTCACACACACAGTATATGTTTGTAGGTTAACCTGATGTTTTAGATTAAAAGCGGATCCCATCCCACAGTGGGTGTCACCTACTTGTATGTAGGAAGAACTAATTAAATTTAGTGATTGTTATTAGAATTTGTCTAGAAAACATTAAAATGAACACAGTGGCACTTGGGTTGAAAAGAGCTACATCTATGGAGGAAAGACAGGGGGAGATGGAAACATTGGACAATTAGGGCCTAAAGCTGGGAAAGTGTACTTGATGGGAATATGACCAAAACCTATGTTCTCAGCGTGGGTGCTCTTTAATTCAGTTTGCTTTAGGTAATTGCATGTAATTATCCTCTGGGTCTCTATCACTGCTTCTAAGGAGAAGACCCAAAAGGGGCCTCTTGAAGATAATGGAATTTGGATGTTCCTTTGTGCCTTCTTTTTCTGGTGCATGTTGGAGATTTTGTCTTTATGGGGACCAGCACCTTAAGTAAGACTTCAGGCAATGGTTCATTTTCCCTTCCCAGTCAGTCCTCATTTTTCCTCTCTGAAGTTTTCTTTTTAGCCCTTTTGATACTTTGAAGTTAGCTGTGAGTGTTGGTTATAGTTCTGCTCTGTGATCCACCTACCCTCCTTCCCTTTTGAGTAATTTGATGATGGTATAGATTCAAAAATTCCTTCCAATTAAAAAATAAAAGAGGAAACCAGATGGATTAAGGTGCACCTGATCTTGTGCACATCACCTGTAGCAATTTCCACCACGGTAAACATTTCTACTTTTTTTTATGACTGAGTTTGCACCCAGTGGTGCTCACCATTGTAATTAAAAAGATTTTGTGATTTCTTTTCCAAATATGGTACTAAGTGTTCTTGGGGGAATACCAGTGCATATAAAAAGAGTGAATTGTAGGGTAGTCTACAGTAGGATGCACTTTGAAATAAGTGATGATCGACTGTGGTCAGAGTAATCTAAAACTGTAGGTGTGGCTTGTTTCTATCCTATATTACCTTGTTAGCTCTAATATTTTCTAGGCGTAATCTAATATAATAACTAACATTCATTTATCTCTTATATGTGACAGGCATGGGGCCACATGCTTTACATATATGACTCCACAAAGACCCTAATGAGAGAGAGCAACTGGTAACATCCCTAACTTTATAGATACAGAATTTGAGGCTTAACCAATTTATGAAATTTATCCACGGTCAGTTAGAGACAACCCTGAGATTCTAACCCAAGTAATCTGTTTCTGGATGCACAGCTCTAACCCGTGGTTAGCCAGCCTTCCATGCGCCAGCGGTTGGCACAAGCAGACCCGGTTTGCTTTGTTTTGTTTTTAAAGATTTTATTTATTTATTTTGACAGAGAGAGAGAGAGAGCAAGAGAGGGAACACAAGCAGGGGGAGTGGGAGAGGGAGAAGCAGGCTTCCTGCGGAGCAGGGAGCCAGACGTGGGGCTCGATCCCAGGACCCTGGGATCACAGCCTGAGCCAAAGGCAGACGCTCAACGACTGTGCCACCCAGGCGCCCTGGACCCGGTTTTGTCCTATTGATGCTTTGCTTTAGTAAATCAAAAGTGAGCACAAAATATTTGGGGGAAATATAAGAAAGTACGTGGTTTTATTTAGGGATGAGTGCTATGGCGTGTTATTCAAAGTACATAGGGCAAAAGTTAGCTTTGAAGGTGAGAGGAAGCTTGAAGTAAAAGCTACGAATGTGTCCCTTCACCTGTTACAGAAGGTTCTAGAAGTAACCACAGATGTAGTAGCAGCTACTGTTTCTCTGTTCTCACTCCAACGGAGATGATCACAGAATAAACTAAAGGCTAACCTTCTCATTTTTTAAGCCAATTAAAATCCTGGCTGGGACTGTGGGGGTTACTTTCAAAGCGCTTCTAACTGTGTTTCTTAGAAACAAATGAGACAATGTCATCTTATTTTTTAATATATCCATTGATCCTCAGGACGGGAAATCTCTTCATCTGCTTTTTCACCACTTGCTTTCCTTCCCCCTCATGGCCATGTGTCACTTCTTTAAGGAAGCAGCATGCCCCAAGAAGACAGGGAGGACCTTTAATTGGACAGACTTGGGTTCAAACACCAACTTTCCACTCATTTGCTGTGTGAACCTTGTGTAACTTCTCCGTCATCAATTTCTTTATCTGCAAAAAATAAGTGATACTTGAAAGCCCACCCCACAGAGTTCTTGTAAAGTTTCAACTACAGATACCAAGCTCCTATCACCATGCCTCCTGGCCTGCAGTAGGTGCTAATCTAATACATTCTAGGTCCTTCCTCTTGCCTTTTTTCCCCCCTGTCCTACTCCTTTGTACCACCATTTGCTGGTGTTGGGTTTTGCTAATCAAAAGCAATTCTTTGCAAATAGATAGGGACAAGGAGCCCTCCTTGGCTGCATGGATATTCTAGAGGAATACCAGTCCATTTGCTTGCGTAGCAATGCCTTTTTTTTTTTTTAAGTGAGTTGGAGATAAAATCTAGTAAGTATACATGTGGATTCTTTTTGTGTATATTTGCAGTTGTTGAGCCCGTTGGCAGGAGTCTCTGCCTGTATTCTTCTTTCAGATTCCTTGAGACTGGGGACCATGGGTATATTTCTTATAGTTACGTGAATTCTCTTTGAGAATATTTCCATTCATCCACTCAGTCATTCATTCACTGAATAAATAGATATCGAGTGCTAACTACCTGCGAGGTACCCTGTTAGGTGTTAGAGTCAAACAAAGCACACCCAAGTCTCTGACCTCATGGAGCTTCCAGTTCCGGTGAAATGCCGTTTCCCTAAATGAATAATTTAAATGACAACTTAAAACCAAATTTAATGTCAGCACATTCTAGACTCTTTGGGTGACCGCCTTGAAGCTGAATGCTGCTGCGAGGTCCCCGTGCCTACAATGACATTCGTGTTATTAGTGCCCTGGCATCAGATGGTTTTTCTTAATAGCAGCTCAAAGGATAGAGGTGAATGTAATTACAAATGATGCCTTCTGGCCAAGACAAGTCCAAATGACAATATGGGGCAGTGTCTGTGACAATGAAAACTGCGTGGAGGGCCTGAATAGGAAAAAGTGGTTGGTGAATTGAGTCATCAAATAACATACAATAGAACAGGGAGGCCAGACTCCAAAGAACCAGGCCACAGTGTGGAAATCTAATTTCAACAATATATTATATGTCAGATTAATTAATGCGATTCATTTGGATTTTATTGGCTTTGTGGGTTTGTTTGTATTATCAGTTATAAACTTGTTCTGATTTTATAGCTACGGAAGAACTTAGAACATAAGGAATTTATAGCCTCATAATAATTTTGTTTTAGTTAGCCCAAGGGAGGCCTGACATCATTTTTTTATTGTAAAGGAGGTCAGTACCATTACTTAAGTGCAGAGATATTGTTCCAAAGAAAGCTTCTCTACACGTAAAATCCTTTGGAAATAGGAAGAGTTTAGCAAAACTAGTTATATCCTTGATTTATCAGAATAAATAAGAAAAGGGCTGCAAGGAAAGATTATAGCTCTTGGTTTTACCCCAAAATCATTCTGTGTTCTGTTTTGCACTTGTGAGCTATTGGTTTTATGTTAGCTATGACTGAGTTGTCACGCTTTTAAGTATTTATCACTGATTAAAAAAAAATTACAACTTCACTCTTCTTGCCACACTTCTCCACTTAGCCAATGTGTGTACATACACGCACACGCACACGCACATGCACACACACGTTGACCTGTAACCTCTTCTAACTTACCACTTATTTATTTCAGACCTGTCTTCATTATAAACTCCTTGGTACAGGGCTGTAAGATTTGTTGTAAAACATGTTTTTGTTTTCAGGGTAACTGGAGCCCATCTGAAGAGCATTAAAGAGAAATCCTAAGAGATTATCTCTTTATAATAATTACCATTTTCTGCTATGTATTAGAGAGACTCTGATTTCCCCTTTCAGATGATAGTCTCCAAGGCAGGACCAGGGAGGCGGTTCTCTGTTGGGGCCTGGTGCAATGCCCATACACAGGATGACCACACATCTCTCCCCATTTGTCTGGCACTGGCTTATGTTTGCTGGTTCAGCTTGTTAGAGGTGCCTCCATTCACTCTGGAAAGAATGTCATTTGGATGATAAATGATAAGGTCACTCTGGTTACACGAAACACTTTTAGCTATATGGTCCTACTAGATCCAAAGAAGCTACTTCACAGACTCACTTCAATCACTAATCAATTCCCTTTCTTCACTGACTCTCAGCCATAGATCTGTGTTGGAATCTACACAACGGGGAAATGTTTATGTGTAAAGAGATGGTGGTATGCACGTACTTGTTGGCAGTTCTCTCTTAGGGATTACAATCAGATCGGAGCAGTGATTGAGCTTCAGCAAAACTTTTTGAAATGCGAGCTGATCTGTCAGGACATTTCACATCCAAGTCAAATCCCGCAGGTTCTGTTTCCATGAACTGCTAGGACCTAAACACCCTCTTCCTCCAGAAATTAAAAATGAAATTGCATCCTTATGTCTTGCCTAAGACAAATGTCTCACTGCCTGGGTTAAGTCCCAGAAGTTTTGATTGGAACCTGCTCTTTTGGAGGATGATCTCACCTTTGTCAGAAGCTTATTATTTGGGGGTTAGAGCTGAGGTTTTCAGGCAGTGACTGGGCTCAGCTGGTGGTTTGTGGCATAAGGCACGTGCACACAAGATGGAAGACCTTCTGGTCATTTCGGAGCCAAGTGTCTGCCTGACCGTGGCCTCAGGCTGTGCTCTCTCCCCACCCCGCTTCTTCTTTCACTCTTTGGTTTGAGCCTCGCAGCCCTCCCAGGGGACCAGGAGGAGGAAAGAAGGGGAGATTCCCACTTACCAGTTTTCTAGAAAAAGTCATTTCATGAAAAAAACGATAACTGAATCTGTTCTGCTTATTTTCGTGGCACCTCTGTATGTGTGGAGGAGGAGATGAGTTTTATCTTTTTTGTTCGTCAGACCGAGCATTTCTTTTCTTGCACGTGTTTTCTTCTCACTAAATATATATTGTTTTAAATCTATGGAAAATGCCTAGAAGAAAAGCTCCTTTAGGGGAGATCCATAGCTTGTTCCGCTCACCAGTTTGTCCCCCTACGCCTGAAACGGTGCCTGGTGCTAAGGAGGTGCTCAAAAAGAAGGATGAGTGAACGTCACAGAGACAGAAAGTAGATGGTGCCAGTGGGTTAGGGGCACGAGGAATGGCAGTGACCACTAATGGGTACCCGGTTTCTTCTGCGGTGATGAGAATGTGCTGAAGTTAGTAGTGATGGCTGTACAACCTTGAGCACATTCAAAAACCACTGTTTTGTCCATTTCAAAAAGATTAATTCCATGGAATTTTAACTAGATCTCAATGTTTTTAATTCAAAAACCATTTTTTAAGGTGAATGAATCAATCAATTATATGCCTTAGACATAGTCATAATTGGTGCCTAATAAAGATATCTTTTGGATGAATGAATGATTGTTGTTCTCTACCAAAAACAGTCTCAGTGTTTTTCTCAAAGCATGGTATGTGTGTGTCATGAGTTGGAAGGCTTGGCAGTTATCTGGCTGAAAACATTTGAGTTCAGGAAGTGTGGGGCTTACTGTGGCGCCTGAGCATCAGTTGGGACCAGCAGGAATCGGAACCCACTTCGGAACATGTAGCGTCGTGTCTCTGGGATAGTAGGTTTGTTTGTGAGTCGGATGGAAGAGTGAGTCCCTGTCCGCTGAGATTGTTTGATTCCAGCACTACCAAAGAAGACTGCAGTGCGGTGCTTTGTGAAGACTTTTTTAATATGGGAGGAGAGAGACCTCTATCAGAGGTAGTTCCAGTTCAAATCGTGCTCTTTCATTCCTGCTCTGGTTAAGTCAGTTTAAAGTTCCTATGCGTCTGTTACTCTTCAGAGAGCAAAAGCTGTCAAAACAGGTTAATGCCATCACCCAAAACATTTGGCTGTATGTTGACAACTCGTCTGGAAGAATTGATCAGGATTCATGCAATTTAGCCACTTATGAGTTGCCAGCAGGTGGTTAGTCATTCGAGTCAGCAAAGGCAGGTTCCGGAGGTGGGGATGGTTCTGGATCCTCTTTAGCACAAAGTCATATCAAATTCTAAAAAAAAAAAAAAACAAAAAACAAAAACAACCTTCCTGTACTTCAGGCCATTTTCTTGTATTATCTTTTCTCTGAGGTAGCAGAGATGAAATTAGTTTAAAGGGTGTTTACTGTCCTATAAATGTTAAGTAGTATCATCTTTATTCCATCTGAAGATCTATGTTTAGAGAAAGAAGAAAATGACCTCCTGATCAGAAGAGGAATTTAAGACTCTTTGAGTTTGGAATATATTAACTTTTTCTGTGTGAAGCTTTTTCTTTTCTTTTCTTTTTTTTTTTTTTTTTAAGATTTCATTTATTTATTTGAGAGAGAGAGAGAGCACAAGCCAGGAGGAGTGGCAGAGGGAGAGGGAGAAGCAGGCTCTCTGCTGAGCAGAAAGCCTGACGTGGGGCTCGATCCCAGGACCCCGGGATCATGACCTGAGTCGAAGGCAGACACTTAACTGACTGAGCCACCCAGGCGCCCCTGAAGCTTTTTCTGAAAGGTGAATATTCTTTCTTGTTCACATTAAGCTAATGAGCTCAAGAGCTTGCACCCTTTTTTGTTGTTAAACTTCATGGCCGCCCCACATACTGTTATATTGTTATCAACGTTTGCCCTTGTACTCTAAGGGTATAGTAAGGATACCTGATATTTCTATAGCTATAAGCTTTATTACTGCTACTACTACTATTACTAGCATTAAACTTGTATATTTTTGGGGCGCCTGGGTGGCTCAGTCGTTGAGCGTCTGCCTTCGGCTTGGGTCATGATCCCGGGGTCCTGGGATTGAGCCCCGCGTTGGGCTCCCTGCTCTGCGGGAGGCCTGCTTCTCCCTCTCCCACTCCCCCTGCTTGTGTTCCCTCTCTCGCTGTCTCTCTCTCTGTCAAATAAATAAATAAAAATCTTTAAAAAAAAAAAAAACTTGTATATTTTTTTTGCCACGTGTAGGAAAGTGTGCTAGGCCCTTTATTGCTGTTGCCTTGTTAAAGTCACACAACAACCCTCTGAGGTGGAAGTTGGGTTGATATTCCGGTTTTAACGTCGCGCATGGCTGACATGTGGTAAAGCTGGATGCAGACATGACCCGGGGCTGCTTTCACTCCCATGTCCTCGGACTCCCACAAGAACGCCTGCCACCCCCATCTTATAGATGGGGAAGCTAAGGCTCAGGGTCACAGGACCAGTGAGAGATAGAAACAGACTCAAATTGAGGTCTTCTGACCCCAAAACCTGGCGTTCCCTCTACAGAATCACCTTAACCATAGTCAGTGGGAATCATAGGTCACCACAGTCTGTGCCCTTCCTGCCCTCCTGGGAGCTTCCATGAAGAAGCCAGAGAAGGGGGGTTGACAGGAGACCTGATTTCTGTGATAGCCACAGCTGTGGAATTTTCCCTCTCCCCAGTCCTTACCAGAGTCAATAGCTTAGAAAAGAAGGGGACACAGCCGCTTCCCCAAGATGAACCAGCAGGTCAGTGTGGGGAGCTTTGGTCTCATATCCTAGGGGGACGTGAAGGCTGTAATCAGATTATGTGTTTGCAGAAATGCCACAGGCAGAGAGAACTTTCGACCTATCTTAGGTCGTTCTTATATAAAAAAAAAAAAAAAACCTCAGGAAGCCCCAGAAAAGAAGCACATTGGTGTTCTGTGTTCACCCTTCTAGTGAACATGCTGGTTTTCAACATTTGGGAGGTCACAGACCCCTGAGGACAGCACTTTTCAAACTTTAGTGTGCCTCTGAATCCCCTAGAGGACTTGAGAAAACACAGACCCCTGGGCCTCACCCCCGAGTCTCTGATTCAGGAGATCTGGGCGGGGCCTGAGGATTGCATTTCTTTTTTTTTTTTTTTTAAGATTTTATTTATTTATTTGACAGAGAGAGACAGCGAGAGAGGGAACACAAGTAGAAGAGGGAGAAGCAGGCTTCCCCGCGGAGCAGGGAGCCCAATGTGGGGCTTGATCCCAGGACCCTGGGATCACGACCTGAGCTGAAGGCAGACGCTCAACGACTGAGCCACCCAGGCGCCCCAGGATTGCGTTTCTATCATGGTCCCAGGTGATGCTCTAGCTGCTGATCCAGGACCCACAGTTTGAGAACCACCACTTTTGGGAATTTGGTTAAAGCTCTAGACCTCCTCCTCCTCAGGTAGATACCAAGTTGCTAGTGCGGGTTTATGAACTCTTGAACTCTGCCAAGCGGGTGTGAGCACTGGTGAGTGGTTGGGTGTTGGTGGCATTAGGGAAGGGTGTTAAGTCCCTGAATAATTTGACGTTGCTTTGGTGAGTCAGTGAGGACCTGCATCGAGGACACTGCATCTAGGACACGTGGTGAGTCGGGTAGGAGCTGCTCCTGGAGGGCTCGGAAGGGACACTGCCTATTGGGGTGAGTTGTAAGATATTGCTTAAAAACCGTTTATAGTATTTGCAAAGTTGTTACAGGCTGGGGCTAAAATGCTTCTTAAAATATTGACAGTTGCAAGGAAATGCCGTTCTCTGATCCATACAATTAATATTTAGACTCATCTTTTAGACTCACTTTTTAATTGTGGTACAATATACACAGCATGGGCGCCTGGGTGGCTCAGTCGTTAAGCGTCTGCCTTCGGCTCAGGTCATGATCCTGGAGTCCCTGGATCGAGTCCCACATCGGGCTCCCTGCTCGGCGGGAAGCCTGCTTCTCCCTCTCCCACTCCTCCTGCCTATGTTCCCTCTCTCGCTGTGTCTCTCTCTGTCAAATAAATAAATAAAATCTTTAAAAAAAAAAAAAAACAATATACACAGCATCAAGTTTACCGTTTTAACCCTTTCTAAGTGTACAGTCCAGTGGTGTTGAGTACGTTCATGTTGTGCAACTGGCACCACGGTCCATCTCCAGAACTTTCTCTTCCTGCCGAACCGAAATTCTGTTACCCATGAAACAACTCTCCTTCCCCTGTCCCCCAGCCCCTGGCAACCACCGTTCTACTCTCTGTCTCTGTGAGTTTGATTGTTCTAGGTACCTCGTGAAAGTGGAATCACACAACATTTGCCCTCTCGTGAATGGGTTAGAATAATTTTTGAAGAAATTGTGAAATGGTTAGAACATGCAGTAATAACACCCCGAACAATGAATGGAATGTAAACTAAAATAGAACTTGAAAAAAAAAATGGTGTGAAAAAGCTTGATCTTTGGGCTTAACAGAGTCCTCCTTTGCAGACCACTGTGACTTGAAATCTATTTGTTAGTGGACTGTAGGCCCAAGGCCACTCTGGGGATGTGGATGGACTCCTTTTCCTCTCCTGCCAGGTGAATCTTGGCTGGGTCTCCACCCCAACCTCATCCGTTCACTTACCCATTCAGCACACCCTAGATGCCAAGTCCTGTTCAGGGTGCAGTGACCTAGAGGGGAAGCCAGAGTCCTTACACTCCCCTCCTGCCTCTTGGGCCAGAGCTTCCACTGGAGGCTGGAAACTCAGAGTGAGATATGCTGTGTCAGGTTGATTTCCCAGGTGACGACTTTTAACCCTGTTGATGGGAATCTTTCCACGGAGTATCAGTCCTTCCATGCCTTAAGCATAATGTGGCAAACATAATTTAACCTTCCCTCCATAACCTAGGTCTGTGTTGCACTGTAAATATTGATTTGCTCTCCCGCTAAATGGCTCTGAGCTGCAGCATGTAATTCAGCAGGCTCTGCTGCTTTAGCTCTCAGCTTTCATATCCCCTTTTCATCTGCTAGCTCGAGGAAGCTCTAAGGAAGAATCAGGTATCCCAGCCTTTGAAAACCAGCTAACTGGGCCGAAGACAGCTTGTGACAGAAGAGAGACTTAATGCCCTTCAATATCTCTCTCTCCTTCTAGATATTTAGAATTCCGATTGTTTGGGTGGGCACGTGGCCACGAGAATAGGGAAGACCACATTTCCCAGTCTCACTTGGAGCTATGCATAGCCAGCATGACTAAGTGCCCACTAATAAGATGAGAATAGAATGCATCTTCAGGGAGGTGTTCTTAAAGAATGGGTTGTGTTCTTCTTTCTCACATGCTTGGTACATGGATGTGGTAGCTGGAACTCTAGCTTGAACCATGAGGATAGAGAAAACACATTTGGGAAGATGGAACAGAAAGCTTGAAGCTGTCTAGTCTCACATAACTGGTGCTGTCATACCACCCATCATCTGGATTTTTATGGGGAAGAGAAATGAATGTATACCTTGTTCATTCACTCTTAGTTCGTATCTCAGTTACTTGTAGCTAAACCTCATTGTAACTAATACTAATAGATAAATTTGATGAAAGAATTTAGATGCCTGGAAAATAAGTATGTTTCACATCAGTGGTTAAAAAAAATTGTCAGCAGGGGCACCTGGGTGGCTCAGTCGGTTAAGTGTCTGACCCTTGATCTCAGGTCAGGATCTCAGGGTCATGAATGAGTTCAAGCCCCACCTTGGGCTCCATGCTGGGCATGGAGGCTACTGAAAAAAAATTTTTTTCAGCAGAACTCCAACATATAAATAGATAAAAAGGAAGTGGTTCTGACTGGGTGGAGGTATCCAGAACCCCCTGGCTCAGCTTCCCTTCCCCTCTACCAGGCTCCGAGGCAATTCTTACCATGAATTGCTAAAGAACATAGTTTGGAAACTGGTGTGCGTGACCTTAAGGTTTTACCAAGGTTAGATTCTGGGAGGTAAACAGAGCCGTCCTTCAGATCCCCCTGATTGTTGAGCTCACCTTGGGATGTCTCCTTAGGCATCTTATATCATCATTTACCACCAGCCCAGTGGATCCAGGGTATCTAATGGCATTGTGGATATGACTAGATTTAGCTATAGGCTGGGGAACTTTTAGCACCTTCAGCCATTTGAAAATAATCTGTGAACCCATGACTAAGCAAAAAATACCTGTGACTATGAAGGAAAGCAGTTATCATGCAACCCATACCCTTTATAGCATGGGAAACAGGGGGTTACTCTCAGACTGCTGCCAATGGATATAAAATGGCATATGAATTAGAGCTCCACTAAAATACTTCTTGAAAGAGTGACATACATAGCCCCAAGCTCCGAAGAACAGGTTGAACTAGGCAGTTTCAGAGGTCTTTGCCATTTTATAACAAACTGTCATTCTATTAATAATCAGGAAGGCAGAATTTGGGAACTAGGTAGATTTTCCTTAGCATCCTTTGAAGTTCCCCATAAGTACAGATTCCCATGGAAACCAAAGTAGAAGAGAAAAAGGAGATTTAAAATAGTAAATATTTAATTATTTAAATGCTTCCTGAAGATATTTATTTAAATATGTATTACAAATATTAAATATTAGGGGCACCTGGGTGGCTCAGTCGGTTAAACATCTGCCTTCGGTTTAGGTCATGATCCCCAGGTCCTGGGATCGGGTCCTGCATCGGGCTTCCTGCTCAGCGGGGAGCCTGCTTCTCCCTCTGCCTCCCTCTCTCTCTGTCTCTCATGAACAAATAAATAAAATCTTTAAAAAAATTAAATATTAAGTATTCCTTTGACTTACTGCCTGCTTGGTGTTTAGTGTTAGACCTCGGGGGGAAAGGCAACATTACAGACACGACCTGGGCACCTAGAAGCAGCTTTTGTACAAAGTTGATTTGAGTCTTAGTATTCCATCTCCTTATTGTTCAGACCATCACCTCAAGAGTGAACTGTAACAATCTGTGGTTGTAGAACATATATTTTGCCATTAATGATACTTCTCATAGTTGTCATGAATTGAGTATTTACTTCATGCCAGCCTTCATATTAAGTACTTCATACCACATTTCTCAATTAATTCTTACAATTAAATTGTAGTTGTTAATATCCCATTGGACAGGTGAGGAAATTTATGTCCAGAGAGGTAACTTGCCTCACTAGTAACAGCAAAGCGTGTTTCTGGCCTCTTAACGGACTCCAAAGCAGTGCTCCTAGCCACTTTTTCTGCACCAGAAGGTACTCTACAGTTGTTTCGGGAAATACCTGGTCATCAGAAAAGTTCTGAAAATGGTAGGTGGAAAGCGTTTCAGAACTCTTTGGGCCATTAGTTGGATGAACCTTCCCATTAGCGTTTTTCTGTTCACAGGAATCCCTAGACATGTTATTATTATAGATCATCATAATTCCCAATCATATCATAATCATATAATCATATCGTATTTTGCACAACTGCATTATATTCACCACAACCACCCTCCTCTGTAATCTCATCTAAATGGTTCTAGGTCATTCCTCTTCCCTTCACCCACTCTCTGATTCCTCTCACAGCCTTTGGTTTACCCTTCACCTGATCTCCTCTTTCACGGGAAATAGTAATTCGGATAGATAAGGAGTGCTGATGGCCCAAGGGCCAGTTGGACATACTGGCTCACCAGAGGAAATGGGGGCCCGAAAACTTGATTTTACCCCCCGGTTCCTTGTGACTCCAAGTCTGGTGTGTGGATCAGTAACAGCAGTACCTGGAGCTGGGAAAAAATGTAGACTCTGGGACCCCACCTAAACCTACTGGGTCAGATTCAGCATTTTAAAGACAACCCCCCGCCCCACCACCAACGCCTGCCCAGATAGTTTTAGGCACATTAAAGATTGAGAAGCAATACCATCACCCATAACTCCAGCCATGATATGGCGTAGATCATCCCAGAGGCCGTTGACAAGGGGAAAGGGTAGGCAGAAGCTGCAGGAAGAAGACCCAGACCCTGGTCCCAGCTCAAAGCTGTGATACGCTAGTGGGAGGAGAAGGCAAGGCTTTCTCAACAGAAATAAAAATCATCTCATCTTTGGAATCTGTGGACTCTGACACCAGGGGACCCAACACCTCTATTATTGCACAAATGCAATAAAAATAGATTCAGCCCAACTTGGAAATTATTATAGACAGTTAAATAAGAGTGGGGTAGTCAAGGTCAAGAAAGTCATTTAAGAGAGCTTCACTGAACAAATTTCTTTTCCTAAGTAATGAGTCCTTCAGGGATGAAAAGAGCTGATGAAACAAAAGGTTTTCTTTTAGAAAAGTAATTTTGTATTTTGTTTATTTGCTTAATATGTTTTTTTATTTTGTTGTGATTTTTTTTAAAGCTTAACCCTCTTATCTACTCTGGCTTTCATTGAAGCCAATAGGAGTGTGAAAGAATTGACCTCATTTGAAATTTCCTTTCAGCAAATGGACAAACCTTTGTTTTCTGCTCCATTGTTTTCTAAACTGGTGCATAAAAATAATGCTTGTGCTTCAGGCCTGTGCTTGCAACGTTAACCTCCTGTGATTTCCTGATCCGCATAGTACATCTGTTCTCTGCTTACACAGGAACCTCGGCTCCTCACTCTCTCCGTGTCTTCTTCGTGTTTTTCTTGGCCTCTGTTGATGGTTGTCTGATAATTCATATGGTTATAATTCCATGAATATTTTTTCAGTTTTAATTGGATGGGATCTGAGCAAGTGAGATATCACACGCTGCATTTTTTTTCCTCCCGAAGCAACCTCGTATCTTATATGCATGAGAGTGTGGTTGCTGACTTAAAAACCAGTTCTAAAAGAAAAAAATGTCATACCTCTAGAGATTATAAATGACTAGACAAAGATAAGATCAAATATATTTGTATCAGCTTCCAAATATTGCGAAAAGAAGAAAGAAATACAGTCTGTTACTTGACTTTCAGTGGGTAAGTTTTTAAAATATAATAGAAATGCAGACTCTTAGCTTTATATTTTAAATGGATTACCTTTGGAAAATACTATGATAGTGTGAGGAATGGATACTGCTGTGCAGAGGGTTAGGGTCTTCTGACAGTAATAAGTACTCTGCAGTATTTGAATGACTACATTTCTTATGTGGCATTTTATCACACTTCTTGGTTGCAGATGCCTTTTTTTATTTTACCTCATTGAATATGGTAAAATGACATACCATTCCTAAGTATGTAAAAGGCCTCAGGCCCCAAGTACACTCATATTTATGGTTTTGTTTTCAGGTTTGACTATTTTAGTCTTAACAATATGAAGAAAAGCTTATATAAGAAACCACTTTTCTTTGGACCCACAAAGCGTAAGCTGTGGGTCCATGAGAATGAAGGAAGACATCATAAAATACTGTGACAGTAGGATGTGGAGTGACTTCAGTTTCCTGTTCAGCATTCTAATGGAGGTAATTTAGGTAAATTGCTAATTATTGAAAATGATGAATATATCTATGAAGGAAAGAAGGAAGGGGAAAGGAGGAGGGAAGAAAGGAAGAGAGAGAGAGAGATGGAAAGAAAGAAAGAGAGAGAGAGGGAGGAAGGAAGGAAGGAAGGAAGGAAGGAAGGAAGGAAGGAAGGGATCATACAAGCAAGAAAATATAACCCAGTCATAATGCATTCTGTAGAATTGATTTCAGCACTGATCAAGTAAGGTGAGGACTGGTCACTATTACTAAAAACACCTATCCTATCAAAGTCAGTTAGGAAACATGAGCGAGGATTGAGGACCTGGCTTGTTGATCCTGGCGCATCTAGTTGATGGCTTGTGTATTGGGCATTCAAAAGAAGTGGCAGGCGTGGTCCTCTGTTTTGAGATGTACACTTAATTGAAGACATTGGACATCTTATACATCAAGATATTTAAGAATATTGGTGAGACATCTACTTCTGAAAGTGTGAAATGTTTTTCCACTGGAAGACTTTTATATTAACTGTGGATTCAGGAATCCGCAGGAGCAAAGTACAAAAAGACCTAGAACTAAAGAAAAGGAAAGAAGAAAGGCGTGAGGAGGGACAGGGAAATGCAGTTAACTGGAAAACATCGGGCTTGAAATCAGAAGCTCTATTTTGAAAGCATTTAGAAAAATGGAGCCTACTAGGCAGTGCATTCTGTCCATCTGGAGCCTTCCTTGGCATCACATGCAATTGTTTACCTCCTCTCGTAGTTTGGGACCTTCATGCAGGGCCTCCTGGAGTCATGGCAATGATAGGAGAGGATCTTCTTCATGGGTCTGTTCGGGTTTGCTCTTGTCACAAAACTTCCTGCTGCAAGTTCCCAGTGCTTTCTTAGGACTTTGGTTTGAATGTTGAGTTTGGAGCTTTCATCAGGTACCCAGGTGTGTCCCCTGCCCACCTCCACCTTGGAGAGGTGAGGCAGAGGGGTGGGGTGGGGAGAAGCCAGGAGAAGCAGAGTGTATGCACTTGGCTGGAAAAAGACTGACGCAGTTAATAGACATTAGAACATGATTCTCTGTCTGGAAATTGAGGGTGATTATTTCTCCTTCATTGTGTGCAGCATCCTTTTGAGATCGTTTGGGGAGGGATTTTGTCAGACTGGAGAATTGTGATTAATGAGGAAGGCCTTGTAGAGCCAGCCTGTGTGAATGCATTATCCTCAGTTGCTTTCCCATCTGTGCGCTCAGATTCCTCAGGGCCAGAGCTGCAAGGCCTTCAGAGCTGAACTGGTCCAGCGCCATTATTTTGGATGACAAACAGACACAGAGGGGGTAAGTCAGGACCAGCACCGAGGTCTCCTGTGTCACAACATCTTGTTCCCTTGGCCACACGACACCAGTCTATCCCCCATTCAGCTCAGCAGCTCTTTATTGATCCTCACTGTGTCCCATTGAACTGAGCTAAGCCCCGGGGTTTCTAAAATAGGTAAGATGTGGTCCCTCTCCATGAGGAACTCATAGTCTGGGTAGGGGAGAGAGAGATTGATAGCACAGCTCATCACTTTTTTAAAAAGTAAGGCAGGAATGAGCACGGGCATAAAAACATAGCAGAGGAGCATGACGCCATCCCATGAGCACTGGAGGAGGTACCATTGGAGTGGAGACTTCAAGGACCAGCAGGGGTGAGTCCTAGGAAGAAAGGTGAGAGGCCTGTCCGGAGGAGGGAACAATGTGAGCCTCGCCATTGTGTTTCCTGCCAAAGCACTTCCTCATGACCCTCAGTTGAGAAGTGGTATGGATGGTCTCCTTGAATCTAGTAATCCTCTTTCTCTTAAAATTCAGGTGGAGGTTGTGGCAGGTATTTTGAATTATTCTTTTCCTATTTCATCTAGTGGAAGATTGACCTAAAATGTTTGACCAGAGAGAAATAGAAAAGCCAATCGCAGTTTGAACTGCTTGAATCTGATTCAGTCAGGATCTCAAGTCTTTCTACTCATGATTTCAGCTCTTTTGGGGAAGCGACTTGAGTTTTTGATGGGCCACAGCATGAGTTTACGATTTAATGTACTAAAGACTACCCCAATAACCTGGAAGGCCTGACTGAAAAGCATGAGCCAAATGAGCTACTGATGGAAAGCTGTGTGCCAAGACCACCCACCCCTTGTTTCTGGTGACTCTGTGCTCTCACTCTTGTCACAACATACCATACATACCCCTCTAAAGAGTGTTCTTAATGCTTGTGAAAGAGGAAGGTGAGCTAGGGTGTCAGCAGCTCCTTGTTAAATGGAACTAAGGAATAAGGAGGTGAAAGAGAAGAGCAAAGAGAGAATAGTGGAAGAAAGCCTTCTATGTTTGGGTTTCACCTCACACCATTTCATCTTTTCTCATGAGTGATGGAGTCAAGCAACAAGCGTTGACTGAGCATCTTCTAGGTACAAAGCATTGTTCTGAATGCTTTGAGGATGTAAGAACAACAAGATACACTTCTTCTCTCAAGCATCTATATTTTAGCTCAGGAAATACGAAGCACTTTGTGATGGTCTCATGCCATGTAAGGTAGAACTCTACTACTTACTTGTTTAGTGGGTATGTTATCGTTGGCAAGTTGCCTTACCAAATCTGACTTTCCTCCTCTGTAAAATGGGGGTGCTAGCTTACAGGAGGGATGTGGTGAGATTACATGGAATAATCGATGAGAAGTATGTCACATGATGCCTGCTATATAATACATACTCAGTAAATGGCGTATCATTATCATTGTGGGGTAGAGGAGCTAAGTTCTGACATCTAAGATCTGATGTCAACACTGACATCTATGCATAGGTCTTTAACAGTAACATCAAACCTAACATGTCCCAAAAATGGTTACTTTTCTTGTCTCATCATCCAATTAAATGGTGTCACCATCTAACTAGTTGCTCAAATCAAAGACTTAGGAGACATTGATTTCCTTCCTTATTTTCTTCCTTAATTTCCAAACACCTAGCAACTTTTGTCTGTACCACTGCTAAAAAATACAAAGAGTTTGCCTGCTTCTTTTCTGTCTTCATTGCCTCCACTCTGGTCCAAGGCACCATCATCTCTTGCCTCAACTACTGGCCCCTGCCTATGAACACTTAGACTGCTAGACCCTTTCATTCTCCTACTGTGACCTTTCTATTCCTCCAATATGCCACACCTTTTTTTTTTTTTTTTGCATCAGAGCTTGTACACTAGCTATTTCATCTATTAGGGATGTTCTTTCTTCCTCTTCTCTCTTTAATAGCTTCATTGCTTGCTTGCTTGCTTGGGCAAAGCAGGTCTCTGCTCAAATGTCTTTCCCACAAAGTCTTCCCTGACATGGTCTGCTGCCTCACTCCTCACCCAGTTTCTTGTATCGCGGTACTCTATTTTGTACCTTCTACAACATCTCATAGAAGGGAAAATATACCGGAGAATCTCATAGGATGTTTTTAGGCAAGGGCTTGAAAGTGGCTTACATCACTTCTGTGCCTCTTCCTTTAGCCAGAGTTCAGTCTAATAGACCAACATACCTGCAAGGGGAGACTGAGAAGTGTACTTTTCTTGTGTGCCCAGGAAAAGGAAGCAATGTGGGGACACATCATTGATTGCCACAGCTCACATAACTGAGATCCAAGTGTGAGGTTTCATCTAGATACTCAATAACACCATGGTCCTTTTTTCCATCTCCATCTCTGGATTCCCTTCCAGTTTGACTACATGCTCAGATAGGCTCTCTCTCACTGAAGTAAGATGAATGCAGAAGCTCCACATCTTGCCACCTACAGTAGTAAATAGAGTCTTTCCTGGAAGCCTCAGAAGTCTCATTGGTTCACCTTCCCATCACATAACCAATTGTTTTGACCAAGGGAATGTGACCTCAGAGAAATGTTTGTTCTCCATCCCAGGATTTAGGGGATGGGGAGAGGGGCAGCTGAACCATAGGGGATCAAGACTGGGGGTGAGGTAAGATACTGAAAGAGCTCTTATGGGATGAAAGGATGCCAGTGGCAAAAATACCAAATATCCACCCCAACAGCTTATAGGATTTATTAACCAACACTGTACAATTCTAAATATTCCCCAAATTAGTTAATCTAAGGATTGGTGTGCCACATTTTGAGAAAGATTTTTCTTCTTAAATTGCTCTGGCAGCAATGGGCTATATCAGAAGCATGTTGTACAGCCACAACTATTTGTGAAAGTACAAAGAAGCTCTTGATGCTTTGATTTGTCTTACTTTAGTCTAAATTTTTTTGTTGGTGAAGGATAAACCTAAGTGGCTTCATTCCAGTTAAGAAATAAGTATTTATAGGGGCGCCTGGGTGGCTCAGATGGTTAAGCGTCTGCCTTCGGCTCAGGTCATGATCCCGGGGTCCTGGGATCGAGTCCCACATCGGGCTCTCTGCTCCTTGGGAGCCTGCTTCTCCCTCTGCCTCTCTCTCTCTGTCTCTCATGAATAAATAAATAAAATCTTAAAAAAAAAAAAAGAAAGAAGTATTTTTAGATGTGAGTTGTAATGGGCAGCCAGGACTCACCTTATATCACCCCATCTCCAGTGAGTTCACAGAGAATGCAGTTATACTCATGATAAGTTTGAAAGAAGACTGAGGAGCTGAAATAAGGTGAGAACAAGACCATCAGAGGGGAGGAACTTGTAGTCATGCCGTTATTTGGATGTCATAGTGTACATTGAAATCATCCAGGATTACGATGCCAGAGAGGGACCCAGAACCCAAGACATGAAGCTGAGGGTCACAGAGATTGTTGAATCGATGAAACAATAGTGGGTGATGTATAGTGTGATCAGGTGAGCTTCAAAGCTGAGGGGGTTTTAGGGAACAAGGAGAGAATGATGTGGAAGCAGCATCAATAAGGAAGACACCAACTACTCCTCCTCCTGGTCCTGCTGTGGTAACGAGGGCCAGCCACCATTTTGAGAACCTTACAGAGGAGGCAGTGCCCTCATGAGATCAAGCTGTGGCTAGAAAAAGAAGATAAAGAAGAATGTTCAGCCAAGAGGTTGACTTTAAGATCTTCTGCCCAGTTTACCATATTAGCTCAGGTATGGGCTGAATCAAGGAAGACCCTTGTGTTGGTCAACCAGAGACCCCCTTCTGTTCATGTGCCAGCCCTCCATTAAGTTCAGCAGATACTGTGTGAACAAAGCAGACACAATCCCTGTCCTCATGGGGTTTACAGTCAGGTAGAGGAGATAGACATTAAATAATCAGATAAATATCCGAATATAAGTAGAAACTTTGATGATAGAGATGTGCAGAAGTTCAGAGCATAATACAAGGAGATCTGATTCTGAGCCGATTCTCTGCAGGAAGGCGTAAGAACACTCTCGGTGTCTATCTGGATACAACTATTCAGTGCTCGGTATTAACTATGTAATGACCAAACCCTAGAAGTATAGTCATCTCTCTTTTTAGTGGTTATATGTGGGTGGGGTGTCGAGTGATGGCCCCAAGTGCTTGCCCCAGCAGAAATCCTGTTGAGCAACCACAATGAGGGTTCAAGAACCCCATGGCAACAGAACAAATTTCATGGGCCAGACCATTAGCCATTGTGGTAGGGTTCCATCATGAAGCTACAAGACAGGCATATACATGGGTGGATGATCCAGAAACAGGCCCAGTTTGAAAATGCTGGAAAAGGTTGCCTGCAGGTAGCATGGCTGACTGCAGGGCTGTGTAAGACTATATGAGATGAGTGGGAGGAAGGCACATAGTCCCCAGTTCGAGGAGTATTGAAGTGTTCAGCAGGTGACGAGAACAGGCCTCAGTACAGGGATTAAACTGGAAATCCTGTCACCAGAAGTGGGCCATTGGTTGGGAACAAGGTCTCATGAACAGGGAGGAAGCCTGCTTTTCAGAGCATTGAGTATAAGTCAGAAATAGTCAAGGGGATCTGGATACTGAACCTTGGATTTCAGACCAGTGCTCCAGAAATCCCACCACCAGCCAGTCAGAATTGAGTTGTGGGGATCTGGCTGGGCCGAGCCTGCAGCTGGGGTCAGATGATGTCACTGGGGCTCGTGGAAGTAGCATCAGCCTGGGAACCAAAGCCAGAGCTGGATCTGTTCTGAAGTGCTCCTCTTTTCTCCAGGGTGCTTCAGCCTAGGGCAGCCTCTTGCCCTGGCAGGAATGAAGGGTACACACCCCTTCCCTTATGTCCCAGGCTCTTCTCTTCATCCCCTCTGTTTTCAATCAGAGGACCCTGACAGGTTTAGGGTCAAGTAGCTAAGTTAGCTGACCTAACAGATGATTATGGTCCCGCAACTATTTTAGTCTTTAAATCTTTCCCTTCTTTTTTTAGTATTTTAAGGAGCAGATAATTTTGCAGATGAAAACTTACTGGTTAGACATGGTGTTATTACTAGCTCACATGTTATTATGTGCTTATCTAGTTGCTGGCACCATAAAAAAGTGCCCAAGGACAGGGACTTTGTTTTCTTCACTACAGGATCCCCAGTGACTAGATTAGTGTCAGTCACAGAGTAGATGCTCAGCATGTTTGTTGAGTGAACAAATGTGAATAAATGAATAAACAAGAGAACATTCCATTCTAATAGGCTTGGATAGCTCAATTCTGTTTATAGACATGTTATATCCAAATAAGATAATTCACAGGTTTAAACTAGTTATCAAAGGATTCCTCTGGGTATCACAGGCAAATGACGACTAATTCATCCTGGACAATAAATGACCATTTCCTTATTTTCCTGACTACTCCAAGAGTAATTCAAGTTTTTATGTCAATTGAAACTTTGATCCTTTCTTCTTGCTTTCCTACGAGAGAGCAAAAAATGAGCTGTGCTTATTTGTATCTATAACCAATGAAATGGATTTTACTTCATAGAAAGGATATTATTTCCTCTTTAAAATGGACCCATGGTAAAGTTTGCTAAAATTTACTGAATGCGTACTGTGTGCCTGGCACTATTCTAAACCATTTACATGTATCAGCTCATCTCTATAATAGTTGCATGTGTTGTGATGATGATGATGATGATGATTACTACTCCCATTTTACATATAGAGAAATTGGGGTACAAAGAGTTTAAGTAACTAGCCTAAAGTCACACTGCTAATCAGGAGAGGAGCCAAGAGTGTTCTTAACCACTAGACTGTATAGCCTGTAATGTACCTGGAAGGGCTCATCAGTCAACATGACACAAGTCTTCATTTATTGAGTAAATAGAGGGTAAATAAGACATGTTGACTCATAGGCTTCTTGTGAGGATCAAATGAGTTAATACATGCTAAGTACTTAAAACAGTATCTGCCACATGGTAAGCGCTCACCAAATGTGAGCCATTTTCATCCACCACCACCCTCAAGGAGCTCACGATACTGTAGAGATGGCAAGCACAGATAGATACGCTTTCTACATACCTGCATTTTTATCTGGGTTTGGCCAGTATTTTCTTTCACTGCTAGAAGTTGGGAGGAAAGAGCCAGTGACATTAAATGAAGTTTAATTAGCAAATACACAGGAAGGGAGTGTGACTCAATACTGGAGAGATTGCAAATCTTTGTCATTCTTCCACTGATCTGATAGAAAAGCATTTTACAAGTGGGAAGAAAATGGCTGACATTTACTCAGTGTTCACCATGTGCTGGACACTGTGAATAGATTATGCCCTTGAATCCTCCCCACCTCCCTTCCAATTATGTACTATTATCCACATTTAGAAGATGAAGACATGGAAGCCAGGAGAGGCATATACTTGCCCAGGGTCCCCCAGCTGGCTAGCGCACCTTCCAGAGCCAGTATTTTTAATGATTCTGCAGTACCACACATTCCAGCGTTACAGGGTGAGAGGAGGTGGGTCTACTGCCATCTGAAGCTTTTTATGAAATCCAGGGCATAGTCGGGATGGAAACCCTGGTAATTTTTTTAAACTATGTAATTATAAATCTCTTTTAAGATGATTTTTTTTTCTTTTAAATCTCATTCATTTGCTGGATCATTTTCTTGAGCTAACTCTAATAACACCATTTTAGTATAATTACTTGAGATATGGGAGCTTAAGATAGAATTCTTAAGAACAGTGTCTGATTGATGAAGGGTAATTTTGTAGCACAGTAATAGATTTAAAATAAATCCCAGTTGTCAAAACCATTAACACCCAGGATTTCTATACAGGCTGATTGTATGTGTGTTCATTCGTTTGCTTCACTCAGTCATTCATTCGTTCATTCAGTATATATATATATATGTCATAAGCCTGCTCAGGATCGGGTCTAAGTGAACGTGACAGATTCCAACTTGCGTGGATCTTTACTCACTGCCATAGCTGAGGGGACCGAGAGCGCAGGCAAAGGCAGGAAATTAGAGGGACAGGTAGCTAAGTCCCCAGTTAGAACAAGGAGCCCCAGTGGTGGGGCTGGTGAAGTGATGTCCCGATGGGACCTGCCTGAAGAGGAAGAAAAAGCCAGTAGGATAGAAAGCCAGAGGGTTCCAAAGGACAGAGGAGGGCCCATCCGTAGTATTTCCCCATTTTACCAGTGAGGAAACTGAGTAGAGGAGCCTGGGGAGCTGGGATGGGAAGCAACATAAGCCAGAGAAGAGAGTAACAGACAGCCTGCCTAAAATCTGCAGAAATACCCAGTTTGCATATCCTTTTATCTCCAAGTCTGCAGTTCAGTTCAATGGGCTGATCCATCACTGTCCCATTGCCTGATTGTCAAGCATGGAGGGGAACGGTCCCGATAGTGGGAGAGCTATGTGAATGGCCTGGAAGCAGGTTGGAAAGTGCGTTTTCACTTCTGTGCTGTACATGGGAACATTTATTAAGAGGGTAAATGTCGTGTTAAATGTTCTTACCACAACTAACCCCCCACCCCCAACAAAAAGACTTTTTTGTTTGGACCTCTGCAGTATCTAAAAGGGGGAGCTTAGCTATTAAAGGGCTTTCCACTGATTGTTTATCTTACTTCGTATCTGATCCTTTACATCAGAAGACAAACTTGGCTCTCCTTGATCTGTGGGGTGCTAGGTTTAGATGCCTATGGGCACTTAAAATAGGTGTATCGTTGGCAAAAAAATGTAGCTTCTCCTTTCCCTCTTGTGTAAATAACTTAAGCATCACTAAAGAGACGACCTCAGGCCTTTCCTAAGAGTCACATAGAGCCAGGGCACATTTTATCTGCTTGTGAAAAGCTATTGTACCCTCACAAAGACACTTAATACATTGGCCCTCAAGCTGGGACTCCAGTTATCAACCACCTGGCCTGTCCTGGGCTGCAGTCCCCATTTCACAGGTCACCTCCAACTGTAGGCCAATGCCCTCACAACATTTCTGAGAGGGAAGCAAGGCCCTTGTCTTCACCCTTAGATTATCCTCAAGGAAACTGAGGCTCAGTAGTTGAGGTGACCAGACCAGATCACAAAGCAGGAGGGAAGAGGTAGGGTTTGCCTTCACATCTGCTGCGCCTCAGGGTCCTCTCTCTGGGCCCTGCTTATTCCCTAGGGCCCAGCCAGCAAGGAGTAGCTGCAGAAGCCTTCCTCCATTCATTAAATATTTATTGGGTGCCTACCGTGTGACAGAAACTATTCTACCTTTTGTCCTGAAACCAGATTTCAGAAGGCAAAATGAGAGAGTCCTTGAAGTGTGGGAGTTCCACATCCCGCATGGGGTGAGGTCCCTCCCCACCACACACACCTGAAGACAAAATAACTTGGCCCCTTGCATCATGGAACCTCTTTGAAGGAGTCAGAACTCTTTTTTTTTTTTCCTTTCCTCCCTGCAGAGCTAAGCTTCTGGATGCACTAAAGTAAATGTCAAGGATGTTTTCCAAGTGAATCTTACTGGCTGATCTTATTTTTACTTGCAACAGAAATAATAATTCTGGCCACGCTAACATATAATCCTGAGGTGAGGAAATTGCAGGGCAGGGTAAGGGGAAAAATGCATTTTGACACTCTTCCTTCGACTGATACCATTTATGTGGCCTATTGTGCACCTGAATTTGATTCAGGTCAGATGTACCAGGAAATTACAATGCCAGAAATGATGCCGTGTGCAGGGCATTTCAGTGGCGCCCTTGATTGGGGCCATCTTTGATCTCTGTCACCTGCTGCTCAGGAATTGGGTGACTATCAATTATATAAGCTCTCCGAGGCTCAGAGAGGCATGTCAAAGATGGATCCAGGTCAGAATATCCGTCAGGAATCTGGGAAAGCAATTCAGCTATTCAACGTCGGGACAACTAGTCAGCTCCTAATGGGTCTTCATTTGATTTAACTGTTTGAGAACTTCATTTGATTTAACTGTTTGAGAACAAGCCCATAAAGCTGCCAAGGTGACCCAGAGAGGGATCCATGGAGTTTAGGTAGTGGGAGCTGGAGGTACTTTATATAGCCCACAGGATTCTGTCGTCTCCACCAGTATGGGTCACGTGGAACACTTCAGTGGAGTGAAAAGCATTTCATGCTCTTGGTTTTTCAAAAGAGGCCTGTCAGCAAGTTTCCTAGGGCAAAAAATAAATGTGCCATAGTCAAACTTCACTAAGGGTCCTATCCAATTAGATAATGTCATCCCACTGTGAAGAGGGATCCAGGGCTTGGCTAGAATAATAGGATACTACTCACTACCAATAGGATTTGTTAGCGAAGACCAGTAGGATTGAGTGGAGTCTCCTTTGCCCTTCATGCAAAGTCTGTCTTCTTTTCTCCATACCTATTCTCTGTCCTCAGGTCAGGCCCAGTGAAGAAAAGTTTGTTCTCTGGCACTCTGGTCAGAATGAAGGTTTCTAGGACTTCATTCAAAGCAAAAGAAGCAATATTTGTTGAGCATACACTCAGTGCTAGGCACTGTGCTAGAAACTTCCCCAGTATATGCCCTTGGCAGACATTTCTAATTGACAACAGCATTCATCCATTCAGCCTAGATTCAGGCTCAGAATCCTCAGTAAAGGGACGCCTGGGTGGCTCAGTCTGTTAGCATCTGCCTTCAGCTCAGGTCATGATCCCAGGGTCCTGGGTTCGAGCCCTGCATCGGGCTCCCTGCGGACAGACAGCCTGCTTCTCCTTCTCCCTCTGCATGCTGCTCCCCTTGCTTGTGCGTGCATATGCTCGCGCTCTCTCTCCCTGTCAAATAAATAAATAAAATCTTTTAAAAAATATTTTTAAAAAAGAATCCTCAGTAAAGGGCTCCTGGCAGCCATAGTCAATCAGTAGGGTTTGTCCCACATGCATGTGCCATCCAGGTATTTAAAAATGATTTCCTCAAAGACAGAGACCATGGCCCCCTATCTCCTCACTCGTGCTTAGCTGTGTTCACTGCCCAGTAAAGGTCCTCTGTTAAATTAGGGCTTGCATTTTCAGAATGGTACCCACAAGCAGATGTGGTTATGTTTTTTTAAGGAAGTGGGAAAAAAGCCCACCTGGGGCTGCAGATAGCCACAGCTCTGGGTCGGAGGCTGCCTGATAGTCGGGTGTGCACGGCCATAAAAACCACGCGGCGGCTAATTGGCTTTTGAGAAATGGGGTAGAACCAGGAAGAATCCAATTAGATGCACTACCAAATTGGCTTCTCTCTGTTTTCTCTCCTTCCCTTCCTCCTTCCCCACCCACTCATCTACCTCTCCCTTTGCATCTTCTCATAGTGACGATACATTTATGGGAATCAGGTAACATGCATTAATCGAGATCTACAACTTTTCTGTGAGCACTGTGATAGGTTTGATAAGACACTTAAGAACATTGGTTTAAAAGTCAGACTGCTGGGTTTGGTCCTCACTTTCTTCCCTTACTAGCTGTGTAACCTTGGCCAAATTGACTTCTCAAAACCATACAGTTGCAGCAGTAACACAGAGCTAATACCAGCATCACTATGTTGTGAGGACGAAAAGTGATTTCACTATTAGGTAGATGAACATAAAATATAGCCCGTTTATACTCTGATTGAGGAATTAGGTTGGCAAAATAGGAATGAAACAAAAATGCAGATATTCCTCCTAGAGTTGGAGTCACCATAATGCCAATTGGTTACCCGAGCGCCCATAATCTGGGGAACATGGTGTCCATCACGTGTCCTCTGTCAGCGACAATCCAGACCTGCTCAAGAATTAGTACCATCCCTAGAAAAACTGCCCCTGCTCCAAGTGCAGCCCAGTGGTGCTCTCCGTGTAGCTTTGTATGTTAGCACCACTCCACGCAGCTTATGCTCTGCTCACACTGGTCCCTGCATGATAGGTGGAGAGTGGAGGAAACCCTCAATATCAAGCTGCACGTTAACAAACACTGAATTTTTTTTGGTGATGCTTGGGATTTTTTTTTTTAACTGTATCCTTTTTTAAAGATTTATTTATTTGAGAGAAAAAGAAAGAGCATGAGCAGGGGAAGGGGCAGAGGGAGAGAGAGAGAATCTCAAGCAAACTCCCCGCTGATCGCAGAGCCTGATGCTGGGCTCAGTCCCGTGGCCCTGAGATCACGACCTGAGCCAAAATTAAGAGTCAGATGCTTAACCAACTGAGCCACACTGGTGCCCCTAGCCTTACATTTTTATCTACAAAAATCTCATGGAAATGTCTGTAGGAACTAGAACTCAGCTATTTCTGGAACTCTGTTCCCTAATTCTCTTTTGCCCATTGAAAGAATGGCTTTCTATAAAGTAGTTTCTGACACCCCCGGTTTTCTCATTGATTCATTAATGCATCAATTCATCCATCCCTCCTTTCTTTCCTTCCTTCCACCCATCCATTCAACAAACATTTAGTGCCTAATACGTGTTAACACGGTGCTAGGTGCTGAGTATACTGATACAAAGACACAATCTCTATCCTCATGGAGCAGTATAATTCTTGTGAAGTTCTGATAAAATTGCATTTGTTAACATACATATATCCTGTGATAGTGGACAGAGTGCACTGCTAAGCTGGGTTCTAAAGCCTGGGCAGGGAAAGAACAGAGGAGGTCACAGTGATGGCCACGGGGGAGGGCTCCCTGCTCCCATAAAATCCACCACATCTTCCTTGGCCTCCCTTCTGCATAATAATATTCCCAGTTATAGACAATTGATTTCTCAATCTTTGTAAAGTATGAATAATAAAATGATTTCATTTTTAGTAACTTTGTGATTTTTTAAAATTTAAAGCATATAAACTAAGTACAGTCAATGTGCTTATTCTCAACCAGATCAACACCTCACGGCCCCTTCTATCCAGAAATTCTGGGTGAAATTTAGAGAAAGGAGAAATCAATAAAAGTGAGAAGACTCCGAGAACCTCAGGCAAGGGATGGTCTGTGAATCAAGCCTCACAAGATGCTTAAAAAATCTTGACGCCAGATGCCCTGGGCATCCATACATAATCAGCACATGCCCTCAAAGAAAACCACCATGCGGCCGGGTGTGCTCTGGTTTGAAGCCTTAGGGTCTGCGAGGACCTAGGAAAAGCTGTGGTGGTTGAATTCTGTGTTCCCAGTGTACAGGGCTGGCTCCTTGCTTCTCATGCTGTGTTGGGCCTTGCCAGGGGCTCCCCTGGCAGCACAACTGGGATGCTCTCATTTTGCTTGGTTGATTTAATTTCTCACTATAGAGGAAGTACAATCAATGTTTTCTAATTTGCCTCTAGACTCCTCTAACAGTTACCTCCAGACTGCAAATCCGAGGCACTTTGCTTTAGATCAGCTGAGAGGTACAGAAGAGGGTGCTTGCAGAGTCACATGGGACAAAAGGATCGCTCATGCTGGGCCAGTTCTGGTGAGTGCCTAGGTTGCTCCCATGCTGGGAGTGTCATGGTGGAGAAGTCCAGAGACGTGGATTCCAACTGTGTGGCCTCAGGCAGCTCACTTAACCCCTCTGGACTTTTTCTCATCTGAAATATGAAGAGCTTAAAGTTTCCTCTACTGTGGTTAGCTAGATCATTTCAAGTAGCTAAAGGATGAGCGTTCTTTATTTACCAGTCAGATATTTTCACGGTCGATTCCATTTATGGGAGGTGATACTAGGTTTTCACAATAATGATAATTGTTTCTTTCATTGTCTTTGAGTGACATTTTCCTCATGTGGTTCCTTCACTCATAAGCCGAGCATGACTCCTTAGCTGCCTTGTCCCCGTGGTCCTGAATTGTAAAACCTACAATCTCCTTTCCAAAGCTTTTTCCCTTGGTCTTTCATTTCATGACGGTCTTGAGGGGAAACTCTTCATGTTGTGTGTGGGCTGTGCTGGAGTGGGCCCTCACTGGAAAACCACTTGGGTGTTTTAATGTGGGGTTGGTCCAGCCCAGGGCTTCCCAACCGTCACTCAGTCCCATGCAGCCTTCGTTGCTGTCGCCATGTCCGTGTGCCATAATCTACTACTAATCATTTGACATTTTCTTCAGACTAATTGGGTTTATTTTTCACTCAAGTAAAATTATTTGTGAAGTTCTTACAAGTATGTTTCAGTTACCTAAAATAGGAGTAAAGCCAGCACATCAAATAGAAAGAATTAATCATGACCCTTTATACTGTTTAAACTTTAGTTCCCTAGGACCTCATAGGATCTCTTTTGCCAGAGTTTCAGTAAGAGATTAATACATTCATTTGCTTTGTGGCAGGCTATCTACATACTTAGAGACTTAAAAAATTTTTTTTTGTTTCTTATTCTGGGTCTAGTCTCCTGACCAAAATTGAAAGAAAGGAAAAATTTAAGGTTGGGGAGACAATCTCCATATTACAGAACTTTTCTACAACCCAGTAGCAGAAAACAAACAATCCAATTTAAAAATGGGTGAAGGACTTGAATAGACATTTTTTAAGAAGACATACAGACTGGCCAACAGGTCCATAAAATGGTGCTCAACACCATTTTGAGTGACTGGTCATCAGGGAAATGCAAATCAAAATCACAATGAGATTTCACCTCACTCTTGTTAGAAGGGCTATTATTTAAAAGAGAGAGAGAGAGAAAGAGAAATTAAATGCCGGCAGGGATATGGAGAAGAGGGAACCCTTGTGCACTGTTGGTCAGTGTAAATTGGTGAAGTCTCTGTGGGAAACAGTATGGACGTTCCTCAAAAAATTAAAAGCAGAGCTACTGTATTATCCAGCAATCCCACGTCTGGGTATTTATCTGAAGGAAATGAAATTGCTATCTTGAAGAGATATCTGCACCCCCATGTTCGTTCCAGAATCAGTCACAATAGCTCCCAAGACATGGAAACAACCTAAGTGTACACTGATAGATGAATGGATCAAAAAACTATGTCTATATACAGTGTGTGTGTGTATATATATATATAGTGTGTGTGTGCACACACTTGCACACAAACACACACACAGGAATATTATTCGACCATGAAAAAGAAGGAAATCCTGCCATTTGTGACAACATGGATGAACCTTGAAGACATTATGCTAAGTGAAATAAGTCAGACCAAAAAAGACAAATACTGTATAATCTTACTTATATGTGAGATCATAAAAAAAAGCTGAACCCATATAAATAGAGAGTAGAATGGTGGTTGCTAGAGGCTGAGGACTGGGGGAAATGGGGAGATGTTGGTCAAAGGGTACAAACGTCCAGTTATGAGTAAGTTCTGGGGATCTAATGTACAGCATGGTGACGATAATTTACAACACTGTGTTGTCTGCTTGAAAGTTGCTAGGAGAGTGGCATTCGTTCTAATGTTCTCCTCATAATAACAACAACGAGAAATTGTAATTAGGTAATGGATGTGTTAACTAACCTTATTGTAGTAAACGTTTCCCACTATGTGCATGTCTCAATTCATCCCATTGTACACCTTCAACTTATACAATGTTTTATATCAATTATATCTCAGTACACCTGGGTGGGGGGAATTTTTCTGGAAGCTTTTAAAATACAGATCCCTGTGCCCATTCAATAAGTAGCTGTGACCCCAGATGATCCTCAAACAGATCCAGGGAATGAGCCACATTTTGAAGTTCTCTACCTGCATGGAAAAGTCCCTTTTTAAAGATAGCTGGGGAGATTTTTGTTTTATCAATAGTACATTTACTTGGAGATACATAAATAGGTATATAAGCATATACACATATACAGACATTGCTGTTTTTTTGTAGGAGAAAAAGTTTGAATGTCACCAATTTCATATTACCTAATAAGGTTTGAAAGAAAGTGTCGTAAGTGGGGTCAGGGGAGAGGAAATGTCACTGAACATGAACGCACCGCTCAGTGGTGTTTCCGAGCCGTTGCCCTGAGGTGTGGGAACTCCAGGTTCACATTCACCTCTCTGGCCTCTCTGGGCCAAAAGCTAAAGAACACTGAGGGGTTCTTCCCTTTCCCCCGACCTCGTGGCAGAGATGGCCCCTCCAGGTGTAATGTGTGTGTCATCAGAGCCCCAGCTCAGCATCTTGGGAATCATCAGAAACACTGGGATTCTTCAGCAAGAATGCATTTTCCAGGGCAGAAGTTAATCTGAGCAATTGAGCTGATTCGTGCAGATGGCAGCCATCAACACATAGGACAGAGACTAGGATCTAAAGACATAAAGCCCTCCACTTTGGCCATCAAAGTCCTAAGATGTTCAAAGTCAACAGTTCTATACCTTAAATTGTATTCTTTTTTTTTTTTTTTAAATAAGATTGATGTACTAGGATGTTCCCTATAAATTATTTATAATACTTCTCCCTCTCCCCAACCAAAAGGGGACTGTAATAAAGAATCAATAGATTATAAATAGAACATTTAACATAGCAAAATACTATGTGACTGCTAAAATCACATTTTTTAAGATGAATGATGTGGCAAAAAAAAAAAACATTGAGGCAACCACCATCTTGAGTGTCTACTGTATGTCAAACCCTGTGCTGAATGCTTACGATGGAAATGACAGTTCTGACCTGGACGAGCTTTCAGTCTAGTGGAAGAAAGAGAGGAGTAAACGTAATGGAGCAAATGCTCAGAATGAGGTACTTCCTATGGGCTCTGGGACTCCTTCCTAAAGAGGGGCAATTAACCCAGACAAGGGGTCCTGAAGGATCACAAGAGCATAGACACTTGAACTGGGTGGGCAAGAGTTGGCCTTAGTGAAGACCAAGTGAAGGGGCTTTCTAGAATGACAGTGGATGCTGGAGGGTAGTATTCGGGCATCCTTGGAAGGATGCATTCCAGCTGGAGCTCAGGTGGCTGGAGAAGGGGTTGGGGGGAGAGATGGTAAAAATAGCAGCATGTCTCCCAGTGTTCAGTGTCTAGGAGCTCTGTATCCATTGTCCCATTTTGTGTCATTCCATGACTGTACTAGGAAGCGTCAGGGCAGGCTTCTGACCAGAAATGTCCAACTCTGAAGTCTGCTCTCAGCTCTGCCCTGATGGCTGGGGCAGTGCACAGAGGTCCAATCATCAACACCTCGTTTTCCACATAAAGCAGCTCGAACATGGAGCCAGGCCGAAATTTAGAGCACGAGTTAAAATAGCCAAAAATGGGAAAAGGCCTCCACCTCCCCACAAAAGGGAATTAAGTAAAAAAGTTACATCCATTCAATGGCATATTGTGCAAGCATTAAAATGACAGTTATGGACAATAGAAACATGGGAAATTTTTTAATGTAGTATTTAGGACTTTTTCCTAATGTAAAATGAAAAAGGTTCATTATAGAAACTTTGAAATTTTCAGAAAAAATGATTAAGAAAAGTAATCCTACCATCCAAAAATAACCAGCATTCATATTTTGGTATACTTCTTTCCATGTGCGTGTGCATGTGTGTATACACACAAAAATTAGGCTTGTAAAATATATAGTTTTGTGTCGTGTATTTGTTAATTGACATTATACTAAAAGCATTTTCCCTTGCATGCCATTAAGTATTCTCCAAAAACATACATTTTAATGCCGTTACAATCCATTTCATAGACCAATAAGTATTTATTTATTTATTTAAAGATTTATTTATTTATTTATTTATTTGACAGAGAGAGAGAGCGAGAGAGGGAACACAAGCAGGGGGAGTGGGAGAGGGAGAAGCAGACTCTCCACTGAGCAGGGAACCTGATGTGGGGCTCGATCCCAGGACCCTGGGATCATGACCTTAGCCGAAGGCAGACGCTTAATGACTGAGCCACCCGGGCGCCCCACAAATAAGTATTTAAATGAATAAAAGACAGGAACACAAAATTGTACAGACTTTGCGATTACAGCTATATAAAATTGGCATAAGAAACAGATTAATAATGCTTGGGTTAGGGGCAGTTTTTTCTCTAATGCGGTTACTTCCATGTCTTCGTTTTTTAAAAAAATTTCAACCATTGGCCTTAATTCATTCAACAATGAAAATTGTTCCATCATTTTACAACTGACCGAATTATCCATGAATGATAAAATTGTGCTCCTGTTTGACATCCAGTCCTGGGTTTGGGTTTGGAGAAAATGCACATTGACTGAGAAAGAGGGAAATCCAACTGTCGGTGGTGCCCGTAGGCCCTGTCATAGCGCCACCATCCCCCTTCCACCGGAGAGCTGCAGAATTGCTTTGTCAATGTAAAAAGTCATAAAAACCAGGAGGGGCTTGTTTTATGGGGCTGATAGAGTTTCATGTTGATTTATTAAGTCTAGTGGTTTTTTTTTTTTTTTTCCTTTAGAACAGAGTCACAAACAAGCCAAGAAGGAAAATTGAGATTCTAATCAGAGGCTTTGGTGATTCGTGGCTCTGAGAGTGGAGTGTCATTTAATTTATAGTCTGCTCAGGTTTGTGTGTGGCACCTCCAACATGATGTGGGGAGAGAAATAGGGAAGCTAGTCTGTGCCAGCAAGGATGTAATTCGTCAGTTGGGTGAGAGGTGATGGAGAAAGGCCAGGGGGGACTGCTGTATCAAAGCAGATCCTAAAGTTCCTTGAAAGAGCTACAAAACTGGTAGAAAGTAGGTGTTTTCCCCCTACTCCAAAAGAAATTACTTGGCCCCCTTTTAGGGAACCGTTCTGTCGTATATCTGTCTGTAAAGCTCTAGATGTCAAGAAAACAGAGATGCTTAGAGGAAACGATAATATCTTTGGGAAGTCACTTTGAATCTAAGACAGGATAGATTATAAAATTTAACACTGTCTTAAACATAATCCTATATGACAACGAGGAAGCTTCACTTGATACCATCAAAACATTCATTTGCCAGGCCCCAGCCCCTACTGCCTGCCACAGCCCCCAGCCAATCTCCTCCCCTCACAGCCGTGCACTCCGCTCCAGAACCACAGTGTGCTGAGCCCCCTGAATGCTGTTTGATGCCTCAGGGTCTTTGCACAGCCACACCCTTCCTCCTGCCCAAACACTACATCTGAAAAACATTCTTCCTCCTTCAGAGCCCAAGAAGATAGCCCCTTTCCCCAGGATACCTTCCTCTAACTGCCCTAAATGACTGTTCTTCATTTTCTCAGGGCCCTTGTGGCATGACCCTATCATTCATTCATTGTGCATCTGTCCATCCTGAGCCGCTCGAGTTCAAGGGCTGGGTCTCACTGTTTCCTTACCACCTGGCACATGGTAGACACTCAATACATTCGTACTAAAGTAAGTGCTTCCATTTTATAACACAAGGTTCTCTTATTAAAGTGTGTGAAAAAGCCTTAGGTCCTAAAGCCTGGGCAGGCTCCCCTTGGTCCGAGTGATGCCTGCACCACCCCCTTCTTGCTAGAAGGAGAGGCGATGACATAAGAGCCTTCTCGAGCTTCTCAAAACGCTGATTAATAGTCTCTGAATCCCCAGCTTAGAAGACACTGGAACCTCTCCCTCAAGTCTGACCTACCCTGCAAGGGAACAGGAGTTCGCAATGTTACTCACCCCCGTGAAGATTGCGTGCCTGGCAATCTGATTTAATTATTTCAGGAGCTTGGTTCAGGCTGCTCTTATCTGCCTAGGAAGGAAAAAAAAAAAAAAAAGGCTCTAGTAGGTTTCTTGGCCACTTTTGACTCAGTGTTATCCCAGAAGAAAACAGAGTAATTGTTGTTTTTCTCCATTTTAAGCCTAGATTCGCCTCTACGGCAGGGTTTTATTTATATGTTAAGTCTTCCAGAGAAAGCTTTCTGTTTCTTCATGTTAGTGGAAATTTATAGTGTTGCTCCAGCCACCCTCAGCAATAATAGAAATTTCTGTAAATATATATGTGTTTTCCAGGGTTTCTCAGCCTCGGCACAATTGGCACTTTCGGCTGGATAACTCTTTGTGCGGAAGGCCGTCCTGTCCCTTGTGGGATGCCTGGTGACATCCCTGAACTCTATCCACCAGATGCCAGTCACAGCCCAACACACGCTTGTGATCGTCAAAAATGTCCCCAGATTCTGACACATAAAATGGGAAGAGGGAGGAGGACAAAATCATTCCCCGTTAAGAGCCACAGATATACATGCGTGTGCCCAGCCCACACACAGACACATACACACTATAATATATAGAAATATATACATAAAACACTTTCTTATAACCTCTCATAGAGCCTTGATGGTTGGCATATTCTGCTTGGCTTTTGTTTCTTTTTTTTTTTAAGGGCACTGGGACCAACAATCACCAGCTGCCCAGGTACCAAAAAATTATGCTTCCAAAATATCTTTTTTTTTTTTTTTAAAGATTTTATTTATTTATTTGAGAGAGAGAATGAGAGACAGAGAGCATGAGAGGGGGAGGGTCAGAGGGAGAAGCAGACTCCCCGCCGAGCAGGGAGCCCGATGCGGGACTCGATCCCGGGACTCCAGGATCATGACCTGAGCCGAAGGCAGTCGCTTAACCGACTGAGCCACCCAGGCGCCCTTTTTATTTTTTATTTTATTTTATTTTTTTTTAAAGATTTTATTTATTTATTTGAGAGAGAGAATGAGAGAGAGCACGAGAGGGAAGAGGCTTCCAAAATCTCTTGATGTCGATTCCGCACGAAGAGCAATGGAGCTGCCCTACGTGTGCCACTCACGACAGAAGCCCTTTTTTTTTGGCTTTTGTTTCTTATATGAAAAATCACTTCTTTTAGAGACACTTTGCCAGTTTAGAGGTGCAATGTGGTAATGGTGGTGGTGATGATGATGATGATGTGTGTGTGCGTGCACGCACCACACCTGAATGCAAAACCAAGGCTCCAAAGAAAGGTGACCAGGTTAACTTTCCTTTTCCCGGGGGAAAGCACCACAGGACGTCGCTAAGTGCCACTTACAGGAAGGCAGTGGTTCCGTTTTTGCTCTCTTCTGTTTCCCCTCTTTTGGCTTTCAGCATCCTGTTCCAGAGCTAGCTCTTGGGGCTATGGCAGACCTTCCTGGAAAGTCTGGTTCTCATACACTGCCTCACGTCTACCCCTAACTTGCTCAGCTAGAGGTAACAGAGGTAGTTTTTGCTTTGCTTACTGCATGCCAGCCTCCATCCTAAACCCTGGAGCCATGGTATTTCTTTTAGCCCTTACAGTAATTCTGTAATGTAGGCATCTGGGAGCAAACGGACATCAACACTGCACACACATAGCTGTTGAGTGTCACGGCTTGCTCTTGACCGTTACACTGTCTTACCTTCCGAAGGATTGGTGAATTGGCTTATCAAGAACCTCCTAGGACCACATCATGAACTATTGAGATAAATGACTTTCACAGTTTTGATATGATCTCTTCCACTGCGGGTTGAAAGTGAGAGGGGCTGGAGGAAAGGAAAATATACTTAAAATTCTCATAGAGGTGATCAGAAACATGGTTGGGGAAGGCCGGTCCTTTGTCTTCTAGCTACATGTGATCTAATGCATGTCTTGTGATTTGTTTATATTAATTAAGTGGAAGATATAATTGGCTTTTTTTTTCAATTTCAAATAACGCATTAAAGCTCTAAAATGCAAAGCGGCTAGATTATTTCTCCCCAAATTTAAATTTTCAAATGAGCAAGTGATTCTCCTGAAGCCTAGGACCTTCCATGAGTTTTTTGGTGTGTTTTTTTTTTTTTTTTCTCCCTTTGCGGAAGTGTTATCACAGGCTGACTCTGATCAGGAGCTTTGAGAAATGAGAACTTCGACTTAGGGCATGTGAGACATTCCCAGGGAATCCCCAGTGATTCCCACCGCTCTCCTGTAAGTGGAAAACATTTCCCCATCATCTCCCACCTGGACAGCTGGGTCACCCACCCCATTGGGGAGTACAGAGCAGCCTTGGCATGTCGTTCTCTTACTTAGTGTGGTGGGTAAGCATTTTTGGCAGAAGGTAAAAATCTTTTGGGGGGGCAAGGGGTGGATTTTCTGATGAAGATGATATCTGGAAAGGAGAGAGAGACACAGCCAGGGCAGACCACCCTTCCCAGGATTCTCGACACAAGCCCAGCGGTCTCCATTAATTCTCCTGCCTCCTCCCAGCTGAGAGAGGCAGCACTTTCTCCAGAGCACAGGATCATGGGACGGAGGAGAAGCTGAAGGTGGAGGGTCAGCGATGGGGGAGTCCCCCCAACAGGATGTCCAGGACCCTGGTGTTATTTGAAAAAGCCCCACAGCTCATTCTGACAGGCCTACCTATTAGGAATCCTCTGCATTAGTCAGACACCAGAGGATGTGGTCCAAACCCGAAGTTCAAAGTTGATGAGGAATGTTGAAAACTCAAAGATTAACAATTTGAATTATGTGAATGACTATGTGTTGGGTGCCTGTGGGGCTGGCGGGAATTTCCTTAGTGTTGGAAGAAGCTTTCATATCCCTGGACTTCCCCAGTGCAGGTGCGATTTTCTCTATAGGGAACGCCCTTCTGTATCTGGCAGGTGTCTGCTCATCTTCCAGGAGCCCACTGCGGTAGTGTTTCTTCCATGTGGAATGGTTGATATTCCTCTGTGCTCTCCTGCCGTATGCAGAATCCAGGAAATACTTTAATTCCACACTAGAATCTAGAAGATGGCTCCAGGTGGACGGAACAGCAGGTGCAAAGTCCCTGATGTGAGAATGAGTGCAGTGTGTTCGAGAAACAAAAAGGACAGTGTAGGACACGAGGTCAGATAGGGAGGAAGGGACAAAATCATGCAAAACTTGATTGGTGGTGAAAAGGACTTTGAATTTTATTCTAAGTGAGATGGGAAGCCATTGAGCTGGAAAGTGTCAGGATCAGATTTCTGTACTGAGGAGTTGCTTTCAGAGCGTTTTCCTCACCCTTCATTCACTCGGCATTTATCACCAGCATTTAGCACTGCCCTAGATTCTGAGGAGTGAGTGGTGGATGAAAGACAAAGATACGTGCTTTTAAGAAGCACGCGGTGTGGTGTGGAGACCACTGTGCCCTTGGCCAATGACAGCATGCTGGGCTAGTGCCGTGGTCTGTGTGGTGGAGGCCTGCAGACCCAGGATGAAGAGCCCCAGGACAAGGGCGGATGAGGAGGTTTTCCAGATGAGGACATTGTTAATGACCCTCCTAATCTGTGCCATAAAAGCAGGAGTTTATGTTGCTATGGGGATATGTAACAGGAGGACCTAGCCTAGTGTGGGGGAGGTAAGGGAAGAACCCTGGCAGAAAGGATTTTTAGACTGAGTTCTGAAAGGTGGGCGGTAGCTGGTCAGGCAGAGAGGTGAGGGAGAGTCCTGATAAGTGCCCAGCATGGGGGCGGGAGCATGATGATGAGAGATAAAGCTGGGTAGGTCAGTGGGGTCTGAGCCTGCAGGCCTTGAGGCTGCAGTCAGGGCTTGGGTCATTACCCAGAGAGCTATGGTGAAAAAAGCATTTTAAAGAAAGGAGGGGGGTGCCTGGGTGGCTCAGATGGTTGGGCGTCTGCCTTCAGCTCAGGTCATGGTCCCGGGGTCCCGGGATCGAGTCCCGCTTCGGGCTCCCTGCTCCTTGGGAGCCTGCTTCTCCCTCTGCCTCTCTCTCTCTCTCTCTCTCATGAATAAATAAATAAAATCTTAAAAAAAAAAAAAGAAAGAAAGGAGGGACATGATTAGAGTTGCATTTTAGGAAGGCAGTCCAGCTGCATGGTGGAGAACGTTCTGGAAGGAAGCAAAGACAGGGAGGAGGACAGTGAGGAGTTAAGCTGTAGCCTAGATGAGAATGGATATTGTGGCTCTGGGGCAGAGTGGTGGGTCTGAACCGTGTAGGAGACGGAGAAGGAGCCTGGGGGGAAAGATGAACTGGTTTGGAAATGTGTCGGAACTGCATGTTGAGATAACTGATAAAATAGGGAGGAAGTACTGTGATGTCAGAGGAAGACCCTCAGTTGGTCTTTGGACAGGTCAGGCAGCTGCAGGGAGATATCCAGGAGGCACTAAATATTCTGACACAAAGCCCCACGGAGAAGTGTGAAGAAGGGATCCGTCCTTGGGAGAATTAACGTGTGGATAATCGAGGTCACGGGAATGGATGGGTTGCTGGGGGACGGTGTGCAGAGATAACTGAGGAACACCCGTATTTAGGACCGCCTAAGAACTCCCATCAGATGTGTATTGAAACCCCAGACCCTTCAGGGTCTCACAGCTGTATGGGCTGTGGGCACCCGGGATGCTGAGCACCAGTGTACATTCAAGGCGCCCCTGCTAACGGGGGGATCCTTGTAATGGGGGCCTCCCTGATGATAAATTAGCTTAGGTCTCTGCCTGACAAGGGCTTCCAATCACCTTCACATTTCAGTTGTTTGGAGGGCTTTTGTGGGCGAATAACCAGTCTTGTTTGCTGCTTCTTCTTCAGGATTAGAAGGAGTATTTTAGAATATTTAGAATGTTTTCTTCTCTTGGCTTTATGCCCATGCTGTATGAGGAGCCACAAAGGAGGATGGGCCTTTTTTTTCTTACAGACTTGAGCAGCAGCCTTTCCACTAAATTCACACCAGCAGTATTTCAGGGAGGAGGGGGCCGTGAGAGGAAAGGGGGAAGGTGGTCAAAAGTACAAACTTCCAGTTATAAGATGAATAAGTTCTGAAGATATGATGTACAGCATGGTGACTTTCGCTAACAATATTGTATATTTGCAAGTTGTTAAGAGAGTAGATCTTTTTTTTTTTTTTAAAGATTTTATTTATTTATTTGACAGAGAGAGACACAGCGAGAGAGGGAACACAAGCAGGGGGAGCGGGAGAGGGAGAAGCAGGCTTCCCGCTGAGCAGGGAGCCCGATGCGGGGCTCGATCCCAGGACCCTGGGATCACGACCTGAGCCGAAGGCAGACACTTAACAACTGAGCCACCCAGGTGCCCCAAGAGAGTAGATCTTAAAAGTTCTCACCCCCCAGCATGCACATATACACACAAGTTGTAACTTTGGGAGGTGATGGATGTGTTAACTAACCTTCCGGTAGTAATCATTTCACAAAATATACACATATTAAATCAGTACATTGTACACCTTAAACTTACACGATATCATGTGTCAGGATGTCAGTTATGTCTCAGTAAAGCTTGGGGGGGGGGAGGAAATATGTCATACGGTTTCAGAACAGTTACTAAATGTTATAGAGAATTGACATCTCCTTAAACCAGAGGCATGGCCAGGAAGAAACAAACATCTAGTGACTCATACTTAGCAAAAGCAGAATTGATCATTCTTGGTAACACTGGATTATGGTAATACAATTTATTTTGATTACTCAGAATGAGAATTGACTAAACTGGCCCTTTCAAATCCTGCTAAAGTCTGTATGGACTCACATGATAGTCCAAGCAACACCAGGCACGCTACCATGCAGTAAGTCCTCGTGGAATGTTATTCACCATTGTTATTGTTGTTTTGTTACTATTTATTATACTTGCATGATTATGCATCGCCTCGGGCAGGGACTAAAGATCTTGATCTTTTTATATCCTTGGGACTAGCAGAATCCTTGACACAAGGTAGAAATAAAGTATCTTATATTGGTTTCTAATTGGTTGATTATGTTAGTAATCTTTTCCCAGTTGGAGTGTAATCTCCTTAAAGACAGGAATGATGTCTCCTGCTTCTTTACTTCCAAAAATGCTAGCCCTTTTCTGAGCACATGGTCGTTACCTGCTTGTATCTATTTAAAAACTGACAGACTGAAATCCCGAGTTTCACTTTTGTCAGTTGAAGAGCATAAAAATGATAACAAACATTTTGTGGCCTCTGACCCCAGCAGCAGAAGCAAGGTCAAGCCCACCTCATTGAAATGCACACCTGTAACCTGTAAAAACGACGGGCCTTTTACAACTCAGAGACATTGGGGTTGAAACTGAAGACACGCTCCTTGTTTTTAAATATTGCTCTTTGATCAGGGTATTAATATTCATAAAGCTCTTGAAAGGAGATTGTCATTAGCTATTAAAGCCATTCCGGTTGTCACGGGGTTTCAAAGTATTGCCACAGAGATGAATTTGGCTCTGTGATGAACTGCATTCGGGTATGAGTTCTGTCATTCGTCTGCAGACCTGTGCCCCTGAAACCAAGAGGTGGAGATTAGAAGTACAGAAGTCAGGAGAGAATGCTTGGAAGGAGCGTCTGGAATTCAGAGTTTGGGGCGGTGCATTTTATGCGCCCTTGATGAGGATAATGTCACGGGGCATAGAACACCACCACCAGAAAACAGTGGCTTCTTGTCCCATGAATGCTGCCATACACACCTTCTTGAGAATTGGCATTGAGGAGAGGCTACACCGTTTGTTTTCCAAGTGGGTAGTTTGTATTTCTTGACATTTGATCCCAGTGACTTTCACATTAACAAAAGTCAATGGGTGCCATAGAAGAATCAGTCTTTGCGCAAAGCTCAAGACTCCCTGTTCTCTCAAACACCTTCAAGAAAACTGTCCATATGAGTGTCAGGAACCACAGGAACCAAATCAGTTCATCTAGAAGGATTTGGTATTTGCAGAGTGATCTGCATCTTGATGGATGGGTGGACAGACAAGTCTAATAATTTTTTTAAATCAAAACCAAGTAAACAGTAAACTCAGAATGATATGAGCCAATATATTCTCTATTAATATGAGTTGATAAGGTGAGTTCTTTGGGTGCCTCATTTTGTAGTCACACGACGCCTATAACTCAGATAACCTTTTCTGCTTTTGAATCTAAGAATGCTTTTTATTTCAGAAAATAGAGTGTAGACCTTAAATTGGATCTTAATGAAAATTCTGTTAATACTGCAATAGCCTCTCACTTGTAATCATTTCAGAAGAGGCGTTTTGATGGTATCTCCTTTGCTGGTGATAGTGGAGGTGAAATTTAATAACAAAATCTTTTTAATTTCAAAGTCCATTTTGAGTGGATGAGGAAAACAAGTCATCTTTAACTGAAAAAAATGACAAGTTGGATAAATTTATTAAGAATGCTGTGTAACCACAAATGCAGAGAATGTAATTCAGATTTTAAGAATCTTGCCAAATTCGGGCAACTTTACGTGTGTAGAATAAGATAGACTTGAGATTTGTGTGTGGAAAATGTTCTTTACAAGTGGACTGGCCCAAAGTATAGCCCTGCTGATGCCCAGAGCAAAGATTCACTGGAGGCTTTTGAGGACAGTGAGGTGACTTTAAATTCTGTGCAAGATTTAGAAAACTGTTATTTCCAAAATAGCCGTGTAAGTTTTGTAAACCACACCTTTGGGAAGTGACGTCGATAGTGAATTTTACAGTAATTGTTTTGTGTGGTGTTCAAGTCTACCAATACTGTTTTATTAGATTGTTTTTAAACTTCATTATTTTTAATTCAGTGTTTTAAAAAAATCATTGTAGTTTTAAGCCCAGAATTAAAATTTTCTCTTTAGTCAGATCTAGGGTATTCTCTTTGCAGTAGACCAGTGTTTTGTTTGGGTTTTTTGTTTTGTTTTGGTTTGGTTTTTGTAGTCCTTAACTCAGTCTTCAAAAGTTTTGACTAACATTTAGTTAGCAGAAATTCAAAAGAGAATCAACAAAATCTGGGATATTTTGTAAGTGTCAGTAATATTTACACTGTAAGCTTTAATGTTCTTGCTGTCCTGCCACAAAGCTTGAAATTCTGAATTGGATTTAATGTTTGATTTGACCTTATGGTGGCAATCCAATTCCTTCTGAATATACATGGAAGATATTATTAGATCTGCTTTGGAAGTTCAGGCCAGTCCAAATGCGGCTTTTTCCTTTTTTTTTTTTTTTTTTTTTTTTGAAAATAATGCAAACACAATTGAGAAAGACTACCACCTCCTACCAAAAAAAAAAAAAAAATGTTAGAAGGGAAATAATAGAAATGAATATTGTGCTAATCATAATCACCTTAAAAATCCCCTAGACCCACAAATGATAAGTTGTAGGACTGACAGATCCAACTAGATCCCAAAACCAGCTCTAGTTAAGACTCCAGCGGGCCTCTGGACTCTGTAACAGATGATGACTCATTCATTATAAACCAGCAATGAACTTTCCTTGATGAGGTAGCATAATTAGTTCTCCACATGAGCTTTCTGCTTACTCAAGCCCTGAGCATCCTTTTCTGAGGGAAGGGTACTTTTCTTCCTGTATAATGGTAACGTCACATTTACAATCCTGCTAAGATGTCCCCAGAGCCATGCTGTTCAAAGAGTGATCCTCAGACCCGGTCAATGAACCCTTTATTCCTGGTCTGCAATGAGTTAAAGGAGTGGGCGCTACCGTATAAACCAACCACATCGCTAAGCACACAGTTTAGTTTGTCTGTTGATCATAACACCTTTCTCAATGAAGAAAGCAAGTGCATTGATTTACCTTCTGGGGGAAGCAAAGTGCCAGTGTTCTCTGTCTTAATGTTCTCTTTCTGATTCGCAGGGATTCTCTCGACACTTTGGAAAGTTCAGCTCAGAATGTATAAAATATGAGAACACAGGATTTTTGTAGGGCGCTATTTACAAAGAGCAACATGATAGAGTCCACATATACAGACTTTGTAGTATCATAGTTATTATTCAGAGTACTTCTTTTTCATGAAAGATGCCTTTCTGTTTCTATGTTGCATCAACTTGTACATAAACTTGATTCCTAGATAGGAAAATTAATAAGTTTAATAATGTCATTATGCAATGTTTCATAATATTAATAGTTATTGATGAGTGTTTCCTACGGTACTGGGCCAAGTGCTTTACATGCATTAGCATATTTTGTCCTCCCTACAGCCCTCTGTGGTAAGAATTTTTTTTAATTTTTTTATAAAGATTTCATTTATTTATTTGAGAGAGAGAGAAAGAGCACGAGCGGGGGAGAGGGGCAGAGGGAGAGGGAGAAGCAGACTCCCCGCTGAGCAGGGAGCCCGATGTGGGGCTCAATCCCAGGACCCTTAGATCATGACCTGAGCCGAAAGCAGACACTTAGCTGACTGAGCCATCCAGGTGACCTTGTGGTAAGAATTTTTATCATCTTCTTTTTGGAGTTAAGGAAAACTGAGGCTTAGGGAGTGTTAATAACCTACCCAGTACCAAACAGCTCGTCAGTAGTTACAGCAGTGATTCAAAAGCAGGTCGGCTTCACTTCAGGGTCCTTGTGCTTAGCCCCTTGTAAGCCCCCAAGGGCCGGCAGGATCACTGACAAATTAGTGAATGAGATTCATATTCTGGCAACAGGGTGTACAGAGTTCATATAGTCTCCTTATAGCCACTCTCCATATAGCCACAAATAAGTAGAAAAGTTGGTTAAAATACACTTTTTAAACATAAACATTGCGATCAAAAGAAAGAAGGAAAGAGACTCAAAAGGTGCAAGAAAAGAAGCAGAAGCTCAAAGGAGCCAGATAAGAAAGGTGCAGTTAGGGCACTGGGATCGGGGTCTGGAAATAGACCCTTGTGTTAACTCCCATGCATGCAAGGACAGCAGCTGGGACAGACCCGGTGCATGCAGGGAGCTAAAACTTAAACCCCATACAAGGCTGAGCTCCTCAAGAGTTGCCATTTTTTTTTTCAAGAAGGGGACTTGAAAAATCCCATCTGCCAAACTCATTCCACCTCCCGGTGTGGGGTCCAGACCTACCCCAATGATGCAGAAGTCTAGAGAGATTGCCTATACCTGGAGAGTCCTAAGCCTTCACCTTGATGAAGAACTCTGACTTCTGTCTATTCTTTCAGCCTTACCAAAAACACATCCTTCTCTTGACATAAAATATGGACATTTTAGAACACCAAAGATGAAAGGAGCATTTTAAACATAACCAGAAAGGGGAAAGTAAATAACTCAGAAAAAGGACCAGTTGCCATCAAAGGAAAACCAATTTAGCTGGCGGCATACTTGCTTTTTGGCAACAGTAAAGACTGAAAAACATTGAAATAACATCTTCAAAAAGCTGGGAAAAATAGCTATCAACCTGGAATTCTGTACCTGCAAACCATCATTTAAGAGTGATAATGACATGGAATCCACAATGACAGGAAAAGCTACTGGTGAAAACAGTAATCTCACAAATATTATGTTGAGTGAAAGAAGCCAGATACAAAAGAGCACCTACTCTATGACTCCATTTATATGAAATTCAAGAACTAGGCTAACTTAATCAGTAGAGAGAAATGTCTGACTAGCAGGGGTGAGTACTAACAGAGAAGGGGCAGACAGAGCCCTTTGGTATGATGAAAATATCCCAAGTCTTGGTCAGGGTAGTATTTGCTTGGGTGTAGATGCAAAAATTCAATGAGCTTAAGCTCTTTGCCTGTATGCACATCACACACCTCACTCTATATGTTTTGACTCCACCCCCAAAAAAACCATATTTTTTTAAAGCAGGAAGGTATAATAAAGACTTTTTTAAATTTGCTTTTTATAAACACTCCCTAAAGAATGGCTAAAGATTTATTTCTGTAAGAATGAGATAGAATCTGGAGGATCAGAGTAGGTTGTAATAATGAACAGTGACAAAAGAAAGTGGTAAATAAGAGGTTTCATTTAAACAAACATTGACTAACAACAATAATAAGGTCTTTGGGGTGTGGGTTAAACCCAAAACGGAATTAAAACACTAGGTAACAACCAGTATATGTGGTAGATGGTAATTGGAATGAAAGTATTCTAAGATCCTTCCTTTTTTCTGGAGGAGGGTAGAAATGTTGATGAACTTTGAATAAACGTTAAAAATTTAAGGTAGTCACAAAAACAATAGCAACAGAATACCTGTCATTTTAATTGTAAAATAAGAATTAAGAAGTTATTCACTCTAATAGTAAGCAGGGAAAGGAGAAGAACAGAAGCAAAGAACAGGCTTGGTAAATAGGGAAAAAAATGGAAGCAATAGGTCTAAGTATATTAGCAATTAGAATATAAATGTAATTTTTTAACAGACATAACTTTTAACATGTTAAAAGACAGAGATTCTACCATACTATTTATATGACTGACTCCCAAACCAAATGACATAAAGCCAAAGGGATAGAAAATGATAAACCAGAAAGCTATTTTTAAAAATAAGAGCCTGTGTAACTACATAAATGTCATGCAAAGCAGACCTTAAGGCACAAATATTTTTTTTGCAGTAATTTATCAAAAAGTTATAAAAATTCTGAGCCTGAACCCTCTAAGTAAATAAAGCAAAATTTGATAGAATGACAGGAGAAAACAGACAAATTCATACTTACAATGGGGGGTTTTAACACACATCCCTCAGAAAATGATACCTTAAACAGGCAAAAAAGGACCAAAGATGTAGAAAAGTTGAACAACATTATTAATGAACTTGACCCTCTGAATATAGAAAGACCCCTGCCTCAACATTTAGGCAATATACACATTCCAAGCACAACACACATGCTTTACAAAATTGAACATGCATCAGGCCACAAAAGAAGTATCGGTAAAGAGTAAACCAGACAAGGTCTAAGACAACTGGGAGCATCTAGGTTTGCAGCAAACAGGAGAGAATATGCCTTCTAAAGGCAAAGCCAATAAAATAAAACAAAAATACTCTACAGCCTATAGGCTCCAGTTTGAAACTTCTAAGGGATTGCACTGTTACGAAATTATCTAAGCCCATCCAGCATCCGCTGCTGTCTTTCTGTCTTATTGCTTGCTGTCTTATCTTGAGACAACTCAGCTATTTTCAGAGAAAGGAAAGGTGTTGCCAGTGGATAGGACCCCACCCCCACCCCCATCCCATTAGTCATCTTCCGAGTTGTAAACACTTCTGATAGGAGGCAACAGGGCATCGGGAGGCAGGGGGAGGAGAGGAAAGGCCATTGTGTTAAATTAGTCATGAATTGGGGGTTACTCATTGCCCCTGGCCCCCTGAATTTCACCCCTAGGAGAGGTTGTATGAAGTCTTTCTCTGAAGATGCTAAAGGATTGATCAAATAACTTTCTTCCTGGATACAGTTCAGGCTTTATGTATTGAGCACATTCAATAAGCATCTCTTTTCATGGTGGGAAAGAACTATGTGAACCTGAGGATACTTGGACATAGATTCTCTTTGTCAATTTGGCAAACACAGGATTTACCAGGAACACTATAGGACTTCACTCAGACATCTAATTGTCTCACCTTATTTTTTCCATGGTTTACAAATAACATTTTTCGGGCGCCTGGGTGGCTCAGTTGGTTAAGCGACTGCCTTCGGCTCAGGTCATGATCCTGGAGTCCCGGGATCGAGTCCCGCATCGGGCTACCTGCTCAGCAGGGAGTCTGCTTCTCCCTCTCCCGCTCCCCCCTCTTGTGCTCTTTCTCTCTCTCACTCTCTCTCTCTCAGATAAATAAATAAAATCCTTAAAAAAAAAAAAAACAACAAATAACATTTTTCAGCGCCGTCGTGATAATATTCTAGATTTGGTGTGTGTCCTCCTAATGTGTTAATCTACAGCATTCTTAACCCTTTATAAATGATTCGTGGCAGCCTCTCATTTTGTTAGATTTTAGTAGCTCTCCTGTATCTTTTGCTGACCTGGAAATTCTACAGACAGCTCCATTTTTAGGCTGATGAGATGCAGTGATCCCTGAAGTTGTCTGTGCCGTGTCCCACAGGAGACCTCCTTCAAGCTTGAAATGATTCCATTTATTACCATGAATCCCTGCCCTTGAGAACATCGTAGCTGAATGTTTGCTAATTTCCCTCTGAGCTCTGCCTCCTCACACTGGCTATCAGTCTGTCTCCTAAAATCTTTCTTAACTTATTTTTTTTTTAAGTTAAAGAATTGATCACTAAATTCTGTATCTCATGGGTGGTTTTGGTTGATAAAAGAGGAATAAAACAACCCACCACAGTTAATTTTATAGTGTAATCGAAAAGCTAAAGCAAATATTGAGGGCGGGCATCTTCCCTATCTGTAAGGAATAAATATTGCTCAGATTTGTATTTTTCTGAAAGTGCTAACTCTGAGTCCCTTTGCAAAGAGTAATAAACTGCAGCGGTACCTGCACCCTGGGCATCAGAATTCTTGCCACAGTGGAAGCTGTCATTGGCCGCATTTGCATAAGAGGCTGTCCCCCATAGCTGTGCCCACAAGCTTCCCATCTTGGGGTCCACATCCAGCATGTCTCTGGTTTCCCATATTGACCCCAAAATTTCAGTCTTTAGTGTGTGGACTGAACAAAGATGTAAAATGCTTTGGCTTGTTGTTGCTGAACAAAGGAAACCTGGTTTTGTGCAGATCCAGATATATTTAAACTGATTCAGTATTTTCTACTCAATAGAAAGTGGGGGGACATGTCAATGTGATAGTGACAGATTTCTCTGAATTATATCTGTGTCATTGCTGTGCTTTAAAGTTTCCTATGAAAGACTTCATTCACTGCATGTGAGTTTCTAGTTGGAGAATTATCTAATTGCTTTTCTGATTTAGGCTCAAGTAGCAATTCATGTTGAGCTATAAATATGAAAGTTTGGTTTGTTATTTTTTTCTTTTTTTTGCTCTTCTACTTAACTGTTTCTTTATTTTGGATTCCTCCTTTAGGATTAGGTTAAAACAAACCGGCACCCGAGTCATCGGATTTGATAGTTAAATGGATAGTATCCTCATTACATAGTTTATATATATAATTTTTGTGAATAACACTAAGGCCACAGTAGATAAGTAAGCAGAGGACATGAACAATTTGCTAAAGAAAAAATCCAGATGGCCAGTAGGCATTTAAAAAACTGTTCAACTCACTAGTAATCATAGAAATGTCAAAACAACCATGAAGCCTCATTTCTCATCTTTGAGATTCTACTTGAGTAAGTTCAGAAATAACTTAAGTTATTTCTAAGCATTTTTCGTATAAAAAGGCCTGAGAGACTTTGACGTTATCTTGTTGAATTGATGAATTTCGATATATGTGCCCAAGATGTTTGCTAAATTGTTGAGCCAACTATACTCCCAAGTAGGCCAGTATATAGGAAGAGTCCTGTCTCTCTGCATTCTCATGTCCATTGAGGTGATCCATTTTTAAAATGCTGCCGAGGGAACGAATTACTGTGTAACTATGTAATATAATACTTTCATGTATTAAATGTATATTTTTGAAGATTTTATATAACCCAGAAGAGATGCTTATGAAAAGGTCAAGTGACATTTGGGGCAACTCCAGCCTCCACACTTTACATAGTCAAACGGGGTCTGAGGGAGGTTGACGGGTGGGTGGTATCCAGCACCTGCTCATCACGGGTGTTATCCCCTCCCAGTATCCCACTTCATACAACCTAAGGAGTGTTTAAAATCCAGATGAAACACCGGCCACAGTAGAGCACCTTTCCTTTGGTGCATTGGAAAATGGTTGTGCAAATACCAACACTTGTTGCTCTGGTTAAATGATCCGCTACTGTTTTTAAGAAACCTGGATTGTCTCCAAGCAAAATGAACCTCTGATGTTGAAATGTTCTTGTCGGCGGTGCCTCATCTCACTTTGTCTTGCCTGCTTACATTATGGGGATGTGGCCTCTTCAGGACACCCACAAGATGGCCACCGCTCTCGGCCCTTTTGGCTTAATTCTCTGTCCTATCATCTGTTTATGTCTGTGGCAGACTCTTTAAGAAACCGTCTTGCAAAGAGAGTCAGTCTTTCTGCAGGTGGCCTTACTGCTGAATGAAAATGAATAGAGAAAGCTCTCACAGGAAGACTTCTCTTTGGAATATGAGATATCTCCATGTGTGTTGTTGTTGTTGTTTTTAACCTAAAAATATCTGCCATTCTTTGCTATTTTTAAAGGGTGCACATTATTTGAGAGGCAGTAGCAAAATCTCACAATCAAAATACTTTTATTTTCAAGGTAGAAGAAAATTAGAAATGATGAAATGTTTTGACTGGTGTTCTGCCAAAGGACTGATGAAAGCTGTTCTCATAAGCACATCAGATATAAGACTTTGTCGTATAGTGCTGGGGACTGGTGGAAGCTTTGGGGGCCAATTCTTCTTTTTTAAGATTTTATTTTTTTAAAGTAATCTCTTGAACTCACAACCCCAAGCTCAAGGGTCTCATGCTCTACCATCGGAGATGGCCAGGTGCACCCCGGGCCAATTCTTTTGGCACAAAGTTATCAGAGATTTAAATTCCTCCTCATCAGAACCATGGATAGATCACAAGTGAGCCAGTTTTATCTCTAACTTCATTAAGTATGAAAGGTATGGTGCCTACTAATTTTGTAAAAATGCCTTAGGGTAAAGAGAATGGGTGGCCTTTGGAACGGGACACCATGAGGTCAAGTTCTGGCTCTGCTGAATACTAGCCCCATGACCGTAATTTACTTAATGCCCCTGAGTTTGTTTCTTCGCTCAAAATGTGGGCATAACAACACTTACTCGGTAGAGTTGTAAAAATTAAAGATAATGTATGCAATATATAAGAATCACTGTAGTAATTACCATTAATATTTCCTTAGCATCTTATTAACCTTGTCTAAGTAGGTATTTAAATAAGTTGCTTTTCAAATGACTTTATGATTGACCCAATTGACCACAGTACACTTTTGGTTACGTTTCTTGTCTGGATGAGGAGTTTTTCCAGGAGATGCACATAGACCCTTTCCACTAACTTTGTGCCCAGTAGCATACACTGGAGAGCACTTTTCTGAGACCTGGGAATGGAGCTCTTGTTGCCAAAAGCCCCAACAAGCTCACATAAGATTCAATCCACACTTCTGTATTCATTAGCACCATGCTGAACCAGATATCTTTAACTGGATGCTTAATAATTCTGATTCAGACACTTTATAGGGTGTGAGAAAGGTAGATTCTATTTCTGCCAGGGACTTGTAATGTAAAGTATCCAGAACAATCTGAAAAAAAAAAAAAAAAAAACTGCACTCATAACGTAGAATTCTCAGTTCATTTCTTTTGCCTCTCTTTCCCAGTCTTAAACCCCATCAAGATCTGTCAAAAACAGTGTCCAAACTGGAAACCACCCAAATTTCCATCAGCAAGGGAAAGATGAACACACTGCAGTATGTTCATGTGATGGAATACTACTCAACAGTAAAAAATTCTGAGTTATTAAAGAAAAAATCTGTATTATTGACAGATGCAACAACATGGGTAAATTTCAAAAACGTTATGTTGAGCCAAAGAAGCCAGACACAAAAGAGTATATACTAAATGATTTCATTTTGGAGAAGCTCAAGAAGAGGCAAATCTAACCTATGATGATAGAAGTCAGAAGAGCAGTTATCCCCAGGGATATTGACTGGGAAGGGGCAAAAAGGAATTTTCTAGGATGATAAGTGTCCTATATCCTATAGATACAAGGTATGTTCATACACACACACACACACACACACACACACACACTCATCAAGCTGTACCCTTCAGATCTGTGCATGTACAGTGGTAAGTTATACCTCCATTTTTAAAAAATGTTCAAGGGCGCCTGGGTGGCTCAGTTGGTTAAGCGACTGCCTTCGGCTCAGGTCATGATCCCGGAGTCCCTGGATCGAGTCCCGCATTGGGCTCCCTGCTCGGCAGGGAGTCTGCTTCTCCCTCCGCCCCTCCCCCCTTTCATGGTCTCTCTCTCTCAAATAAATAAATAAAATCTTTAAAAAAAAATAAAAATAAAAATAAAAAACGTTCAAGATACGGCACCATTTTGTTTGGGGAAAGTGAAGAAGGTACAGTGGTAAGTTATACCTCCATTTTTAAAAAACGTTCAAGATATGGCACCATTTTGTTTGGGGAAAGTGAAGAAGGTAAGGGCATAAAGAGATTAACTCTTAAAATATCAATCTTCCTAGGGTTTACATTTTTATAGGCTCTGTTTCTATAAAAATGAATTTACCTTTGAACTCTGATTTTTAAACTAAATAAAACTGTCAGAGTAGCTCCCAGTAGACAAATAAATTGGATCCCAACTTTTTAAAGTAAAGTTTTCGCTCTGAAACCGAATTAAGAAGCTACGTTGACTTTAACTGTCTCTTTGGATGCATCAATATTTCATTCCAGAGAAAAAGAAATTTTATGTTGTAAATTCATCTCCTATCTTGGGTTTGTTAAACTCCTCTGTAGGAGCATCAGGAAGATAAATTACTCAGAGTTAAATGTGAGTGTGTCTTTCAACTCAATGTAAATTGATTTTCATGTACGACATCTTCATTTTCTGCATAAAGAATGAGCCATTAGTTGATTACTCTTCGCTTGCTCTGTGGTATGCTTTCCTCTAAGACTTGAAGAGAAAAACACAATAAATCAAGCGAGTGGGGGAACCTATATAGGCCTAGCCTCAATATAACAAACACTCAACTCATGAAGATCAACTGGAAGGTGAATACTGATTCTACTCTTTCACTTTTTTCCCTCAAAACCTTCATGATGGTTGAAAAATTGGTAAACAGCCTCTTCTGTTAGGGTATTCAAAACCTTTCATGATTTTTTTGGTTCATCTTTCTAGACACGTTCCCCCACTTCCCGCAGGAACCCCCACCCCCAGCTTCCTATCTGCAGCGAACGATGTGATTCTTTAAAAACCCTGTGAACGATTCCCTGTCAGCTTCTCAGCACAAGTCACGTCTCCCCTGCCACATGCTTCCCCATCTCTCTCTGCATTAACCACAAACACCGTGCCTCACACAGAGTAGACGTGGGAAGTTTACAGAATGAATGGGGAGTGGGAAAAGGGCAAGGCTGCGTCTGTCTGAACAGCAAAGATTAAAAGGAAAAAAGTGATTTTCCATTTCGTGGTACACAGGTTTCGCGCTAATAAAGATTTCACAGAACCTTTCAAAAGGTTTCTTCCTGCCTTCAAAACCTCATAATCCTGAGTATTAAGATATTTGTTTCCGGGATAAAAAAGCTCACCTAGACCTGTGTGTAGCAAAATAGTTTAACAGGTGCAGGGAAAGAAAATATTAATGTTAAGTTTAAAAGCCCCACAATCTGCTGGGAGCCTCAGTGTGTAGCAACATGATGAGGAGCTATGACCTCAGCCGCTGAAGTCTGTTGCCAAGCCCTAATAGTTGGTTGCAGATCCATAAGATATCTTCTGAATTATTTTTCCAAACACTTTTCTTTTCACGAAACACATGTTTAGTGAACATTATCTGAAAGTTATATGTTGACACTAGTTTTTCTCAGAGCTAAGGATTTAACATTACTCTTTTTTTTTTAAGATTTTTTATTTATTTATTTGACTGAGAGAGACACAACGAGAGGGGGAACACAAGCAGGGGGCGTGGGAGAGGGAGAAGCAGGCTTCCCGCCGAGCAGGGAGCCCGACGCGGGGCTCGATCCCAGGACCCCAGGATCACGACCCAAGCCGAAGGCAAACGCTTAACGACTGAGCCACCCAGGCGCCCCAGATTTAACACTACTCTTAATGAGGTTTTAAGATACTCACATATATATTACATATTTATATATGTATGTGTAGTATCTATGTTATATATATTTATGCATATATATGTATACACAGTGATGGAGTATACCTACAAATCTGTGAGATGGCCAATACATTATTTATACATGGTGAAGGGCAGTATAATGTGCCTCCTTGCTCCTACCTCAGGACCTTTGAACATGCTGCTCACTGTGGAATACTTTTCCTTCAGGTTATTAACTGCATGCTCACTCTCCCATCCCCTGTATGTTCATCCTTGTTTGTTCCCTTTACAACCCTTCTCAAAACTCACAGCATATATTTGATTAATCCCCAGCATAAAATACACAAGGGCAAGGATCTTGTCTGTCTTACTCACTTTATATTCCTAGTGCTTAGCACAATGCCACATATATAACAGGACCTCATTACATAATTTGCACAACAAATGACTTAAAACGTCATCTGACTGACCCTCTACCACGCACATGAATTCCCAATAAGAACCTACAGTCATAAATTAATTGAAGGCCATTTATAAGACAGTATGGGAACAAGCTGGCTACAGAAAGATAAAAATGAAATAAAGCAAATGAATAGCCCTAGTTGAGTTGAGAAAAAGGAGGAACAAAATTTCAGAGAGTGCTCAAAAGGAAAGGAAGAGGAAGAAATCAATCTGACCCGTTTAATATTGTTGACAGATGGCTGGTGGACCAAAGCTCCATCATTGGTCACAGAGCTTATTATTTTTTTTCCTTAATCCCTAAGAAATTAATATCAGTGTAACACTTTCTGGTTACAGGTACAGCTTATAACATTTAAAAATAAGTAAGTGGCTAAATAAATCCTCAGGCCATTTGAGGATTAATGATGAGAGCATATCATGAACCAAAGATTACAAGGCCCATAGAGAAAACACTGCACATGCCTCACTAGGCCCTCGTAACAACCAAATCAGCATGGTAGGTATAACTATTATTCCCATTTTTCAGATGTGGAGACTGAGTCTCAGAAACTTACAAATGATATGCCTTAAGCTCATACATCTTATACATGACAGATTCCCGATATGATGCCAGATATTTAGAGTCTAAACCCTAATATATGATGGAAAAACTCAGTTCCAATTTTTGCAGCAATCCTGGGAAGCAAGTTATAAATTATATCCTCTACATCCTAATATATGCTTCCTTTACATGTTAACATCTGGAAGACTTACATGGAATTCTTTTTTGTTTTCTTAAATTAGAGCTTTATTTCAAAAGTCCTCTACTCTGACTTTCTCTCCTTCCACACTTTATGACTATGGATTGAATTGGTGTGAATTGAATGGTCTAGATTTAAAAGGGACTTAGCTGTGCAGTTACCCTCTTTTACCACGAGAGGTCACTTATAGGCCAGTGAGGCCCAGAGCACAGAAGGGTTGATGGATGAGAAGTTGTAAAAGAACTCAGGAATTAAAATTTGTAGACTATGTCATGACTGCTGACAGGGTGTGAAGCTGATGACTCATTGGATCAAGGTGGCAGAAAGCGAAATAGTTATGGGTTTTAGACACCCTTAGATGAGGGGATGGCAGAATACTGAAGGACAAAAGTCGAAGACCTATTACGGGTCCCATCTACCCTTGACATAATTATTTCCTTAAACAAATAGTATTCTAAGCACCTACGGTGTCCCAGGCACCGCACTGGGTGTTTGGACAATGACAGCAAAGACCTGGACCTTTCTTCCCCCAAACCCGCTGCCTAGCGGGGTGACCAACAGTCCGCTCCCACTAATCTTATCTGCGCTTTGCTGTAAAGATGAGGTTGCAAGCCTGCGGTGCCCGCACCCGAACGTGTTCGGCGTTGGTCCACACTCTGCTCCAGAGCTGTTGGACTTTGCTTTTCTGCCCGCCTGGCTGGCCTCACTCACATCGGCTGCCTGGCTTCTGTAGACATCTGAGTTTTGTCCCTGTGACTTCTCTGTGTGCTCCTTCACCTTGCCCACTGTGAGGACAAGCCCTGTCTGCCTCTGTACTCGCCTTGGGAGAGGTCTGGTTACCAGCGCCCTGGGCATCCCGGGCCTTCAGCTATCTTGCTGCTTCAGCAGCTGCTGTAGGGGAAAAAAAAAAAAAAGATGCCAGCTGCTTCTACTGTGGATGAGATCTGAAGGCAAATGACCTTGCTTGCCTCAAAGAGAAGAACCAAATGGCTTTCTGGGGAAGAGGGGGACCACCTGGGGCATCTTGAGATCCCTTCCTTCTCCCTATTTCTTCCCTCATTCCATTGACTTATCATTTTACCCCTTTCTTCCCTTGTGTTCTCACTGCTTTCCGCTCCCTCTGGTGGCCTTAGCAGAAACCGAGGGTGGTGCAGGGGCTGAATGCGTCCCCCGTAAGCGGAAATCTTTCCACTGGTGCTGTGTGTTTTAACTCCAATTGCATTTGAAGACCTTTGGACATGGCATGCATGGTCCAGTTCATGCCACGGTCCCCACCACTCTGTCACATACCCACATTTAATTTGCTTTCCAAGCCCCAGCCCCTATCCCACCCATGAACTTCAGAGGTTAAGGAAACATTGAGTCTAATGCCCATGTTATTGTTAAGACATGGCTTTTCCAATGCCTGGGATCTTGGGCGTCCCAACCACCTTTCACCTTTTAATGGTTTCCACCTGTTAATTTGTCAGACGTTCCTGTGCAGGTAAGGAGACATTTCATTTTTTTTTAATTAATTTATTTATTTATTAGAGAGAGAGATAGCGAGAGCAGGAACACAAGCAGGGGGAGTGGGAGAGGGAGAAGCAGGCTTCCTGCCGAGCAAGGATCCCGATGTGGGACTCGATCCCAGAACCTTGGGATCATGACCTGAGCCGAAGGCAGACGCTTAACGACTGAGCCACCCAGGTGCCCGAGACATTTCATTTTTGAGCTTGCTTTAAAATATGAAAAATAGGGGCGCCTGGGTGGCTCAGTCGGCTAAGCATCTGCCTTCGTCTCAGGTCACGGTCTCGGGGTCCTGGGATCAGCTCCACGTGAGCCTCCCTGCTAATCGGGGAGCCTGCTCCTCCCTCTGCCGCTCCCCCCTGCTTGTGCACATGCTCTCTCTGTCTCTCTCTGTCAAATAAATAAAATCTTTTTTAAAAATGTGTAAAACAGTATAAAAGAGCTTGCAGCCTCTGTCCATCCACTTGTAAGAGTTTCCTATTGATGCTGTGACATTATCACAGATTTAGTGACTTAAAACAGTAAAATGTAGGGCGCCTGGGTGGCTCAATTGGTTAAGCAACTGCCTTCGGCTCAGGTCATGATCCTGGAGTCCCGGGATCGAGTCCCGCATCGGGCCCCGCATCTGACCCTCTTCCCTCTCGTGCTCTCTGTCTCTCATTCTCTCTCTCTCAAATAAATAAAATAAAATCTTAAAAAAAAAAAAAAAACAGTAAAATGTATTATCTTACAGTTCAGTAAATCAGAAGCAGATGTGGGTGCCATGAAGCTGAAGTCAAGATGTCTACAGGGCTCCATTCCCTCTGGAGGCTCTAGAGGAGGACCTGTTTCTTTGCTTATTCAGGTTCTGGCAGAATTGCGTTATTGGGGTTGTTGGACTGGGGTCCCACTCTCCGTGCTGACCATTCTGGCTTCTGGGGGCTACTTGCATTCCTTGGCTCATGTCCATCCCCTTTCCCCAGCTTTAAAGTCAGCAACAGGGAGAAGGAGGGACAAGCCCTTCTCATGCTCCAAATCTCTCATCCTTCTTCAATCTCATCTCTGTGACACAGCTGGGAAAGATGCTCTGCTTTTAAAAACTCATGTGATTAGATTGAGCCCTCCTAGATAATCCAAGATAATCTCATCTCAGGTTCCATCCCTTTGATCACATCTGCAAAGTCCCTACATCATGTAAGGTAGCATCTGTACAAGTTCTGGAGAGTAAGGTATGGACATCTTTGGGGGCCATTATTCTGCCAACCACATCACTGATCCTAGCTCTTGGGTTGGTGGGAACCTCACACGGTGGTTGCATTTGAAACCAAACCATGGGGCAGCCTGCTGAGTAAAGCACTTAACCAGGGATGGGGAAAGGTTGGCTCTCATTTCAGCCCTGCAATCGAGACTCTGGCCAAGGCTGTGGATCTTTGTTTCTCTTAGGATATTGCTAAGATGTCCAGCTTAAAATTATCTTAGAAATTGAAAATGAATAAAATGATTAACATTCTAGTGTTCATAATTTTTGATTCCTGGCATAACAGAGACCTATTCAATATTCTTCCCATCTTAATTACTAAGAGAACCCATGTTTTACTTGGTGCCCAGCCAAAAAAAAAATCAATGGAAATTGCTGGATAGGAATTTCAGGAAAACTCTCTAAAAGGAGCTGACTCAGCTGATACATACCCCTTCTTGCCCTATGCCCTGCTCCATCTGCCTGCCCAAATTACAGACATGGTTGCAAGCACTCTGGCTACCATCTTGAAAGTATGAGGCTGAGAATCAAGGCATAAGGATGGCAGCCTGAGAAGCTGGAAATAGCCAAGTCCCCAACAGTGTAGAGATTGTATAACCCTTATACTGGCCCTGGACTGCCCACTTGTGGATTTCTTTTATATGAGAGAAAAATATGCCAGTGATGGGGTTATAGAGGGGAGGCAGTAGGGGTGCCCTGCTCCTAGCGGCTGAATTTAATTCCTCACTGGTTTCTGTGCTCTAACAATTGATTCTTAGCCTAAAGACTATCACGAGATTCCAGAGTGTCTTCTAGCAATGGGAAATGAGCCGTGAAAAATAACTTTTTTAAATAATAAATTTAACCATCAAATGAATTCAAAACAGAAGTAGTTATAAATGTATGTCTAAAACTTTTCAATCACAATCGCTTTTTCACATTATCTCATTTTATTATCAGAATAACGCTATGAAGCAGGTGGGCTGGACATTGGATGGCTTTCATTTGCAGTTCAGGAAAGCTAGGCACTAAGAGCTTTAGCAGCCTCCTTACAGATCCTGAGTCCTGATTTACAGTTTTTGACTGGAAGCCATTTGCTCTTTCCTGCTCCTTACGGTTTATTGCTTCATGTCATATTTTAAAAGAACCACTGATTTATGATATGAGAAAAGTACAAAATTTTTTTCTTTGCCTATGATGTGTTTTTAACATGGAAAAACTAGAATATCCTTCACAAGGCTTCCCTCCCCCCAGGAATGGGCAACCCACTCAAGCTTGTTCTGATTAGGGAGGAGTTGGTCATACCCATTGAGAGACCTCTCAGGTCTCTGAGATAGCCAGGCCCTGGGAATGGATCTGTGACCTTGGAGGCGCTGGGGGGCATCATTCTCTGGGTTCTCTGACTCCCTCCAGCCCTCCTGGTCTCCTGTAATTAAACACAGCAGCCTGGGCGTCTCTTCTCCAGAGTCCCTGGGTGGGAACAATTCCTAGAGAAACAGAATTGTTGACAGGAAAGGCAACCCACAACCTGTGTTTGGTAGTGATTTCACGACACTCGAAGAGATTGACCCCTGAGCAAGAACTTGCTATTAGAAGCAGTGAACTATCAGAGGCAGTTCAGATTTTCGAAGTCTCCTAGGTTAACCTGAAAGGCAAAATGCTGATTTTTATGATAATGAATGAAATCTAGGCCATAAAGGACAAATGAGAGCCCCAAACACAAATGCCACCTTTGCTTCCTCCATCTGAAGGACTGAAAAGTTCTAGGTCCAAATTGTGAAACTTTTGGGAGGAAACTTATCTTGTATCATTTCAAAGATGATAATACTTGAGAAATGTCATTAACTGAAGAGGAATAAAGAAGAGCAGGCTCCCACCAGACGGAGCAGAGAGGTAGCTTTTGAAATACCTTCCTTTTCCTTAGAGAGGTAACGACTTTGACCTGGCTCTTCTATGTCATTTAAAAGCCCCTCTGTTGTTGGGGCGCCTGGGTGGCTCAGTTGGTTAAGCGACTGCCTTCGGCTCAGGTCATGATCCTGGAGTCCCGGGATCGAGTCCCGCATTGGGCTCCCTGCTCAGCGGGGAGTCTGCTTCTCCCTCTGACCCTCCTCCCTCTCATGCTCTCTGTCTCTCATTCTCTCTCTCACAAATAAATAAAAAATCTTAAAATAAATAAATAAATAAATAAATAAATAAATAAATAAATAAATAAATAAAAGCCCCTCTGTTGAAGGTCATTTGTTGGTAGGTTAATTGATTTAAATATCTTGTTTTCAAATTCTATTTCTCTTAGCATTGAAAATAATTTCACATCTGAGTCAAAATGGTAAGATTCAGGACACTGAAAAATCATCCTCATGAATGCAAATTTACAGAGAACTCCCTATCCATGTACATCATAAAAGGTGCCCTGAGGGTTGCTAATTATAGTGGAATCTGGGAATGTTGGCTAGTAGCTGGGAGTGTTGGCCGGGATGTTCAACAGGAAGCTCTACACATGCATTTGATTTTATTAGTCTCCTCTTTTTTTAAATTTGTCTACAAATTTAACCTTACTGCATGGAAATATGTTATATACATAAATATAATAAATTGGTAAAAAAAAAAAAAAAGCCTTTTCTGAATGATCGAGAATATTTAAATTAACTGACTTTGTATTACATTGAATTCTGTGCAGTAACAGGAGCTTGGCCAACAAAGGCTCAATAAGAAGAGATCCTTTGTAAATGTGCCATAAGGAATATTTAAGCATGACTTGTAATTTGCATGATGATTGTTGACATATGAGCAGATGCTTTTGTAGCATTTTAAAATACCCTTAAAGGTACCTTAAATACTAAAACCACTGTTTGTACCATTTTACAAATTCTCTTCAAAGATATTGCAGAGGGAAAGTTCCATTTCAGCCTTAAGAGAACAGTAACAATAAAATAATAGTAGTAGAAGCTAGGATCACTGTGGTGGTTCCCTGTTACAAGGACTCTACACTTTAGAAACATCTTTTGGTATTATTCTTGCAACAAATATCAGTACTGCATCTACCCCTGTTTTGTAGAGAAGGAAATTGAGTTTGAGAGGCCTGCCATTTATGTCAAATTATTTGGATCCAAATTAATGCACTTTTACTGTTTGTAAAATACTCCCTCCAGTGGAAGAGATGATGACAGAGAGACTCCATTAACCCATTAGGTCAACTGAGGGAAATTCAGACCTGGCTGGCTCACTGAAGAGATGCCATAGCTTCGTCACGAAGACCAGATCCTGGAACAAACCAGCCCCTGCAGATTTCAGTCCCAGTCCTTCTGCTTACCTGTGTCATGACCCTGGGAAAGTTAACTCGACCCATCTGTTCCTTAGTTTCCACCTCTTTAAAATGAGGATGAGTAACAACTATTTTATAGAGTCGGTATGAGGACTGAAGAATATTGAAGTGCATGGAAGAGTCCCTGGAACATAGGAAATAACATCTGGGGGCTTTCGTGTTAGCACAGGTGTGGGGTGTTGCCCATGCTGCTTCCAGAAGCCCAATGGCCAAATCAGTGGGCCAGTAGGAATAGGCAACAGGGTACGACATCGAGGACTTATTCAGCCCCATAATTCTCTTTCTTATGGTTGGGACCTCTTGGCTCTGCAGTCAGGACCCCGGGCACGGAGCAGGCTTTGGAGGACAGGCTAGGTAGGGACATCCTAGCACCACCCAGCACAGCCCAAGCTGGGAGAACTGTCAGGGACCTCCCTCCAATTACCGGCCACTGCCCCTCCCTGGACTGACACACTTCCATTTTCAATACCCCGAGTGCCATTCTTAGAATCTAAGGAACCCTAACTAATTGGACAATAAAAGAAGAGTTTGGTCTAGAGAGGGTGGCGCATCTAATGGAGTTTGCAGAGGTTCTGATGGCCCTTCTGCTCTGCAGCTGGTCGGCTGGGGCTGGTGAAGCTTCTTCACCTCGCTGTGCTGAGTTCCCCTGCAAGGAAGATGAGAGCCACTCTGCTTGCCTCTCTCTCTCTCTCTCTCTCTCTCCTCCCCTGTAGTCCTCAGGAGATTAATTGCTATTTGTGATTGCTTTCGGTTTGGTTCAAAGAAATGAGACTACAGAAATGCTGGAGTGAAATGGTTTTTCTGTAATTCAGGAGAGATTATCTGTCTTCGGTAGAGTGACCATTCAGTTTATCACCCAAACTTAGACATTTCTGAGAATAAAAGGAAGCACTAGGCATAATTAAAATTATGTAAATTTTCTTGGAAGGCAGCTTAGCAGTTTCTTAACAAAACTAAACATATTCTTCCCATACATATGATCCAGCAATTGTGTCTTTTTGGTATTTACCAAAAGGAGGTAAGAGCTTAGGTCCACACAAAAACATGAGCACGGATGTTTACAGCAGCTTTATTCATAATTGCCAAAACTTGGAAGCAACAAAGACGTCCTTCAGTAGGTGGTATATCCAGACCATGGAATATGATTCAGTGCTAAAAAAGAAATAAAGAGCTATCAAGCCATGAAAAGCTATGGAGGAGCCTTCAATGCATATTAGTAAGTTATAGAAGCCAGTTGGAATGAAGGGAGTAAGAAGTACTGAGTTGGTTCCTGATCTGTTCTGAAGGTAGAAAGGACAAGTGTTGCTGACAGATTTGATATCAGATATGAGAAAAGGGATTCAGGCATGACACCAAGGTTTTGCCTGAGTAGCTGAAAGAAAGGCAGGAAGACTGGAAGGAACAGGTTTACAGGAGAAATCAGAAACCTGTTTTTAGACATAATTTCGAGATGCCTGTCAGACATCCGTGGGGAGGGTCAAGGAGGTGGAGTGTCGGGAGGGGCTCAGGGGAGTGGTCTGAGGTGGAAATACAAATTTGAGGACTGTCCTAGTGTAGATGGTTTATAAGCCATGGGTCAGAGATCACCTGAGAGGGTAGTGTGAACAGTGGTGAGAAGGGTCTGAGGACTGAGTTCCCCAAGGGGAGCCTGGGAGATACCAGCCAGGGGAACCAGCCAAGGAGATGGGGAAGGAGCTGCCAGGGAGGGACCAGAAGAAAGTCGTGTCCTGAAGGTGGGAGAGAAAAGTACTTAAATAGGAGGGTTGGATGAGCTATACCAAGTGACCGCCGAATTTTGTTGGTGACCCAGACAAAAGCTGATTGAGTGGAGGACTAAGGATGAGAGCCAACTGGAGTGAGCTTAAGACAGAAGAAGAGAAAGGACAAGACAAGGGGCAGGCTCAGAAGGGGTAACCACCTTGCTCATGGGAGCACATCTTGTGAGTAGCAAAGCCAGAGTTCTAACTCGATGGGAGCTTTCTTACACTAAAGTCTAGACAGTACACGGCAAGGGAAGGAGTCCTGAACAGGACACTTACCAGCTCCATCACCTGGAGAAACTCATCATTTAACACACATCTACCAGGTGGCAGGCACAGTGCTAGATGTGAGGACTCCAGAGATAAATAACACAGAGCCCTGACCCAGACCAGCAGGTGGGACCGGAAGTTAGGGGTGCCTCCAGAGAGAGGTGGAACAGCTATTTGGGTTTGTCTCCTCTCTTAAACAACTGGGGAGGTTGGCTCAGGAACGCTCTACACCTTTCTTATCGTTAAATTCCATGGATTCAGATATGAGCAAATACTTTCACCTACTGAGAAAGGGAAAATCAGCACAGATTTCTCACCTCCTCCAGGGTGTATCACCAAGGCATTTTAAAGATGTCAGCCCTTAATTGGAATTTTAAATTGGGAGAAGTGTGGGTGGGCACTTCAGGTGCAATTAGTGCAGTAGATTAAAATCATTTTGAAGTGACCTCATTCGCTCCCCAAACTGTTTAAATTGATTTTTCAATTTTCTGCCCCTGTAAGTGGACGGATGACATACGCATAGCTGGGGAACTCTAGTAGATTTTAATGAAATTAACCTTGTCAACCAAGGGAAAGAGGCAAAAAACTATGGTAGCACACCTTTTTACTGCATTAATAATAATGATAATAATAATAATAAAAGGCTTCATCTCTTCTCAGTGGGCTTTTACAGTATGTTCAATAAACCGAGAATGCCCAAGATTCTGTTGTATTTCATCACCACAAAGCAGTCCTCATCTTTGCCAGGTGTCACTACTAAATAAAATTTTGAAGTTTCTGTATGGAAAGAGAAACTATAAATCCAATCCAAAGCAAATGACACACTGGGAGAAAATATTTGCAACAGTGTGACAGTCAAAATATTATTATTTTAAAAACCTCCTACGTGTAAGAGAAAGATTTGGTAGAAAAACAGGCAGTTCGCCGAAAAGAAAATGCAGTGGCCAATAAGCTTACAAAAAAGAGGCCACCTCATTAGTTGTCAGGGAAACTTAAATGAAAACATCACCTGTGAGATTGGCAAAAATGAAATATGTTAGTAACATCTGTGGGGAGAGTTCCACTTCCCTGCGTCATGATTCATTATGGAAAAACACCCGTGGACCCTCTCCTTGCCCTTCATTCCCTCCTCTCCAGGTCACTTCAGAATGATTTTTGAATGATCAAAAATCCTGCCATTTGTGTTCTGGCTGGACCGTGAGAGCATTATGCTAAGTAAAATAAGTCAGAGAAAGACAAATACTGTATGATATCACTTATATGTGGAATCAAAAACAAAACAAAACAAAACAAAACAAAGACCCTGAACTCATGGAAACAGAGTAGAACAGTGGTTATCAGAAGCTAGGGAGTAGGGGGAAATGGGGAGGTGTTGTTCGGAGGGAATAAACTTCCAGTTATAAGATGAATAAGTTCTGAGAATGTAATGATACAGTGATGATAGTTCATAATACTACATTATACTTGAAACTTACCAGAGGAGAGGAGAGGAGAGGAGAGGAGAGGAGGAAATCCATGGCTGCATGTGGAAAAATAGAAATTCCTTGGAGTTGAAAGGGAATTACTAAGATTTGGGGGAAGATACCTGACAGAATCTATTAAAATTTGAACAAGTATTAGTTTGGATGATTTGGTGTCTGGCATTTGCTTCAACATAATCCAAGAAGGTACAAGTGCGTAGGGGTATGGATGCATCGGGACTGGCCTTTGTCATGTCTGCAAGTTTTTGCATCCTCTCAATCAAATTAAGAGAATAATTATGCTATTCTCTCCAGCTTTCCATGTGTTTTCTATAGTATAAAGTTGTTTTATAATGTGTACTACTTTCAACCAGCAATCTCACTTTTGGGAATTCATTCCATAGGAATAACTGTATCAGCCCATATGGATATATATCTATGAGGATGTTTATTAAAATACTGTGTAGAAAAAATATGGAAATAACCTAATTATCATCAATAAGAAAAGGGTTATGTAAACTATGTATATGTTGACATTATTTATTTATTTATTTGAGAGAGAGAGCACAAGCAGGGGAAGGGGCGGAGGGAGAAGCAAGACAGGGAGCTCGATGCAGAGCTCAATCCCAGGACCCTGGGATCATGGCCTGAGCCGAAGGCAGACGCTTAATCAACTGAGCCACCCAGGTATCCCTGTATATGTTGACATTATTAAACAGAATGAATTAGGGGAAACAATCTTAAGCAACATCAAGGAAAACTCACACCATCTACCTAATCCTTTATTTTTATATATGAAAAGATAGGAACCATCAAAAGTTGGGGAGGGGTGGGGGAGAGGGGAGGGAATAGCAGCATGAAAGAAAAGAAGGCCAAAATAAATAGAAAAACTGACCACAGTGGAAGCAAAGATAATCCAAGAAACTTCAAACAAACAAATGCACAACAGCTCTCATTAGTATGCTCAGAGAGATCCAAGAGCTCATAATATCCATTTTAAACTATTAAATCAGATAATATAAAAAAAAATCAGATAATATAAAAGGAAAGAGATCTTAGAGATTAAAGACAGGCTGTCCAAAAACTCAGTAGAAGGGCCTGGGGACAAGTAAGATGAGGATGATTAATAGAACATAGAGCAAAAAGAGAAAGAAATGGAAACAGTAGAGAAAAGATGAGAAGTAGGGACCAATCCAAAAGTTCTAATAAAGCCACTATAAAAAATAATAACGGAGGTTCCGCAAAAAACTAAAAATAGAAATACCATATAATTCAAAAATTCCTCTTCTGGGTATTTATCCAAAGGAAATGAAAACAGACTCTCATAGAGACACCTGCACCCCCTTGTTCATTGCAGCATTATTCACAGTAGGCAAGAAATAGAAACAACCTCATGTCTGTCAGTGGATAAATGGATCAAGAAAATGTCACACACACACACACACACACACACACGGTGGAATATTATTCAGCCATGAGAAAGAAGGAAATCCTGCCATTTGTGTTATGGCTGGACCGTGAGAGCATTATGCTAAGTATAAAATAAGTCAGAGAAAGACAAATATTGTATGATATCACTTATATGTGGAATCAAAAAAACAAAACAAAACAAAGACCCTGAACTCATGGAAACAGAGTAGAACAGTGGTTATCAGAAGCTAGGGAGTAGGGGGAAATGGGGAGGTATTGTTCAGAGGGAATAAACTTCCAGTTATAAGATGAGTAAGTTCTGAGAATGTAATGATACAGTGATGATAGTTCATAATACTACATTATACTTGAAACTTACCAAAGGAGTAGATCTGACATGTTCTCATCACAAAAAAGAAATGGTAATTATGTGATGTGATGAAGGTATTAACTAACACTATGGTCAGAATCATTTTGCAATATCTAAGTGTAACAAATCAACACATCCTGTACCTTAAGCTTTCACATTGTTATATGTCAATTATATCTCAATAAGGCTGGAAAAATGAAAAAAACTCCAACATCTGACCAATAGGAGTCTCAGAAAGTAAAACCAGAGAAAATGGCAGGGGGAACAGGAAAGAAATTATCAAGGAAATAATAGAACCTTCCCCAAAGCTTCGGAAAGATACAAATCTTCAGATTAAAATGGCCTATTAAGTGCAGAGAACAATGATTAAGAAAATATAATAACACTAAGAATAAGAACAATATGTTGAAAGATGCCAGAAAGAAAAAAGTGACAAAAGGATATCAATTAAGCTAATCGGACTGCTCATCAGCACCACTGAATGCTGGAAACTCACTACCCAGCATGGTCCTCAGACCAGCAGCAGGATCATCATCCAAGGGTTTATTAGAAATGCAGAATCTCAAACCCCACTGAGACCCATGAATCAGAATCTGCATTTTTTAAAGATTTATTTACTTATTTGAGAGAGGGGAGAGGGGCAGACGGAGAGAGAAAGAGAATCCCACGCAGACTCCCCGCTGAGCACTGAGCCTAATGCAGGGCTCGATCTCATGACCCTGAGATCACAACCTGAGCTGAAACCAAGAGTCGGATGCTTAACCGACTTTGCCACCCAGATGCCCCCAGAATCTGCATTTTAACAAGATCCCGTGGACAGGCTAGAATGTAAGAGGGTGATGACTTCATAATATGAGAAAAAAATTATTATGAGCATAGAATTCTGTGCCCAGTGATCAGTTGAGTGTAAGAGCAGAATTAAAGCACTTCAAGGCAAAATACAAAATACAAAAACTTTACCATTCTGGTGAGTGATGTGGATGATGAGGGAGGCTCTTATGTGGGGGGGGCAGGAAGTTTTGGGGAAATCTCAGTACCTCCTTCTTCTCAATTTTATTGTAGAGCTAAAACTACTCTTAAAAAGTCTTTTTTTTAAAGAGACTAATATTTAAAATTACAAATATAATCAATAAATTATAATTATTAAATGTTGGGAAATGGAAGGAAAAAGATTAAGCTAAATTGTCACTTTTCATCATCTTTCCTGGCAGGATGTCAATAGATATCACCTAAATTAAGTCAGTAAATTGTGACATATTAGAGAGAGTTCTCAAGGTAACCCACAGAACTAAAAAGAGAACTGGTATTTTTTCTCCCATTAGTCAATGATTCTTTTTTAAAGTTGAGATTAGTGACTTGTTTTGAGGCCCCACTGAAATAGCCCTGTGCACTGATTGATGAGAATAACATAAGCAAATTCCAAAATTTTATTGTAGCAACGCATTGAAAGTTAATTTACTAACAGTCCAATGCAGGTTATTTCTGGGCAGTGGGCAGTTTTCCTGCATGTGCTCAATTCAGGACTCCAGGCCACTTCCTTCTTGTCATTCTGATATCCCACAGGTCTCAGACTCTTCTGCATTTAACCAGTGGAGGAAGAAGGAGTGCGTGAAAAAGGCAATCTTACTTCTTCAATGATCTGGCCCAACAAGGTCCTCCTCACTTCTACCTTCCTTCTCTTGGAGAGAGAACTAGTCATGGCCCCATCTAGATGTACGGAGGGCTTGTAAATGTAGTTCCTGGCAAAGGTTCTACATGATGGAGAGTGAGCTGGAATTTTTGGTGGGCAGCAAACCATTTCTGCCACACTCTGTATTCAGTTGGCCAAGTGGAAATGGTGTGTGCCCCTTACTCTCTCAGAAAGGACACGTGCATTCTGGACACTGGAAAGCCAAGTTTCTGAAGATCGAACGGATGGTGTGTTGAGCAGATTTCCTTTGGGTTGTTGGAATATTTTTAATTCTTTTTTTTTTTAAAGATTTTATTTATTTATTTGTGACAGAGAGAATGAGAGAGAGAGAGCACATGAGAGGGGGTAGGGTCAGAGGGAGAAGCAGGCTCCCTGCCGAGCAGGGAGCCCGATGCAGGACTCGATCCAGGGACTCCAGGATCATGACCTGAGCCGAAGGCAGTCACTTAACCAACTGAGCCACCCAGGCGCCCAATATTTTTAATTCTTTTCCCTTGCTCTGACACCATTTAGCCAAGCATCTTTTTGTAACTATTTTCTTTCGTTTAGTAGATCTGTCTCTTGTAACTGGATAGCATGTGAAGAGAAACCAGGCAATGTGCTTCTCTCCAGTCCTAGTTTAACACATGTGACTTTGAAGGAGCCCCATAACCTCTCTACTCCCTGGTGTCCCAATCTGTCAAATAAGGGACTTGGGCTTTGCCAACGCTGTCAGTTCTAAATTTCTGCCACTTTGTGATTCTGTTTATCCATGAGCTGATAATATGGAGTTTCTAGAATGCAGGTTTCAGTGACCTGTGCTAGAAATTCCCATGTAAGTATAGCAACTCTGAAAGTTCCCTTTACCACTCCCACCCCTACAATCTATCTAGAAAGACATTACTCACAGTAGTGAGGCTCAAAGAAAAACAGAGGTTGAGTACCAGCATGGCAGCAAGAAACCGGACACGTGGTGAGAAATTTCCATCAGTAACAGAAGAGAAAGGTTTTGCAGGGACTCAGCTCATCAGCCCTACCGCAAAGCCCTCCCCAACAAGGAAGGGAGATCAGTTTTCCCAGGTCCTTACAGTTCAGAAAGCAGTCACCATCGCCATAGGGTAGAAAGAACAGGTTATTTTCATTACCTATGTAGGGTCTTTTAAAAATAGGTTCATGGTCCAAACATCAAAAAGTGGAGCACCTGGGTGGCTCAGTTCGTTAAGTGTCTGCCTTTGGCTCAGGTCATGATCTCGGTGTCCTGGGATAGAGTCCCATGTCGGGCTCTCTGCTCAGCAGGGAGTCTGCTACTCCTCACTCTCCCTCTGTTCTCTGTCTCTCTTAAATAAATAAATCTTTAAAAAAAAAAAAAAGTACGAAGAGGCATATGATGAGAAGATTCTATTCTGTTATCGTCCCCACCTGGCCAGTTCCTGTTCCTCACCCTTGCCCCCTCCAAAAGAAATATTAGTTTGGTATTAGTTTTTTGTCATTTCAGAGATTTTTATACATATGCATTCTTTTCCCTCCTCCTCTACATATATGATGATATTCATCATACACTGTTCTGACCTTGTTTTAATTTATCAAGGAGCTCTTTCTATCATCTGTGCATAACGATCACATTTATAAAATTCTCTCTATAATTTCTTTTACCAACTTTCTCATGATGGACATTTTAGTTGTTTCCGGTCTTTTATGAATGCAAACTATGCTTTAGCAATTTAAATAGAATTGTATGTAAGTCATTCCACACATTTGTGCATGAGTGCAACACATAAATTCCTCAGAAGGATACTTTTGAGAGATGCTTTCAAATCACCCTTCGCTGACCCACTTTATAGATGAGGAAAGGTGGTAAGAATTTATGATTTTGCCAATCAAGGGCTATAAACAGCTGACCTGCCCACAGGTGTACTCTTCCGGAGTTGGAGCTGGATGGCTGTGAGGAGCACAGGGTCAGAGAGATTTTGTGTTGTAAGCTGAAGCAGGCTGCTGTGAGGTGGGCAAGGAGAACAACCCAGCAGCTTGCTGGAGTGCAAGCCGAAAGAACGGGGCTTAGTTGCAGTGTGCTGGGAAGTCTCAGCAGCAGATGGGAGCCGAGTGTTACTATGTCTGAGCAAGAGGTTTGTGAGCCAGAAGCCCAGGGTGCGGTCCCAGCTTGGTTGGAGGCTCCAGAAATAGCCTGTACACACAACGCAGGGTGGCCTTTGAGCCAGGTGGCCAGGAGGTGACTCCTTGGGCCAATCAGGTGCCTGCCACCCACACCTGGACTCATCAAGTCTCAGAATCGGGACAGTGATGAGACGGTGGCAGAGATGTGCCCAACCCACATGTTGCTTAAGCTTCAGTGAGGGGTCATGGGCTAGTTAAAGTGCAGCAGCCCTGCTTGAATATTTTAAGTCGTGAAATACATATATTTCTATTTATATATTCATATATAATAGATTATATATATTTACATTATGTTATATGATGTTTATATTATATTTACATATTTATATACCTATACTTTTTACTTATGTGATACATATTATATATATAAATAATGGAATTTTTTTTCATGTATATTTTAGAGCAGTTTTAGGTTCACAGCAAAATTTAGTGGAAAGAACAGAGATTTCCCCTGTAGCCCCTGTCCTCCCATATATGCATAGTCTCCCCAGCTATCAGTACTCCACACCAGAGTGGTTCAGTTATTACAACCGAGGAAGCTATGTCAACACATCATTGTCATCCAAAGTCTATAGTTCACATTGGGGTTCGTTCTTGGTGTTGTACATTCTGTGAATTGACAAGTTTGTATTTTATTCTGTTCTTTGTGCTACCTTAACTCATTTAATTCTCCAATGACCTTAGGTAGGTGCTACTATTTACCCCCACTTAGAGAAGAGGAAACTGAGGCAGAGTAAGGTTAAGTGACTTGCCCAAGGTCACATAGCTAGTGAGCGCTGGAACTGAATTTGAACGTAGGCCATCTCGCTTAATGTATGTTCTTAACCAGTATGTTCTGCTGCCTTGGACTTGATTCCCCAGTGCCTGGGATTCTCTTTCCCCTTCCCACGCACCCCCTCCAGGTGAGAGAAGAGGGTTCTCTTTGTTCTTACTTTGCCTGGCTTCTCCAGAGTCTCACTGTTTGAGGAATCTTTGAGCAATTTCTACTGTACTCTGCATGCAGGGGGCCCTGCGTGCTGAAGGGCAGGAGCTGTGGGTTAGTATGGCCATGAGCCTGAGGGCTATCTGTTGGGGGGGGGGGCAGAGGGGAAAGGGAGGACAAGGCTGAGAGTGATGGAGAGGGGAAAGGACAGGTACAGCCACACTGGACATGGGGCCAAAGAGATCTCAGATTAAAGGACAGCAGTGAAGATTGGGAGAGAGGAATACGGAACCAGTCCCCTTGGGAGATCGATGACCAGGCAGTGTAGAACTTGGTTCTGGATCACAGCAACAACCAAGCTTTCCACTCATTCCTTTGTTTGTTACTTATAACCTCCTGTTGTTTGGAAGGAAAATTCTGATAACTGGAGGGTCTTTTGTTTGTTAGGCAGGGTGATGGGGGAGGGTGACTATACATTTGGAAGAGCTTGAACATGGCTAAACTGTTCTGCAAAAGAAAAGGAGAGAGTTTGGGAAGCCCAGAAGTTAGATGTAAAACTATACTATCCAATATGGTCGCAACCAGCCACTTGTGGTTATTGAAATGTGGCTAGTCCTAATTGAGATTGCTGTGAGTGTAAAATTCACACTGGATTTTGATGATTTAGTAGGAAAAAAAGAATGTAGATTGTCTCAGTAATAATTGTTTATATTGATCCTATGTTGAAATGATAATATTTCGGACATGCTAGGTAAAATAAAATATATTATTAAAGTTTATTTTACTTTCTTTACCTTTTTCAGTGTGACTATAGACATTTTTAAATTACATGTATGTTTCAGATTATATTTCTACTGGACTGTGATGATCCAGAAGGAAGGGACATGAACCATGAAGACTCAGGACTGTAGAGGAAGGTTCGTGAGAGAGGGAAACCCTGAGGCTGATGACTAAAAAGGAAGATGTGAGAAAATTAACCAGTTAGTTTTTGGGGGGAGGGTAAGGGGTGTGGTATGCGATATAATCTTTCACCTCCATCTTCTTTATGAAATCTTCAGTAAAATCAACACCATTTAAAAAAATTTTTTTGAGAGAGAGAGCATGTGTATGTGGCAGGAGCAGGGAGGCAGAGGGAGAGGAAGAATCTTAAGCAGGTTCCATGCTCAGCATGAAGCCCAATGCTGGGCTTGATCTCATGACCTTGAGATCATGACCTGAGCTGAAAGCAAGAGTCAGACACTTAACCGACTGAGCCGCTCAGGTGGCCCCAACACCATTTTTTAATAAAGCAAATTAAAAATAATTTCCTTTGGAGAAGCTCATGTCTTCTGTCACGGTGACCAGAAGGCTCTGGGTGCCAGAAAATCATGTTTGAATTTCAGTGGTCTGTATTTGGGGCCCAAATGAAATTAGCTGATGAGAAGAGGAATGTAGTATGCAGGCACCATGCAGGCACCCTGCCTCCTCACATTCAGGTCAACATGTCCAGTGAACTCTGAAGAGTTTCCAGGCGATCCGTGAATCATTTTGAAGAGAAAGTAACTTTCTTCTTTCCCCACATTATGTTTCTTTCCCTGTTAACTTTTTGCTAACATGACTGATCGAGAGAGTTGATTGTCATGGGAGGCTTTGAATCAATACGGAATTTCTGGCTCATCGAGTCCAAATTCAAGTCATTACCAGCGTTGCTACCTAATAGTTGCTTAATGGATTTTGTGCTTTGGGAGTTGTGAAGCTGAAGTGTCAGAGAGCAAACCTTCCTGGATACACTGTTTTTCATCATCTAGTATAGCCCTGGCATTTCAGATTTGAAGTATGGCTGAAAAAAATATTTGAAGACGATGGCCAGCCCAGCCCAGGCTGCTTTCGTGACCTTCGAATAAAAAAAAGAAGCTTGGAGGGCACGTGGGTGGCTCAGTTGGTTAAGCGACTGCCTTCGGCTCAGGTCATGATCCTGGAGTCCCGGGATCGAATCCCACATCGGGTTCCCTGCTTAGCAGGGAGTCTGCTTCTCCCTCTGCACTCCGCCCTCCTGTGGTCTCTCTCTCTCATTCTCTCTCTTAAATAAATAAATAAATAAATAAATAAATAAATAAATCTAAAAAAAAGAAGCTTGGAAACAATAATTTAATCTGAAGCTTCATAATTAGGGTCGTGGTTGACATTCTGGTGTGAATTTGGGGAAGGAAAATGCTAGAGGAAGCTACAGAAAACTTGAGGGAATAGAGAGAAGCAAGTTAACTGACTTTCTAATGAGCCAAATAATTGTAAAAGTAACAGTCGCAGTAAATTTGAGGTGGTGTGGTCTCAAAGAAAGACTTCATTTTAATGAATTACCGTTCAGTTCAGCCTTAGCCTGATATTCCCGTTTCCATGTCCTTTTGCAGTATGAAGTAATGAGCCTCTGAAAACTAACATAGCTGAACTGATTTTAGAGATTTACTATCTTTAACACCATAGTGCTGAGTGTGCATGGCTTTCTGTATGATAACAGAAATACCAGGGCAATGATCCAGATTGCGTTGTAACTGGTGATTTAATACCCCTGAACTAAGTGTAGTGTAGCAACAGAGACAATAAATGTAGTGGAGGGTAAATAAAAAGGAAGTTGTATAGGGACATAAAAAAGGAGATTGTAACAGAAAAAAATACAAGGCTATTGAAACCTTAATACATATGAACTATGCAGATATGTTTAATTTTTGTACCAGGTGCATGTCACGAAAATTCAGATAGACTTTCAATTGGCTTTGATTTCCAGAGAATGTTCCTTGAGTTTTCTATAAAATTTGCAAGATTTCCCCTCTGAGTTTCCATGATTGCCTTAAGCTTATTTCATGTGTTTTATTGAAATAAGAACGATAAATGTATAATTCGATTGTTAAGAGGCTAGATGAAGAGCCAGACAATAAGGAAGTCTGCATAAATTCCGAATTTCTCTTTAATCAAAGGCTGGGTTATGATCAGAGCTTTGGGGTTGGCATGACTGACTTAATCCAAGTAGATGAATTAATTTTCCTGCCCAGTTAGTGTTAGCCACAGTTACACAGATTTCAAGGTGGATGAAAGTAATGAACCTGATTTTGCAGTAATCACACAAGAATGCATTCGTTCAAATGGCCTCTGTCCGTCCGCTTATCTGCAAAGTTAAAGCTTATGGGAGGGTGGGGGGATGGCTTAGCCTGGTGATGGGTATTAAAGAGGGCACGTACCGAATGGAGCCCTGGGTGTTATACTCAAACAATGAATCATGGAACACTACATCCAAAAAAGAACTTCTGGGAAAGATGTGGCCATTGGCCAGACAATTTTTAAAGCCCTCTTTTGGAATTGACTTCAGAGCTTGAGCCAGAGTCTTTTTATTTTTTTTTTAAAGATTTTATTTATTCATTTGAGACACAGAGGTACAGAGAGAGAGAGAGAAAGCATGAGCAGGGAGAGAGGCAGAGGGAGAGGGAGAAGCAGGCTCCTCGCTGAGCCAGGAGCCCGATGTGGGGCTCGATCCCAGGACCCTGGGATCATGACCTGAGCCGAAGGCAGACGCTTAACCATCTGAGCCACCCAGGCGCCTAAGCCAGAGTCTTTTTAATCATCTTGGCTGCAGCACATCTTCATCCTTTAGGGATAGATTTGATATTTGGAGAACATCAAACAGCATTCACAGCCAAATCTTGTAAATAAGGTGGATGATAAATCTGGATGATACCCTTTGAGGTCAGAAATCAAATATAACTAAATATGACTTTAGAATATTGAAAACGATTCGCTGGTAGCTTCAAAACCCTTAAATTAACTTTGAAATCAATTCCAATATAGGACTGGCCAAAGTGTTTTGAGCAAAGGGAGTGAGTGCCCTTGGAACATGTCAGTCTAGAGTCTGCCAAGGTGACTGTTCTAAAAGGGATTACACCAATTTAGATGTTTGTTTAAAAAAATCGATCACATCACTTTATAGGCTCAGTGAAATGTAGTAAGAAAAACATGGACAGGGGCGCCTGGGTGGCTCAGTCGGTTAAGCGACTGCCTTCGGCTCAGGTCATGATCCTGAAGTCCCAGGATCGAGTCCCACATCGGGCTCCCTGCTCGGCAGGGAGTCTGCTTCTCCCTCTGACCCTCTCATGCTCTACCTTATTCTCTGTCTCAAATAAATAAATAAAAAATCTTTAAAAAAAAAAAAAAAGAAAAACATGAACAGTGAGATCCAGACGGATCTACCTCCAACCCTTTCAGCTCTGAGTGACCTTGGACAAGTTACTTAAGCTCTCTAAGCTTCTGTTTCAAAATCAGCAACTGGGCACCTGGGTGGCTCAGTTGGTTAAGCAACTGCCTTCAGCTCAGATCATGATCCTGGAGTCCCAGGATCGAGTCCCACATCAGGCTCCCCGCTCAGCAGGGGGTCTGCTTCTCCCTCTGACCCTCTTCCCTCTCGTGCTCTCTGTCTCTCATTCTCTCTCTCTCAAATAAATAAAAAATCTTAAAAAAAAAAAAAAACATTCAAAATCAGCAACTGGAGACAGGTAATTCCCACTGGGACTGTTGTGAGGGTGAGGAGGGCAAGAGTACGCAGAACACCACATGCATTGGCCTACACACGTGGTATAGGGTTTATGATGATTATTTGGTGGATTTACGTATGCTCAGCCTTATTTCAAGACGATTAAAAGTAGCCTAAATGCTTCTTTCCCATCCCTACATAGACTTACGTGGGAAAGAGTAATAAGAAATGTACCATGTGTTCAAAGCATTTATAGCAGCATTAGTTGTTTTCATCTTTTTTTTTTTTTTTTTTTTTTGCTTTTTAAAAACTACGTGTTGATCTTTTAAATACTAATTATGGTGTGTGCAGAAAATGCACTGATGAATATCAAGTAGCACTTACAATGTATCAGACACTGTTATGTTGTATATATATATATATATTAATTTGTATCATCCAGTAACCCTGTGATGTAGGTACTATTACTATCCCCGTTTTAGAAATGATCAAACTGGAACATTTGCTCTAAGTTATCCTAAGTCAAAGAAAGTAGTGATGCATCCCTAGTAAGTGATGCAACTATGATGCATTGAGGCAGTCTGTCACCCACACCTGTCCCCTTAACCACTGTAATATCTCATTAAGCGTATGGATGATGAGATGATCCTTTAGAGAGAACTTTGATATTTGAAGAATATCAAGCACCATTCATAGCAAACTGTTGTAAATAAGGTGAGGGATAATCCTTTGATGGCAAAAATCAAATATGACTTAATATTAGAATAGAATATTGAGAACAATTGGCTGGTAGTTTTAAATCCCAGAAATTAACTTTGAAAGCTGTTCCAATAAAGGAGTGGCCAAAGTATTTTGAGCAAAGGCAGTGGCCTTGAAACATGTAAGCATACAGCCTACCAAAGACCAGGACCCACCCACCTCTGTTGGGCAGGTGCTGGGAAGCAAGTTCAGCTCCATGTGTGGATGAAATTTTAGTCCAGCAGGCATTCCAAGATCTCTAAGGGATATGGCAACCATCAATGACTGGCCATCCAAAAAAGCCATTGGCATTCTTGACCCAGAAAGTGGGGTATCCACTGCCAACATTGGGGTGGTCTGTGTACAAGGGAAGAAATCAAATCACTGGATGAAAGATCCGAAGCCAGATCCTAATTCTTGAGTGAGGGGCAAAGCTAGATCTAAAACTAGGATTGAATAGAGACTGGGAGCAGGCTGAGCCTGCAGTTGACAGACTAGGGCATTAGGAGAAGATCAAGTGGCCTCTGTCCTTGGGAGAGGAGAGATGTAGAGGCTGAGATCCAGACAGGCAGGCAGGCAGGTAGGCTTTTATAAACCCATTAGGCTTCCTGTGTGGATTTACCATGTCAATTCCCTGATCCCCTGTAGCCTTTGGAGAAGGAGTGCTGTGGGGGTGAGAAGACACAGCAGAGCCTGGTTTAGAATTTTCCACTAGGGTGCCACCTTCATGATGTTTACTATAGCTGTACAATTTATCATTTTACATCTGTCTTTAAATGATTTATTTCTTATCATCTGCCAACATGGGTATCACGCATTTGGTATCAGTTAGGTCCCAGCAGGAAATAGATAGGCACTCAAATTAGATAATACGCAGAGAGGCAGAGAGCTGAAAAGAGGGACCCCACCACCCCTACCACCCATAAGCCTGAAGGGAAGGGAAGGGAGCCATCATGGGAAGCCATTTGGAGTGGGTCACCTGCAAGGGAACCTGAAGATGTCCAGCCCACATGTCCTCCTCAAAGTAGGACAGGGTCAAGGACACAGACCTCTGGTTGACATCTGGCTATTCAGCAACACTCCTTGGGTTCAAGTACACAACTCACTCTGAAATCATTACCAGTGCTATCTGCCAAGCCAAGCTTCACACAAGGATAAGAGAAGAAACAAAATAATATTTCACTGAAGTAAGATGTTCTGTGTGTAAGGAGGCTTTTCCTGACTTTGTGAGCCTATTTAAACTAGAAATGACTTTAGGAAGGAAAAATGTGTGTTCTGTATCCATCTTAGCTCCCAGTATCATTAAATTTAATTTCCAAATGAATCAAAGGAGATTAAGCTTTAATGGATTCTTTTTTTTTTTTTTTCTGCTACCCTTGCAAATAGATGCATTGAATTTAAAAAGCTGATGATTTGGGTGCCTGGGTGGCTCAGTTGGTTAAGCGACTGCCATCAGCTCAGGTCATGATCCTGGAGTCCCTGGATCGAGTCCCGCATAGGGCTCCCTGCTCGGCAGGGAGTCTGCTTCTCCCTCTGACCCTAACCCCTCTCATGTGCTTGCTCTCTCTCATTCTCTCTCTCTCAAATAAATAAATAAAATCTTTAAAAAAATAAATAAATAAAAATAAAAAGCTGATGATTTGCATGAGGTTCTTGATGTCCTTTGGTTTCTCTAGTAGATGTTCCACAGTTGATCTCACTCATAGAAGGAAAACAGAGAGAGTAGAGATGATGGATAAGAAAACTTGGGTATTCGTATTCTGTCACCCTTTTTTTCTTTAATGGGAACCATTAGTCTCCAGCCTATGTGGGTGGCATGTGTGTGCGCGTGTGTGCGTGTGTTCACACACGCTCATGCACACGCACGTGCATGCACACACACACACGAATGTATATGCATGCAGCATTGAGGGCACAATCCTGTTTGCCGACCAGAACTGTTTGCTGCTTTGGAGATTAATATATCACCACGACCTCAGGGTCATTGGCAGCCACTCCAATGGCTTGGTGGCAGACATCATGCGGACTGGAAATGTATGTGTGCAGGTGAATTAGGACAGGCTACAGTCCAAAGAAACAGGACTTTCCTTCGCAACTCTAGCAGGAGACAAGGAACAACATTCCTTCAGTCCATGGGAGGTAAATGTACTTCTTAAATATACACAAAAATATAAAAACATATTTATGGAATCATATTCTTTCTAGTTTTTTCAGGGGAGCGGATGGCTAGCACAGTCTTATTCTTTTCCCACTTCTGTACCCTCCACCTTCCTGTTTTCCCTATACCAGCCTCCCTCCCCCCATACCTTCCATGTTAACAACCTGATGTGACTCCTTTCCTTCTTTTTCACATTGCATTTCGTCTTCAGTCAGACCTGTTTTCTAAAACTACTTCTGCAAGTGTTAAAAGGGACAGTCTATTGGAATTTCTTATCAATGACTACTTAAGGACAGATCAGCCAAAGTAATTTACAACCTCCCCTTCCATTAATCCCAAACCAACATGAGTCTCAGCTACCATTAGGAGATACCTGGATTCAGCTGCTTGAATTGTGAAATGTTCTATTTATAAATGGGGCACGGCAGCGGAATTCCTTCCCTTTGTTAACCTTCTCCAGCTGGTTCCCTCACTCCTGCAGCCAGGACACCTGCAGTGGAGCCTGTCCTGCCTCTGTCTTCCAGATTGCAGGACACTTTTGTAGCGGGGGAGGGAGCCACTCCTCCTCCCTTTGCCCCAGCCTCCGGAGGCACATGGGTCCTAATCAAGGCCATTGAGTGGCTGAAGGCACTCTTCTCCCAGGCCTTAGTCCTCAGGTTGCTTATGAGCGCATGAAATCTAAACCCTTTAAGAACAGCAGTATGGGGCGCCTGAGTGGCTCAGTTGGTTAAGCGACTGCCATTGGCTCAGGTCATGATCCTGGAGTCCCGGGATCGAGTCCCGCATAGGGCTCCCTGCTCGGCAGGGAGTCTGCTTCGTCCTCTGACCCTCCCCCCTCTCATGTGCTCTCTCTTTCTCTCATTCTCTCTGTCTCAAATAAATAAATAAAATCTTAAAAAAAAAAAAAGAACAGCAGTACGTGTGTGACTCACAAAGGGGATGCAGTTGTGGTGGTTGGTTTAACTCTAGGCTCCTTTTGTAGCTTGAACCTAGTTCTCTTTTGCACTTAGCAGCAGGTATTATAATTATTAGAGCTGTCTGCCCTTGAAGGCTGGGACCATGCTTTCAAAACCTTTGCGTGCCCTTTGCCTTTGCATGGTACCTGGCAAATGTCTAATAAATGCCAACTGGATCAGTACATGCAAATGTAGGAAAATACTGAATCACGAGAGTTCTCTGGACACTTAAAGCATCAGAAGAAGGTGGAGGAGGTGCATGGATGGATAAGGGCAGCAAAGATTCAAGATGGAAGGAAGAAATGAGTTCTCTAAAGCCTGAGCATGCCAATGGCTAGAAGGCCCCAAATATTGGGGGGGGGGAGTGGAAACAGACATTTTTTCTTTTTAATTACTAAAAATTCATTGACTACCCACTCTGCAACCTCTGTCCTTGGCACTAGGGAATCAAAGATAAATGACAGGTCCTCTTTTCCTGAGGACTTCATATTTATAAAGAACTGTTGCTTTGTGTGACAGGTGCTATAATATAATTTATACATATATTATATATATAAATAATATATACAGTGTGTGATATATATATATATATATATATATAACAATAGACAAAGTATAATGGGGATGAAGTGAGGAGTTAATTAAGCCTTGTAACTCCCCTGATTAAAACCACTCACTAGCATACCAGTGCCCTTGAGATAAAATCCAAACTCTTTACCATGATGTACCAGGCCTGGTCTTGCCATCTCCCCACCCTCATCTCCCTCCACACCATCCCTTTCTCACTCACAAACATTGCTTCTGCCCTTGAACCAAGCAAGTGCCCTCTTGCCTCATGGCCCTGCCCTCAGATTTTTATGTGGCCGCCCCTTTCCTTATCGTTCAGGTCCCAGCTCACACATCACCTCCTCTGGGCACTGTGTGCATAACCCCCCTCCCTGGTCTCTTGCTATGCCTTTACCATCTTATTTTCTTCATAAGACATTTCACTATTTGGGGCTATCCCGTTTTGTTTATTTACATAGTCACCGTCCGTTCCCCTCTCCTTTTTCTTCACCTCCCTCCCCTGCCCTCCATCTCATGCATCAGAACGGAGGCTTAATGAATCAGAGAAGCCTGTCTTCCTCGGTCACCGCTCCGCCCCAGTGCCTAGAACATTGCCTGGAGGCTGGCACATAATAGACAGTCCTCAAGTGTGAACTTGCTCTGGGGAAGACAAGAAAGAGTCACCAAAGACAGGAAAGAGTCACCAAATATAGGTGAAAAATAGGCTGAGAGTAGGGAAGGCAGTTCGGGTCAGCACTGGGGGTGTTAGAACATGGGACGCAGGTGAGGTGTGGCAGTGGGGCTGGTGGAGTGATGGGGCTCTTGGGCTTGGTTTGCAGGGAGTAGGACTCAAGAACCCAGAGTCAGAGCTGGACCAAGGGGGTCAGGGACCAGTTTCACCAGTTCACCATTATTTTAACAGTATTTTTCCCCAAAGAATGTGCATCTTATAACTTTCTTTATCATGATTTAGTGTTCGGACATGCAGAGAAATCCCATTTCCTTTGAATCAGTAAGTGCTCTATGAGAGGGCACTGTTTGCTGGTCAAACAGCGATTTTAACCCAGAATAAACTAAAACTTTTTTGAGAGAGAGAGAGAAAGTGTGTGTGTGTGTCCATGTGCATGGGAGTTTGGGGGGGGGGGGGGGGAGTGAGCAGAGAGAGAATTTTAAGTGTGGAGCTTGACCTGGGACTCGATCTCGCAACCCTGAGATCATGACCTGAACTGAAATCAGGAGTCAGATGTTTGACTGGGCCACCCAGGTGCCCCTAAACTAAAACTTCTTTTTAATACGTGTATCAGTAGATTTTCATCAATAAAATCTATTTTCACTGTAGACAGGGTTTTGGTCAATTCTGCACATGGTTATCATGAACTGTTGGCCATTCACATGCTTTGGATGCTTAGTATTGTCTTGCTAACACTGTTCGGTAATCCCTCTCTGTGAATACTTGATTTGTGTCCATCCGACTGAGATGTGTACGTTTAATTTGTTGTCTTTTCCAGAGAGGCCTCATAAAGGAAATGTGGGTAGACTCTGCTTGTCCATGTGCTGTATTGAACTGAATATTTGTTTTGTATTTCCCATGATGGAGGCCACTTAGTCAGGGGGACCTCAGCACCAACACTTGCCTCTTCTGTTCAAAGCATTAACCATCCATCAAAGTCTGAATGGAGCCTCATACTTGCTTTTGGAAAACTTTCTTATGCCTCCTCGGAGTCACTGTTCTCAAGGGTTAATGAGGGGAGGCCACAATTTTTCAAAGGAGACTGGATCTCACTTGTATGAAGTGGGACTCTTGCCAAGGAGGAACGCAATTAGGATTGTTCATCTCGAGTAAACCATAATTGTTTTCTTCCAGTGTGTGCCAGGCAGCAGTGGGGGAATGGAGGTGGGTCCACCAAAGAATGGTGGAAAGACGATATTTCTGCTTGAAGGTGAACTTGGAAGCTCCAAAATGCCCTCCTTTACTACTGGGATTGTCCTAGTGCTTGAAGGAAATTGCTGTGGTTGTGGGGAGCTGAGTAGAATATAGCCCACTGCAATATTAGAGAGTCAATCAAATGCCCCTGATCCTCTTGGGAGCTTTCTCCTAGTACATTGAGTTCACTTCCCATCCATTTTGTCCAGTCGTAATGTGGGTTCTCCAAAAGAACACTATGAGAAAAGCCTACACTTAATAGTTGAACGCATTTCATAGGGATCCCGCCCATTTTTGTTGTTCTGTACCTCCTTTGTGTCTATTTCCATACACTGGATGCATCATGGTGTAAAGCTATTTTGTGATAACAACAATGAGAGAGGTTGAAACCAAATCCATCTCTAGCTACAAGTTTCTCTGGAAATGGATAAAGAGACATACCCATATTTTTAAGAAAGTAGCCATGATTTCCATATATCTAGTACCAGCTATAATGGTAATTCATAGAATCAGAGAATTTTAGGTCCAGGGTATATGGGGAAGTACACTAGTGAGTGTTTCTTTAAGTGGATCTGTCAGAACACTGGCCTCTAGGAAAGGGTTTCCTCCTCACACAAGTTTAGGAAACCCCACATCATGTGTCTTTCCTCTTGAATACTCACAATGAAAAGTCAACTCTTAAGTCAGCGTTTCCCAAACTTACTCGACCACGGAGTCTTTTTTCCCTGTGTAACAGCCCTTAGTCAATGAGTCTGATCTCATCGTGGAGGTCCAGAAAATGAAGCCACTTGTCCAAGGTAACAGAGCCTGTCATAACAGGACAAGAACCCTCTGATGGTGGATAGCCTGCCTCCGAAAGGCTGCGTGTTTATATTGACAGCAAGAGCTCAAAACATTTCGAGATTATTTTTTCCCTTGAAATTTATTTAAAGAACCGTTTCTAAAGTAGCTAGGATCCTACTTTAATTTGGAGAGATTTATCCCTTAGCAGATGGAAAATGTGTCAATTGGCCCATTCAATTTAGTAGTACTCTTTATTCATGTGCATCAGAAATGGAACCTGAATAGTAAGCATGGTGGAGAGAGAACAAAACGCTCACGAGGCTCTCAGTCTGAGGGGTGGGGAAGGGAGAAAGCCAGTAAGCAATTAGACAAGTAGCTATGTAATTACAAATTACGATACATGCAAGGAAGGAAATGCACTATGTGCTGTCAGACGGCGTTGAAATTTGCAACCATTTTTTAATTGACCCGGAGTCAGAAGGGAGCAATAGCAGCTGTTTTTACGGTTGCTCTGGGTGCTCAGCTCAGAACTACGGTCTGAAGCACGTTAACAGCCCCCCCCCCTCTTGTCTTCCCAGACGCGTGCAGCAAAATGAGAGCGCAGTGAGCCGGCCCAGCCTCGCTCCCAGCCCGCCCGACGCCCACCATGAACCACTTGGAGGGCTCCGCGGAGGTGGAGGTGGCCGACGAGGCGGCAGGCGGGGAGGTGAACGAGTCGGTGGAGGCCGACCTGGAGCACCCCGAGGTGGACGAGGAGCAGCGGCAGCGGCGGCCGCCGCAGCAGCGCTATGCGGGCCGCCCGGGCTGCGGGCGCGCCGTCGACGACCTCCGCGCCCCGCCGGGGCCGCGGGAGGAAGAGGAGCGCGGGGAGTGCCTGGCGCGCTCGGCCAGCACGGAGAGCGGCTTCCACAACCACACGGACACGGCCGAGGGCGACGTGATCGCCGCGGCCCGCGACGGCTACGACGCGGAGCGCGCTCAGGAGCCCGAGGACGAGAGCGCCTACGCCGTGCAGTACCGGCCCGAGGCCGAGGAGTACACGGAGCAGGCGGAGGCCGAGCACGCCGAGGCCACGCACCGCCGAGCGCTGCCCAGCCACCTGCACTTCCCCTCGCTGGAGCACGAGGAGGCGATGAACGCCGCCTACTCGGGCTACGTGTACACGCACCGGCTGTTCCCCCGCGGCGAGGACGAGCCCTACGCCGAGCCCTACGCCGACTACGGGGGCCTCCAGGAGCACGTGTACGAGGAGATCGGGGACGCGCCCGAGCTGGAGGCGCGCGCCGGGCTGCGGCTGTACGAGCCGGAGCGCGACGAGGCCGCCGCGTACCGCCAGGAGGCCCTGGGCGCGCGGCTGCACCACTACGACGAGCGCTCGGACGGCGAGTCCGACAGCCCCGAGAAGGAGGCCGAGTTCGCGCCCTACCCGCGCATGGACAGCTACGAGCAGGAGGAGGACATCGACCAGATCGTGGCCGAGGTCAAGCAGAGCATGAGCTCGCAGAGCCTCGACAAGGCGGCCGAGGACATGCCGGAGGCCGAGCAGGACCTGGAGCGCGCCCCCACCCCGGGCGGGGGCCGCCCCGACAGCCCCGGGCAGCAGGCGCCGGTGGCGGGGCAGCAGCGGGCGGCGGGCACGGCGGGAGGCGAGGCGGGCCAGCGATACAGCAAGGAGAAAAGGGACGCCATCTCGCTGGCCATCAAGGACATCAAAGAGGCCATCGAGGAGGTGAAAACCAGGACCATCCGTTCGCCTTACACCCCCGACGAGCCCAAAGAGCCGATCTGGGTCATGCGCCAGGACATTAGCCCCACGAGGGATTGTGACGACCAGAGGCCGGTGGATGGAGATGTAAGTATGCGCGGGTTCGGGCTCCAGCGCCGCGCGGGGACTTGCTTGCCACTGGCGAAATGACTTCACGAGATGAGTGGCCTGTGGGGACGCTAAAAACGTGTCTACCGTGTCCACCCGTGTCCAGGGTAGGGGAGGTTTCCTTAACCTTCGTTTTCTGGAACCACAGGGCTCGGGTGAAGTTCAACACTGTCAGCTCGGAGACCGCTTGCGCTTACGAGCCCCTGAGCGAAACACGGGTGGGATGGAGTTCAGGTGTGGAACGCGTTTTTCAGACCCTTTGAAGGAATGGCTGTAAATCGCTGGTTCCCAAACTCTGCCCCGAGCGGTTTCTCACTTAGAAGGCTGGGGTGCGGCCTGAGAACTTGTCATTTTAATGTCCAAGAAAAACCAAGTCCGGATTGTGCAAGGAGAGACTTTATCGGGAAGGCTTTTTTTGCAAAGGGGAGAAAGGTATTCTTTTAACAGGGGATGGGCCCTATTGCAATAGGAGAACCTCTGATTATAGGGTCTGCAAGGGTCTCTGGGGCTGGGCAAAAAGAGGGTCTCCTTTCTAGGGAGGAGTAAACAGGACTAGAAAGAAGGCGTTGTGGGGAAGTGGGGTGAAAGCCCGGCTTGAATGCCTTGCAAAAGAGCGTATGTTTTAACCCGAGGTCAGCCTGTTCTCCAGAGGCCGGTTGAGGAGGGGGTGTGGGGTGTAGGCTGGCTAAAAGTTCAAGGACCTGGAGGAAGGAGAAAAGTTCAGGTGAGGATTGGTTAGCAGACATTGTGTTCTGACAAAGCTGGGCAGTTCAGCTAGTCACCGTCAGGCAAAGGTGAATTTGGAGGGTCTGTGTCTGGCCTTGTCATAGGTAAAAAAAAAAGGGGGGGACACCTGTGAGTCTTCCGTAAGTCATACGGGTAGGGGGTGGTCTTTGCAGGAAGCCATTTCCAGAGCACAAAAGGGTAGGGGAGGTTTCCTTAACCTTCGTTGTTTTCGGGAATCACAGGGCTCAGGTGAAGTTCAACACTGTCAGCTAACAGGTTTGCAGGTGGTGCTGATGCTGCTGGTCGCGGGGCCACAGTTTGAGCACCACGCCTTAAAACAGCCCCTTAATGGATTGGACCCACCCTTGTGGCATCCTTGGAGGATGTCAGGGAGATCCTGCTGAGCTTTTTCCTGCCCCCGGCTCTGCGGTTTTTCACCGACACCCTGGGTCTCCCTGTGGCTTTTAGTTTAAGTGCTCAGTTTTCATTTCTGGTGGACCCGGGGCACCGTTCTCCCCAAAAGACCTGCTTGGGGTTTAAAACTTCGTTGTGCTTCCTCGGGAAGAGGTACAGAAAGCTATCGCTGCCTCTGCCAACATTTTATTTTCCATTTTTGGAATACCTAAAGAAATGTGATAACATGGCAAGCTTGGGTGTCACAGTCCATTCAAAATAAAGAAGACAACTTTGCCCCCACCACCTGGCGTTCAAGATTCTTTTGCGCTCTCACTTTTCCATTCTCTTGAATAATTTCATTTAAAATGGGAGCTTGGACTAAAAGAAGGCCTAGGAGGTTCAATCTGATTTCATTTAATTCTGCCTTCTGTGATTGCACCAGGTTATTTCTCAGTATATCTTTTGGAGTGAGAAGCCATTACTGGAAGCTCTTTGTTCATCCTACTTAACCGTGAAGGGCTCTGCAGGTCAGGGGTATCATTCACCTCCGCTTTGAGTAACAGTCAACATTTGCCAGTAGCTAATTAAATCGCCGGCTCCCTTAATAAGGAGAGGTGGAAAACCGGTGAGGAAAGGATCTGCGTCCTCCCCAGCAAGGGGGCAGCATTGGGTCAGTCAGTTCATCGTCGCTCCGTGTCTCTCCTCTGTTGTCCCGGCTTCTCGTAGAACTGGTAAGACAGGTGCCTTCATGTGTAGATTTCTTCCTGACCTCCACCTGCCTCCAGGTTCCTCCTGGCAAGGAGGGAAATATTGCAGCATTTTGCACATGTAGTGGGAAAATGGAGCAGGTTTTCAAAGGTAAGGAGCGGGCAAGAGGCCGAGTTCCACATCCTTTTAGAACCTTGGAAATCCATCAGAGAAAAAGATGCAGGAGCATTAGGTCCAGGTGCTGGCTTCCTCCTTCAGCTTCCTTCCACGCACCAGCTCCTTGACGTAACGGGCTTCCCCCCGTTGTCGCTGCAGCCTCTCACGATGAGCCCACAGCACAGCCTATCTTAGGGCTGGGGCTTGCTTTGATTCATTTGAACTAGGAGACCAACTTAAACCTCTTGCATGATGTTTCACTCAAAAGGTGGAATTGATAATAGGACATCAGGTGATGCTTTAGAAATTCATACTGGCAGATATTCAGCTTGATGCTGGGAGATCGGTGAGTAGGGCTTACTAGGTTATGACGAGTTACTACAAAGCAAAACCCAAAATCTGTGCTTTAAAATATTCCACCAGTCAGTTGGAAGCTGTTTGAATTTGTGAGTTGTATTTCATCTGTCCTTCCGTGTTCATGGTAAAGACCTTCATTTCCTGTGTCTTTGATGGTATTATGAGGGAAAAATAGAAGTCTGTACATTCTGTTGATTTCCATCTCAGCATCAAAAAATATTTACTTGAATGCCCTTTCTGTGTATCCTGTTGTAGAAAATGAAAAAGCACAGCTAAACTGGTCTGAGGTCAGTCTGGAAGGTTCTTGTTGAAAATACAAATTACTGCCTTTTCCAAATTAGAATGTCTAAGGGATATGTTTTTTTTGTTTGTTTTATTTTGTCAATTCTTCCTGTGATTCTTCAGCATATAAAAGATTAAGAACCACTGATTCACAGGGGGGAAAAAATGTATCAGGGCAGTTTCACCCTGTACAATCTGTGGATTTGAGACTAAGGTACATGTTTTATTAGCCCAGGTCTGGTTTTAGCAAAGGGGACTGTCTTCCCTTGGTCATGGTCAGCAGACCTAGAGAAATAGCCTTGGAATGCATTTTCAAATGGCATGATCCGGGACACCTGGGTGGCTCAGTTGGTTAAGCATCCAGCTCTTGATTTCAGCTCAGGTGCTGATCTCAGGGTCATGATCTCAGAGTCGTGAGATCGAGCCCTGCATCAGGCTCCATGCTCAGCGCTCGGAGTCTGCTTAAGATCCTCTCCCTCTGCCCCCCCTCACCCCCTCAATGTTTCTTTCTCTCTCTCTCTCTCTCTCTCAAAAAAAACTAACAACAACAACAACAACAACAAATGGCATGATCAGAAGCTACAGTGAGCACTTAGAGGGAAATAAAAAACACATGCATTACCACTTGCCGGCGATAACTGCTGATTTGCTGAATCTGCTTTTAATGCCCCTTCTCATTCCCTCAGAACGCCAGTGTTTTGCTCTTCACTGGGAGCAGACTGGCATTTGTGAATGGGTGAACGTGAAGATTGGACTGCTTGTTAGCCAGGACCTGAGCATGTACTAGAAGCTGAGCACTGATCGAAAATGACTGGTTTTTGGAAACTGTAATGACCTGTAAGTGCTTTGCTTCTGCTAAAGATTTCTCTATTCCAAATATATCTGAAAACTACCTCCCAACCCCCTTCTGGGAAAATATCGTTAAGGAATGACTAGTTCTGAAAAGTTTCATGGCCTACCAGCCTCTCTTTTTTTTTTTTTTTTTTTAAGATTTTATTTATTTATTTGCGAGAGAGAGAATGAGAGACAGAGAGCATGAGAGGGAGGAGGGTCAGAGGGAGAAGCAGACTCCCCGCCGAGCGGGGAGCCCGATGCCGGACTCGATCCCGGGACTCCAGGATCATGACCTGAGCCGAAGGCAGTCGCTTAACCGACTGAGCCACCCAGGCACCCCGTACCAGCCTCTCTTTAGGCAACAGAATCATTCCGAGTGGAGAAGAGAGGCATGGTGGAATCGGAGAGAGGTAGGAGCAAGCAGACGGTGGCGGTTGGAGGGTTTTGGTTATTGTGAGCGGGGTGTTGAGCAGATGCTGTTTATCTCTGCTCTCTCTTAAAGCTACACTAAAATGACAATACGATAATAAAAATGTGTAAAGCCGCAAGCACCGAGAGCCAGCAGTCGAAGAGAACAGCACAGTTTTGGAACACCAGCGTGGTGACCGGCTGCCGTGGACAGGGGTGCTTCCCAGGATGTCCACTTGTCCTCTTCCTTCAAGCATGGGGAGGGCGGCACTGCCCCTCCCCAGCCCCTGGAAGTGAGGCGTGGCCCCTGAAACGGGGGCAGTGATCTGTGGTGCTGCTTCTGGGCAGGGGCAGCTCAGAGCAGGCTGCTCCCCCTGAAGCCTCATGTTAGGATGGCAGGGTCCCAAGACAGCAGAGCCTCTGTCCGCATAGGTCCCAAGGGACCATGATGAGCAGGGCTCCCTGATGACCCTGGGGGACATGTAGCGTGAGAGGGATCCACTTCTGTCGTTTTCAGCCTTGGGGATTTGGAGTGGTTGTTATCACAGCCTGGCCTGATCGATTCTGACTAATAACACGGAGGAGGTTTCTGTTGACTCTGCCATTTGTCTCTGAGGAGGGGTGCTGTGGATCTCCAAGAAAGGCTCAGGAATTTGAGACACCACGTACCTCAGACGGCAGGAGTCTGGCTACAAAAAAAAAAAAATTGAAAGTCTGTCACCAGAGACATTGGATTCCTTCGCCAGCCCGGGCCCTGGGTTACCACTCCCCCCTCAGCCGCACAGAAGGTGGCAGGTTGACTGTAGGGAAGGGGTGACTCAGAGAAATGCTGGAACTGGGGACACTAGCCACAGCTGAAAATGGGAATGAGGCTCCTTATGGAACAGGGGCCTACTCAGCAGTGAGGCTGTGAGAAGGCTGTAGAATTCTTAGCTGTCAGGCTTAGAACACAACCCCCACCCCCCGCCCCCTGGCCCCGTGCGGGAGGTTTCCTCAGGATTCCTCTCTGAGGAAACAGGCCCAAGAGCAGATACATACAGATGCTCACGTTTGGGGACTTCCAAACCCAACACCTGGGGCCCCACCTGATCACTCCGCAGTGAAGATTACTGCCTCTCGTGAAGCTTCCAGTGGGCTTTTGGGGGACCCACTGTTAAATAAGAGTGAACACCCAAGGACCACCAAACATCTGAAGAACGTCTATATGAATGGCAAAGACACAAAACAAATGGGAAGAGGAACTTAAAGAAATAAAGGCCGTGCTCAGAGCAGGAGAAAACTGTAAAACACTTCCTATTCCTCAGAAAGGGGGAGGTAAGGGAGCTAACAAATTAGACCAGGATGCCATCTTAAAAAAAATCCCCCCCCCCAATTTTTTAACTAGAAAATGTGACAGCACAAATTTAAAATGTTTTAAATCTTTCAGTAAGAAGGAAACAAGTTGAGGGAATCTTTAAGTAGAACAATGAAGGCAAAAGGATGAAAAGGAAATAGGAAAACAGATAAAATGGAGAAATTATGAAAAATTGTTTCCTAGAACCAAAAGACATGAGATTTACCTGGTGCAAAGATTTCCCCTGGGTCATTTTTCCATGACCTAGAACGATGAAGTAAAAAAAAAAAAAAAAAAGGCTCGCAGAAATTTCAGAACAGGCGGGAGGGAGAGATTATCCTGCAGGCTTGCCAAGAGCTAGAAACAGGTTACAAAGGAATCCCAGTGGTGTTGGTCTTCTCAAAAGCAACATTGGACACTGGGAGATCTGGTTTCCAGTTGAGTGTGAAGGTGGAATAAAGATGTTTTCAGATACACAGGGTCCCAGAAAACTTACCTTCTGTGCACCTTTTCTCCGGGGGCTGCTAGAGGATTGCTCCCCCAAAATGGGAGCATAAATCGAGAAAGAAGATGAGAGCTCTGGGAAATGGGGGATCCCCCACAGGAAGGAGACAGAGGGACTCCGAGGGTGGTGGGGAAGGAGATCCCAGGTGACAGCTGTGTGGAGGGACAGGGCATCAGTCAGTCCAGTGTGGACCAGAGGCTGGAGGGCTTTCAGAAAGGGTGGAAGTGAGAGATTTCCTCATATATTTGTACCGAGAGGAATCTTGGAGTGTTTTAGCAGAGTTTGGCATAAATTATTGATCAGTACACAGAAAACTAAGCAAATAGAAAAACAGGGCAGGGGCGCCTGGGTGGCTCAGCCGTTAAGCGTCTGCCTTTGGCTCAGGTCATGATCACAGGGTCCTGGGATCGAGTCCCACATCGGGCTCCCTGCTCAGCGGGGAGCCTGCTTCTCCCTCTCCCACTCCCCCTGCTTGTGTTCCCTCTCTTGCTCTGTCTCTCTCTGTCAAATAAATAAAATCTTTAAAAAAAAAAAAAAGAAAAACAGGGCAGTTATTTGCCTCACAAACAATTGTTCCACAGGCAGGAAATGCAATCATATAATGCGTGTGTTTCGGCAGGAAGGAGCGTATGCAGTCTTCAGAATACAAACACTGAATATTGATTAACAAAAAAATATAATATTGGAAGGATAAAAGAAGGTATAGTGTAAAAGAGGTAAATCCTAGTCTCTTTTTTAGGGTTTTTAAAATTTAGAGAGAGAAAGCATGTGAGGGGGAGGGACAGAGGGAGAGAGAATCTAAGCCGACTCCCTGCTGAGCGTGGAGCCCCACACAGGGATTGATCTCACGACGCTGAGATCACGACCTGAGCCGAAACCAAGAGTCAGACGCTTAGCCAGATGTGCCACCCAGGTGCCCCTAAATCCTAGTCTTTTATAGATGCCAAGAAACAATGGCTAAAACTGAAAAGCTAAGATGAGGCAGCGTGATCACACGGTTTATGAATGTGGAAGTAAATACCAGAAGGAATGCTTAAAAGTCTTGGCAATGAGACCATGGAGGGAGGAGGAAGAGGGAAACGGACTTCAGTTTTTGCCAAAAGCTAGACTTTTCAAACCATATTCATATGTTTCTTTGCCTTAAATTAAAAATATAAAAGATTGGAGGGCACCTGGGTGGCTAAGTCGGTTAAGCATCTGCCTTCAGCTCAGGTCATGATCCCAGGGTCCTGGGATCGAGCCCCTCATCGGGCTCCCTGCTCCACGGGAAGCCTGCTTCTCCCTCTCCCGCTGCCTGTTGCCCCCCCTGCTTGTGCTCTCTCTCTGTGTCAAATAAATAATCTTCTAAAAAAAATAAATAAAAATATAAAAGATTGGAATCACTCAGAGATCATTCACTCATTCTTAGTGAAGAAGGACAAAGCAGATCAAGGTGGAGGCTGTTCGACTTAAGGTTGAAGAACCCGAATTGGTACATGGATTTGCACCTGGACAATGAAAACCCTGAAGAGTTCAGGAGCTGTGGGCTTGACAGTGGGCTTAGGGCCTGGAAACCACTGAACGTATGTGGGAAGGAGAGCGGCAGGAATACTAACACCCGCAGTGGGACGGATGCTTGCTGAGGTCACATGTGGAGGGGCTGACTCCTCCTCGGGTTTGTGTTCTTAGCGAGGTTAATGGGGTTTGTCTGTTTGGTTTTTTTTTTTTAAGATTTTTATTTATTTATTTGAGGGGGAAGGGGCAGAGGTGAGGGAGAGAGAGAATTCCAAGCGGACTCCGCACACTGAGGGCAAAGCCCAACTTGGGGCTTGATCTCAGGGCCCTGAGATCATGACCTGAGCTGAAATCAAGAGTTGGATGCTTAACTGACTAAGCCACCCAGGCGCCCCTAGATTAATGGTTTTTATCTTAAAAATGAAATGTGTTCAAGATGCCTTCCTTTACCAGAGTACATTCCGTGGCCCATCCTGCAACATAGGATCACCAGCAAATTGTCCTTTCCCTGCCGATAGGGAGTAATGCTCTAAGTATTAGTACTTAGTCGTCAGTAACAAAAAAAGGGAGTCATTTTTCCATGAACAGTGAGGGTCCTGATCTGACTGGGGTAATTTTTTGGAAAGATGTAATGATCTTACTGTTACAACTTCGCGTTGACCTTGAAATCCCTTTTGGAGAGCAAATAATTCATTTCAATCATGAAAAAAACAGGAGGTAGAAGAATGTGTGCTTTCACACTCTCCCCCTGGATTTGAAATATTGTCTCTGATTATTTAACTCACCTTTAGAGTTGGTCCAGGGAGGCCTTGTTTACAGGACTGAGCAAGTGTCTCCCCGCTGACCTCAGACCACTGCTGTGTTGGAATCACCAAAGCAGACTTGCCTGATGATCCGCACGGCAGAAGGCAAGGTCTCTGGTTGGACCTTGTGCGCTGTGGAAAGAAAGTAAGTGATGAGAAGATTGATTTTTTTTTTAACCCCCACTTCACCTGACCCCACTCCTAGGAGGAATCTTTCTTCACCTGACCCCACTCCTAGGAGAAATCTTTCTCAACTTCTTAAAATGGATTGTCTTACTTGTCAGTGGATATGTGAAGCTGTAGTGAGAAATAGGGAAAAGCACCGAGGAAGGAAAAGAATGACTTTGCCAGAGAGAAATTGGTTATCACTTTCCAGATAGAAATGCAGTGCACAGGACCATGGTTGGTGTGTCTGACGTGATCCCTTAATAAACTGGGGCTCAGGAAACTTCCCAGGAGTCCTTAGAAAAATTGTCGGCTCCCCCCCCCAACTGAGCACTCTCGATATTTTCTGATAAGCGGATTGGGGTTGTATAGGGGAGGGCGATGGGAAGGTGCAGGGAGCAGAACAGATACATCATGGATAATTGAATTCTGTTGTAACCTAATTAAACCCTGGGCCCATGTAGTCCTGGGGAATTATGAAATATGATTTATCTATAGACGTGATCATCTTCGAAATGAGACCTACTCCCATTACAAGGGTAACTGGCTACATGTTCTTAATACAGAATGGAGTCTCTCAACCCACTTTCTTTGGAACACAATTTTCAGTGGCTGCTTTCTTGAGAATGGCCTTCGAGAGGAGGTCGGGATAATGCACTCGGCTGCCTGCTGGGTGTGCCTGGTTGACAACTTGAGTTGATCAGGCCCTGCCAGTGGGACCCCAAAAACCAAACAAGGCTGCTAATGGATCAAAGATTTGGAGGTGGGCTGGACATTTGGGCTTCAGTTTCCTAGACAGAATAGGTGAATATATCTGGGTTATGTGACCCAAGAGCCTCAGCCTGCCTTTCACAGTTGTTGACAAATATCACACAGCTTAAGGGGGCAAATCAGCCTGGACATCGGATTCCCTTTGTCTTGGGCAAAGACAAAGAGATTCCCTCCAGGAAGTAATTTCTTGGTGTAAATTCCAGGCCTGGCTAGACAGACCCCACTGGACTGAGACTAGATGGCTCCTTTGGCACATAAGGATTCCCACCCACCCCCCGCCATCGCTTGGACTCACCTTACTCGTTGGCCTTGCATTTACAAATTCCAGATCTCCTTCTCTTTACCCAAACTTGCCCCTGTGCCACCCACCTGACCACACAGGCTCTCCCTTCTGTCCAGATCATGGTCCCGTTCAGCAGAGCCGAGGCCCCACTCTCTACGCAGATGAGTCCCAAGATTCCAAGCTTCCTGATGAGAATCTCTGGAGGTTGGGTCTTGGCATCGGTATTGCTGAGGTCTGGTCAAAACTGGTAGCCACCCACTTAAACTGAGGCATACAGTTTAGCACTTAATTCTTTACTGTCTTACTTCCCCCTCGTCTTGCTGGCATTGGCCTGTCGCCTCTGTCATTCACCATCGGCCCCTGAAGGCACCGTGTCGTATCCCCTGGGGCACGAGCTCGTCACACACACGGAGCCCCAGGAAGTGTTCGTCACGTGCAAATCTTCGACCTGCCGCGATTACCTTGAGTTGGTCACCTGCTTTCTTCCTCATCAGCACAGTGAGTTAGATTTATCCCCCAGAGCGACCGCGACAGAACGTGGTTTTGCGGACACAGAGTCCTCTCCGGAAATGTGAAGAATCACAAGGGCGGTGCCTTCATTGCCATCATAGGTGAGAGCTCACTAAGCATTTAGGATTGGCCATTGGCAGACGGGGAGTTGGAGGGACTTAGCTGCAGCAGCCTCCTTCACCTTCTCCGGGCCGGCCTTCCCCTTTGCTTTCCCTGCAGGGCTCAGCCCTACGGGAGCCCCCTCTGTGCTGCCCGCTGCCCCCCAACGCCAGCATCCCCAGCGACCGAGGTCTCTGCCTACCCCCCACCGGCGCTGTGCTGTGCCGTGCCATCCGCCTTGTTTTCCAGGGCTGACTGACTCCTGATTAAGGATAATGGCAACCTGCACCACCCCCTCCTCCAGATAACATTTGCCTTTTATCTGCGTCCTCCATTCCAGAGACCGATCGGAGCAAGTCTTTTGAGACAGGCAGACTTTTGAGCACTAACACTTCTTAGAAACCAGCCACTCTCCTGCCAAGAAGGAAATAATGCCGAAATCCTGGGAAGTGAGGGCCCGATGTTAACACCTGCCCCGATCATGTGCACTTTTGTGTCCACTTTTTTTTTTTCCTTTAATTCTGAGAGAGATGATATAATGAGAGTGGAGAGGCATCCGGGCTTCGCCTCCTCCCTGTCCCCTCTCCCTCTCCCCACTCTCTTGAAATCAGCGTCAGCCTTCATGGATTTTTCTCTTTTTTTGAGTGTTGCTAAGAAACTGTTGACCAAGGTCAAGTGCACATGCTAATTCATTAAGACTTGTTAGCAACATCTTATCCTGTTGACCTTGCGGTTGTATTGTCATGCTTAACAAGGGCAAGCGAAAGAACTGGTCTGCTGCGGAAGGAGTCTCTTTTCGTGAAGGGTTCCTCATAAGGTGTATTTTTAACTGAGGGGTTTCCTCCTGCCAATCCTCACCTCCTCCGGGAGTTCTGGCCAGCCGTAGTTTTTTCAGGATCTGGATAGCAAGGGATGGAATAGAAATAGGATCTGAAGTCAAGTAGACAGAGTTTAGGATGAATATACGTTCTGTGGGGGCCTGATTTCCCCCACGTGGATCAATCCCTGGCTGGAAGCAGTGTATTCTTGGTATGTGGGGCAGGGAGTAGTGATGGGGAGGGATGGGGGGAACATTGTCCTGGAAGAGTTAGCTCTATTCTGTCCCCGTTTGTGGCCTGGAAAGGACTAGACTCGAAGCCTCCATATCTCAGTATCCTCCTGGCCTGCTGTGGAAGGGTATGCATCCCAGTGTTGGCTGTGAAAACCAACTTTGTTCCTTTATATGTTCAGAAAAAGGGGGCTGGCAGACCCTCCAGGTCAACATCCCAGAAACTTACCCAGAATTATAACCTTAGAACAAAGGATCTGCTGCCAGGAGAGCAAAAGCGGGCCCCAGCATGTTTCCCCAAGCAGACCTCAGAGACCGAGAGGAAACTTTCCTCCCGGTGGGTGATGTCAAAGGAATAAATATGTTCCCAACCATCTGCCGTGCAAAGTGCCATAAAATGATTGGGCTGAGTTGTTACAGTTGTTCCCCTGCTAACCCTTTTGGGTTTAATTAAACACCAGCTATATCAGGACATCGTCTGTGAACAAGAAATAGGGTCTGGCCGCAAAACTACACATTCTTCATTTTGTTAGTGAGCCAGAATGAGCTGCAACCGCTGGGGAGAGACATATTCCCAAGGTCATTTGCTTGTTGGCAGGCTTCAGCTTCTTAAGGGCTGTAGGACTGAGGGGCCCAGTTCCCAGCTGACTGCTGGCCAGAGGCATCTTGGTTCTCCGCCCTATGGGCACTCTCGTGCAGGGCAGCTTGCTTGATAAGGCAAGCAAGATAAGGGCGCTGAGGCTGATAGCAAGGTGGATGTCACAGTCGTCACAGAAGGACAGCCCATCACCTCTGCTGCATTTCATTGCTTAGACTAAGTCCCTAGCCCATGCTGCTTACCTAGGGAGGGGATGACACAGGGTCTGAACACCAGGAGATAGGGCTCACGGGTCCCTCTGAGAAGGCTGCCTACCACATTGTGTGTCTGTCCTGGGTCAGCAAAGAGCTAGTGAGCTTCGAGCCTGAGGGCCCAGCAGTTGCTGGTTTGTCTGCCCCCAGCTGACCTTGTCAGCCATTCCCACCTCCTCGGCCCTATCTGTTTTGTTGTCTGGCTGAGAATAGGCAGATCCTGAAGTGACCGACAGAGCATGAAGCCGAAGTGGTGTGAAGGGGCCTGGTTGTGCGGGCCAGCACACAGGCGAGGCAGGCAGCCACGTCAGCGGAAGCTGGGACTCAGGAGGGCCTGTGGAAATGGGGCATGGGACGGATTGTCCTGAAGGGACAAGCATGCCCACAGGGATTCCTCACAAGCAGGGGACTGTAACTTTATTCTCAAGGGTCTGCCAGGGTCAAAAGAATTTGCTGTAAAGTCTCCTTCATAAGTTAAGGCAGAGCTTTCAACTAGGGTCCTGATGATCCCACTGGCCTTTGGGGTTGGGGATGACCGGGGCCATTGGGCATGTTGCCACCCATCCCAGCAGCCTTAGCCCAGGGCTCTGGATCCTCTCCAGTTGACCCAGTGTGTTGTATGGATTTATCATTTCTCTGTATGCCACGATGCAGGAAAGGCTGAGAGGCACAGAATTGAAGGGTCTTGTTGGGCTAAGAGACCCATGCAGGAGAGAACAGCCCTGAGGCTCTCATCCTGGCCCCCGAACTTCTCCCTCAGGTGTGGCGTGTGGATCCGATGCTTTATGTGCCCATCTCAACCCCCACCTTGCTGCGGGTGGTTTTCCATCGTAGGTGTCATCTATTATTGATGAGGCATGGAGAAGGCAGTGGTGAATAATTAAGCAGGTCTCAGGTGCTGTTTGAACACTGAAGGGGAGGAAAGAATTCTGAATTCTGTTGTGCCAGCAGGACACTAGGTGTAGATGCTTCTGTAACGTTCCAGAAGGCCTAGGGGATTTCTCTGTGGTTTGCCTGATTTTAAGTCTCACGTGTGATGGTGGTTCTCTGCTTAATAACTGGACGCATTAGAAGCTTTCCACAGCAGCAGGGACGGTTCTGATGGCTTCAGCCTGACCTCAGTGGTTCATGAGTCCAAACCAAAGCCATTTTTAAGAGTGAGAGTGGGGTAAATGGCTTCTCCCATGAGTTGGGAAGAGTCCAAAGGTAGGGAGTGTTCAATCTGGACTTGAGCATCAACACCCAGAGATTTTCTATCTTCTAAGTAGTTAATGGAAATAAGAAAGTGAGAGATGCCCAGGGCTATAGGTGAGGAAGGAATATGTCCTCCACCGCTTAGCATTTTGGAGGGGGCTTTCTTGAATGGGGACCCACAGCTACACGAAGTGCATCGCACTGACCCGGATGATAGGGGCAGTCGGACTGCCAGCCAGAGTGGGCAGAAGCACGAGGACAGGCCGAGAGGACATCTGTTTCCCAGTCTGGCCCACAGAGTTGTCCACAGCACAGGAGACTTGTCAGCTTCGCATGGGTGGAGTTTTCAGCTGTGAATTGTTCAGGTCCTCTGCTTCTCTTTTTTCACCTGTTGACCCCATCACAGCTCACTAACAGGTGGACTCAGACCTGTCAGCATGTGTGATAAAGGGTTTGGTGGGAAGGCAGGCTGAAGCCGTTTCTTTCTTTTTTTTTTTTTTTTAAGATTTTATTTATCTGAGAGAATGGGAGACAGAGAGCATGAGAGGGGAAGGGTCAGAGGGAGAAGCAGACCCCCCGCTGAGCAGGGAGCCCGATGCGGGACTTGATCCCAGGACTCCAGAATCATGACCTGAGCCGAAGGCAGTTGTTTAACCAACTGAGCCACCCAGGCGCCCTGAAGCCGTTTCTTAGGCTGAGTCTCTTGGATGTTCTGTGCCTTTCGTCTTTCTTGCACCCATGTCCTTCCCCATTGCTAAGGCTTGTTAAGAGGCAGATTGGCACTGGGAGGTCTGCCTGTATCCTGCCTTCGGCCCTCACAGCCACCCTGCCCACCTGTTGCCAGGGGCTCCCTCCAGTTCAGTTCCACCTGCCTTTGTACTGACCTTCCTTTACTCTGCCGAGGGCCAGCGGTTATGATCCGGCTCTTGAGCCCAGTTTGGGATTACCTGTTGGTTTGGGTCAAACCATACTGGCCTTGGGCACAGCTTTCCCTTTTGTGTTTGTGTGGCTCGCCAGCCATACCACCCTTACTCAGAGTACATGGATGTCGAAGGCACACAGCGAACCTAAGGAGTGGCGGGTGTCCACTCCCAGCGCCCCGACCCCCAGAGACGTGAGCCCTGCATGGCCGCCGTGTCCTCTAAACTCGCAACACAGGCCCAGGTGCGTTCTGACGCAGGCTAGGAGACAGCCCCCTTTTCCCAGTCTCCACCCCTTCTTTGCACATGAGCTGGATGCTTTTTCACAGGTTCTATAAACGTAGCGGAGTTTAGAGTGTGTGAAAGTTTCTGCTTGCACCTCAGAACTGAGTTTATTTTCCCCAGAAATAGTAGGCATTGCTGCCAGAAGGGGTAAGCCAAACCCTTCTCCCGAACATCAGGTGATGGGGCTCGACCAGTGACGCACGACTGCAGGGGCCCTTCAGGCACCAAGGGGTTAATGCGGACGCCTCGTCGGACACCCCGGGAGGTGGTCCCATCTCCTGTTACAAGTTGCATTATTGCCACCACTGGAAACAATCCACCAACTGGGTCCTGAGGTCAGGAGTTAGCCTCAGCTCACAAGTGGATGCACCAGGGCTGGCCCTGCTCTCCGAGTTGCACCTGGAAAGATGGAGAATTTTTGGATGCACCAATTTGAGTGTCACGAAGAAGAGGTAGGTGGCTCCTAAGGGCTTCAGAATGACGTTTGCGTCTCTGCTCCCGGTCTTCCTCTCCTGGGGCTGTCAGACTGTAAATCCTCTGTGCGTCCCTCCATACTAGGAGTAGGGGAACAGAACAGGAGGGATGAGGAGAGTGGGCAGTACCCAGGGTGGGAGGAAACGTAGTCGGGTTTGCCTGTTGCTTGGAAGTTCAAGATGACCTGTAGAGAGAGGAGGCCACTTGATCATGTAGAAGGATGCCAGGCTCTTCACTTTCTCTCCATCAGCACCGTGTTGTAATAAATGAGCTGCTTTGGGCACTGTCGCCTCCAATTCTGTTCTCTGCGTTGTGTCTTTTGCTTCCACGATGCTGATGACGAGTGAGCTTGGTGCCTTGCACACTAGGAACGGCTTTGCCAGATGAGTTAATGGGCATCATGTACCCTGTCCGGGGCCGGGTGCATAGTAAGCCTTCCGTAAATGGCAGCCGGTATTGTTCTTAGCAGATAATGTGTCATTTCAGCAAATGATGCGCTCTTAGCCACATCTCTTTATATAAACTAAAAGTGACTGTGGTTTTTTCCTCTTACGGAACTCAGGTCCGGAGGTCTGGGAAAGGTAGTGCAAGACCCCGATGGGGAAATGAGACATAGTTTCCCCTATTTGTCCCTCACACAGTGCCATGCATTTCCCACACATACAGTGAGGCCCTTTCAAAGGGTAACATAACCTGTGTTTCCAGATCGGCTTTCTCAGCTGGTAAGTGATCTCAGAAGACAACAATGACTGGTTAATAGTTAACCTGGTGTTTTGTTTTGTTTTAAATCATCTGAGGTCGGGGCTTCAGAAGCTTAGGGCCCTTTGGATGATAATAAAATGAATTATTTGCGGACAGTGAGAGCACCTCTGTGTGAGGAGACTGCTTCAGTGCAAGGCTCTCTGAGGTTCAAGGTGGCCCAGGTCTTGCCATTATTGCAAGGACTCGGGTCTGGGAGCACCCCCATCCCCTGTGGGAAAACAGAGAGTGGAAATGGTTAGAATATTCTAACTGACAGTTATTTCAAAATGTTCGGTTGGTATTAATTGAATCCATTATAAATGTGTATATAAAACACTTCATTAGGCCCAGGCTATTATCCTTTTAATGACATAATTATGCCCTTACAATGCTTATGCTAACTTTCCTACTTCACATTAAGGAAACAGAAATGTGCATTGATAATATAGTTCGAATTGAGAGTGAATAATTACGGATTTCTTTTTTTTTTTAATTTATTTTTTATTCTTATGTTAATCCCCATACATTACATCATTAGTTTTAGATGAAGTGTTCCATGATTCATTGTTTGTGCATAACACCCAGTGCTCCATGCAGAATGTGCCCTCCTCAATACCCACCACCAGGCTAACCCATCCTCCCACCCCTCTCCCCTCCAGAACCCTGTTTATTTTTCAGAGTCCATCATCTCTCATGGTTCGTCTACCCCTCCGATTTCCCCTGCTTCATTCTTCCCCTCCTGCTACCTTCTTCTTCTTCTTTTTTTTTCTTAACATATATTGCATTATTTGTTTCAGAGGTACAGATCTGAGATTCAACAGTCTTGCACAATTCACAGCGCTTACCAGAGCACATACCCTCCCCAGTGTCCATCACCCAGTCACCCCATCCCTCCCACCCCACCCCCCACTCCAGCAACCCTCAGTTTGTTTCCTGCAATTAAGAATTCCTCATATCAGTGAGATCATATGATACATGTCTTTCTCTGTTTGACTTATTTCACTCAACATAATACCCTCCAGTTCCATCCACGTCGTTGCAAATGGCAAGATCTCATTCCTTTTGATGGCTGCATAATATTCCATTGTATATATATACCACTTCTTCTTTATCCATTCATCTGTCGATGGACATCTTGGCTCTTTCCACAGTTTGGCTATTGTGGACATTGCTGCTATAAACATCGGGGTGCACGTACCCCTTCGGATCCCTACTTTTGTATCTTTGGGGTAAATACCCAGTAGTGCAATTGCTGGATCATATGGTAGCTCTATTTTCAACTTTTTGAGGAACCTCCATACAGTTTTCCAGAGTGGCTGCACCAGCTTGCATTCCCACCAACAGTGTAGGAGGGTTCCCCTTTCTCCGCATCCCCGCCAACATCTGTCGTTTCCTGACTTGTTAATTTTAGCAAGCAACTTGTTAATGATATTCCATTCTGACTGGTGTGAGGTGGTATCTCATTGAGGTTTTGATTTGGATTTCCCTGATGCCGAGCGATATTGAGCACTTTTTCCTGTGTCTGTTGGCCATTTGGATGTCTTCTTTGGAAAAATGTCTGTTCATGTCTTCTGCCCATTTCTTGATTGGATTCTTTGTTCTTTGGGTGTTGAGTTTGATGAGTTCTTTATAGATTTTGGATACTAGCCCTTTATCTGATATGTCATTTGCAAATATCTTCTCCCATTCTGTAATAATTACGGATTTCTTAACCAGTTTCAGTTTTCAAAACACAAACACATCTTGGAGCAAGAAAAACCTAATCACGTATTTGTTTCTTTTTTATAAATCTAACATGGAATAAGGTTAATTTAAAACAATGTAAATCAGTAAGGAAAACAATGTACATTTATTTGAGAGAGGGGATAAAGCTGGATAAACCAAGATGCATAGTAGGAAAGCTATTCAGGGATGCTGGAACTAGAGAAGCCCCACACAGGTCCCAAAACAGAAGTTTACCAAAAGGAGTAGAGTAGGTACCATAGCCCACTGCAGGTAACCACACCCTTAAAATTCCATATAGAACCAGAATGTTCAGGCTGGTAAGGAATTGAATGTCCAGCTGCTTGATTACAGTCTGTATGAAATGCTGCCTTTAAGAGCACTTGTTCTTGCTGTGTCCAAGTTACTGTTCTGATCACATGAGGATGCATGATTTGCAAGCAATGTCTGACAAGGAGTCAGACCATGATCAAGAATCAGTGATCTGCACCAGGGTACTGATATCCGTGTGAGCACGTAAGGGCAGTGCTCCATGGGTTCAGAACTAACTCTGTGTATAAACGTATTTTGTGTTTCCTTTCTCTTCTGGTACAAAAAGACTGATTTGCGTGCATCCTTCCGTATGCTCAACACATTTATTGAACTCCTATTGTATATTTTATGGAGAACCTGTATTAAGCTCTTAGAGAAGAAAAAATTAATGAATCACACGTCCTGCCTTCATAGTGCTTATTGAAGTATTGTAGGGGCCGCCTGGGTGGCTTAGTTGGTTAAGCATCTGCCTTCGGCTCAGGTCATGATCTCGGGGTCCTGGGATCAGCCCCGCTCGCCTGCTCAGCGGGGAGCCTGCTTCTCCCTCTCCTTCTGCCCCTCCCCCCAGCATTCTCACCCTCAAATAAAAATCTTTTTAAAAATAAAGTATTGTAATTAAACTATCCTATAGTATTATATTTTAATAAAACCTAAGGGAGAAAGTGATGTCCAGAAGAATGGCACCAGTAAAACCCAAGCAGGTCTCATAGGAGAGGGCTTCTGCTCACCCCAGAGAATACGAAAGATTTCACAAAAGAAGTAACATTGGAAATGAGCCTTTGGAGACTGGTGGACATGTCAGACAAGAGCATGAACAAAGGCATTGCCCCAAAACACTCAGATTCTATAGGAGAAACAGAAAACAGCTCAGTTTGGCTTGGTTTTAGAGAACTGGGAGGGGAAAATGGTGAAGAAAGTAAGGCCAAATCTTGGAGTGCCTTAAGTGCCAAGATAAAGCGTCTAGGATTTCTTCTTTTTTTTTTTTTTTTAAGATTTCGTTTGTTTAGGGCGCCTGGGTGGCTCAGTTGGTTAAGCGACTGCCTTCGGCTCAGGTCAGGATCCTGGAGTCCCGGGATCGAGTCCCGCATCGGGCTCCCTGCTCGGCAGGGAGTCTGCTTCTCCTTCTGACCCTTCCCCCTCTCATGTGCTCTCTCTCTCTCATTCTCTCTCTCAAATAAATAAAATCTTTAAAAAAAAAAAAGATTTCGTTTGTTTAGAGAGAGTGCACATGCACGAGCAGGAAAGGGGCAGAGGGAGAGGAGAGAGAGAATCTCAAGCCAACTCCAGGCTGGGCGCAGAGCCTGATGTAGGGCTCAATCCCATGACCCTGAGATCGTGACCTGAGCTGAAATCAAGAGTTGAACCCTTACCCGACTGAGCCACCCAGGCGCCCCTAGGATTTATTCTAAACACAAGCAGGAACCACTACAGTTTTTGAATCGAGGAATGACTTGCTCAGAGCTTGTTAAAGTGGTATTTTAAAATGAGAGTCATTTCAGTACAAAAAAAAAAAATGAGAGTCAATAGGTACTTAGTGAAAGGTGTCTGGTTATTTTAGTCAGTTTGGGTTGCTGCATAAGAAAGATACCATAGGCTGGGAGGCTTATACAACAGAAATGTACTTGTCACAGTTCTGGAACCTGGGAGGTCTGAGAGCAGGGTGCCAGCACCCCTAGCTTCTGGTGTAGACCCCACCCCCTTCCTGGTTTGTGGATGGCGGTCTTCTCGCCATGTTCTCACATGGTGAAGAGAAGAGAGAGGACCTAATTACCTCCCAAAGGCCCCATCTCCTCATACCATCCCCCTGGAGGCTAGGGTTTTGATGTATGAATTTGACGGGGACACGATTAATTACTAAATAATTCAGTCCCAGATAGATGTGGTAAAAGTGTGTCATTCTTAAAGGATTATTTTCTCCCCTTCATTGGGGTGGAACTCCTGTCACTGAGTTTCCTTGGAGGAAAGGATGACCATGTGCTGGGACTTGACAAGGTTAGCTAGAGCCGGCCAGAGTCTTTAACCAAGGTCCTCACGGTAGAGTATCTTGGTGTGTCAAGGTTGTGCGTGGGCTGTGTTGTAAATTCACACTTGCATATTGCACCTGATTCTCTTGTAACTCCATCACCAGAATAGCTTCACTCTCAGCTCTCGTATTGCAAAATATTCTCCCATTCTTGAATGGGAGACAGCGGGCATGCCAGAAAATGCACACGGTCCTTGTATATACCCCCAGCCTTAGCCAGGAATGAGCTCTTCTTACCAATATACCACTAAGAGTCTTGGGGCTTATAAGTTGATTTAGGGTCTTTGTAGTATGATTTTAGAGAGCCTTCTGTGTGCTTTTTAATTCTATTCCTGAGTAAAATTTTAATAAGGAAGGAAGCAAGAAGATGAGATGAGGCTTTAAAGCATCCCCATGGGGGCGCCTGGGTGGCTCAGTCGGTTAAGCGACTGCCTTCGGCTCAGGTCATGATCCTGGAGTCCCGGGATCGAGTCCCGCATCGGGCTCCCTGCTCAGCAGGGAGTCTGCTTCTCCCTCTGACCCTCTTCCCTCTCGTGCTCTCTGTCTCTCATTCTCTCTCTCTCAAATAAATAAATCTTTAAAAAAAAAAAAAAAAAAAGCATCCCCATGGGTATGTGCTGTCCTTGTGAACGCTCCTCCATGGGGTGAAATACTTGTTACCGTCGGAATCTTACAAGACTCTCGTCAGATGCCGGCGGAATGCTTTGTGCATACACACAGGCGCTGAGCTGACGCCCTGCGTGCATCATCCCCAGTTAATCCTCACATCAGCCCTGGGAGGTGGGTGGTAACTGTTGTCCTCAGTTCTCAGGAGGATCAGAGAAGATGAGGAGCTGCCCAGAGTCAGAACCGTGAGCGGAGAGCAGAATTCAGGCGCTGGTCTGCCAGATGCTGGGGCTAGAGCGCGCAAGCAGCTCACTGTCCTGAAACCTTAAGAGCTTTACTTGTTTGCCAATGTTCTAAAATTAAAACATCCCAGCCCTTTTCAAAGGAGCAATGGAACTTGTACTCCCTGAAATCACACTGTGCTTTGGGAAATGGACCCTCGTATTGGAAAGCCAGGTCACGTTGGATTCGAAGACCAGACCCTGTATCTTAGGAGTTGACTGAGTTTTTATTTCCGCCAACCAACAGGCTTGGCTTCAGGGCCTCCCGAGTCCCCAAGCACTGGGGCAGGAATGGCATCTGTTTTTGCTCCCCTGGAGGCCTCCCTGCCCAGCCTCTGCAGGTCGTCTCTCCTCCCTGCTGTTCCTCAGCTCCCGCTCACACTTCTTAGGGTAGCTGTCATGTCCCATTGTAATCATGTGGGCAAGGAATGTTGTTCTAAGGAATCCTGCAGAAGTTTACCTTCTAAAATTAATCCACTTAGAACGAGGACCAAACTTTCAAAGTATGGGGAGGAAGGGTGGGGGGATTTGGTTAGCACCTTAGCTTGCAAAACAATATTAAAAATTATAAACATAAGCTTAGTAGTTTTATTTATTGACTAATAACATATAGGTTATAATTTCACCTACATGTGAATTCTTTTTTTTAAAAAAAATATTTTATTTATTTATTTGAGAGAGCGAGAGAGGCAGAGGGAGAAGCAGGCTCCCCACTGAGCAGGGAGCCCGATGTGGGACTCGATCCCAGGACCCCGGGATCATGACCTGAGCCGAAGGCAGACACTTAATGACTGAGCCACCGAGGTGCCCTTTATGTGAATCCTTAAAACAGAAAAGAAGTATTAATTTGAGGAGTTGTAATTTTTTCAGAAAGGACCACCGAGTCATACACTAGAATAGCCTTCTTCAGTTCACATTGTGACTTCTGCAGCATGACCGGAAGGGATCCTTCCAATCAGAAAGAGGACAATTTCAGCAAAAACATGTGAGGGCTGATGCAGTTTTCGCAAGGGTCTCTGTTAACTAATTTGATATTCCAATCATGCTCTTTCAAAGCACCTCTAGTATTCTTTCTGTTTTATCGTCTGCTTAATTGTGAACTGGTGTAACTCCACCAACTCTTACCCATGGCTGGTGTGAGCAGTCCTCCAACTGTGCCTACTTCAACTTGCTAAAATCGTGCTTTCTCTTTTTGCAATATTTGCACTTGTACTCTGCAGTGCCTTTGCAGGTTTCTGGTTTTCTGTTTTGTTTTGCTCTGGGCCTGGTGACACCAGATGGTCCCAACCATCAACAGAGACCAGCTGACAGAGACATGGGTCGGGGAGATGGTAGGGTTGGAGGTGGAGGACCGTTAAGGTGGACATCAACATCGCGAGTGGTCAGCTCAGTAGGGACTGCTTTTGTGTCATTGTGACTTCTGTTCTCAAGGACTCGGTGGCCACTGCATTCAGAGGCCACCCTGTGTGTATTTGTATGTCTGTCTCCCCTGCTAAGCCAGGGGCTCCTTGGGCGCAGGCAGGGATCTGGGCCTCCTCGGATGCTGTCCGAATTTCCATGGGAAATAAATGAATGCACAGTCCTGGTGGAGCTCATGTTCTTGTGTCTTTTGACTAAAATTTCTCCAGAAGTCTTTCAGGATCTCTGTACACCTCTCCCGGTCACTGCTTTGCACTCAGTCCTGAGGCCTTTCTGAAAAGGATGGTGTTCTGCCACAGCCCTGCGTCCCAGCCCTGCCTACTCCCATCACCTGGAAAGGCATGTAGGACAGGACCACATCTCTTTCCTCCTTGTTTCTTGGCCCAATATTCAGAGCAGAGGTAGGCACGGACATGTCTGTTGCAGGAATAAATGAATAATCGTTACTTGCACACTACTTCTCTTCCCAGCAAGGATGGCCTAAAAGTTCCTTGAGCTGTTTGCTTCACCTCTACCACCCACAGTACAACCTTGGCCCCTAGGACAGGTTCGATTGGAAATAAAATGAGTGATCGGCTTTCCGTCTGGATGCTTCTGCATCCTGAGGCCATCGCCGGCCTAACAACGGAACTATCCGTCTCCTGTCCTGGTGTTAAAGAACTGAAGTCTTATGGCTGAGTCTTTACTGCTCTGGCAGTAAAATTTAGACCGTAGTTGTGGAGACTTTGCTAGAACACAGTCTGCAGAGGACAAGCAGCTTAAGAAGACCTCCTGTAATTAACCAGGACAGGGAGTTACCGCGTCGTCCTTGGACATTATAGATGCCTCCTACTAGATGTCCTGTGTGGTACGCAGTGAATTTCCCACATTTGCTTCCCATCCTTGGTTTCATTTGCTTGAAATTGAGTATGCAGCTAGTGACCCAGCAGGCATGAGACTTCAGCCAGAGAAACATGTGGTAATAACTTACTTTGTGTATCATATTTTATCGGTTAAACTTTGCCTCCAGTACATTCTTTGAAAGTAGGATGTGTTCTCTAATTTCTGGTTTTCTCTCCACTTCTGAGAGTATGGCAGTGTGGAAGCTGGAGGAGAGGGGCAAAGCGCTTTGAAAGCAGACATTGGAGATGAATCGATACTCATACCTTTATTTAGGCGCCATGGGGGCTGTGTCTGCTCTGAAGGCATTTTTCCACCTTGACTTTGTCAGCAGTGGTGCGTGGGGTGCTAGGCTTCCACAGGTGGGGTCCTAGAGCTTGGCTGGAGCTCAGGTCAGAAAAAGGCAAAGAACCTTTTTTTCTAATTCAAAATGTAGATTTAACATTCCACACATAAGAGCATGAGAGTGCTATCAGAAAAGGGCTTCCCATTGACCACTAAACAGTAATAAAAGATCTGCTTTCTGCAGGTTGGAAAACACAATAGAGCTAGAAAGGACCCTGAAATCATTTATTCAGCAAAGGCTTACTGAGCACCTGCTGTTTATGAGACCCATGGCCAGGCACTTGGGATTCCAAAATGATTAAGACAAGATCCCTGCCAAAGAGTTCGAGGGGGAGGGGAGACACACACATAAACAGATAATGACAAGACCTGACACAAGCCATCAGGGAGAACAGTACCGGGAATAGAGTCCGAGAAAGCTTCAGCAAGACGCATGCCTTCAAATTCAGCACTGAAGGTGGGCAAGAATGTGGGAGAACTCTCTAGATGGAGGTCATCAACTGCGCATGGAAATGGAAGGAAAAGTGAAGGAACTCATTTGCATGCAGAGGGCTAGAGTGTGGAGCATTGAGGGGACGTGGTCCCTGATGAAGGGCACTGCAGATCTCTCCTCTCCAGAGCCCCATGGCAGGTACCAGGTCAATTAGCCTCACTGTGGAGTCTGACCTGCCCCTTCCACATCACAGCCTGCTGTCTGGATAACCGGCCTTCCCACAGCATCCTGAGATGATCCGACGTTTGCAGGGTTGCAGAGAATCCATTTTTAGAATTTAGATTTGCGACAGCAAATGGTTAGATAAGGAAATAGGAACTACTGGGCACTTCTGAAGGTCTTCGTCTTCGTCTTTGTCTTCTTCGTCATCTTCGTCTTCGTCGTCTTCTTCGTCGTCGTCTTCGTCGTCGTCGTCTTCTTTTTTTAATGAAGGTGCTACACAGCCCTCAAACCGAACAATTAAAGAAAAACCAGCTATCCTAGCTTCCCAGGCACCAGACCCTTAAAATCTTTGCAACAGAGAAAATGACTTGGGGGAAAATGGGGAGATGTAAATATCTAAGGAAGCCCTTCAAATTTGAAAAACTGGGAAGATTTAAAGGCACTGAAATCTCATGAGACTTCACTACATTAATTTTGAGTAGTCCAAAGAGAGCTAACTCAGCCAGTAACCCTCAACTCTCTTGGGTGCCAAATGAAAAATTCTGTGTGAGATTTTTTTTTTTTTTAAAGCATGCAGGGCTGTTTTGTTGCATCCAGGGGCTGTGGGGCTTGGGGTCCTTTAGGTCTACTCTTACCCTGTGCCCATCCTCTTGGCTTTATGCTGAAGGGGCCGATTTCTGCATGTGAATGATTGAGAGGCTCATGGGTCCTCACCTCCCTGCCCAGAATCAGGTATATGGGCTCACAGAAAACAAATCCAGGCCTGACGGGAATAGGTCGGGACCATGCAGTGTCTCAGTGTGAATAAAACTGCATTTCAGCACATCATCGTTCAGTTCATTTGGTGCCCCCTGTGTTTTCCTGTAATTCAGACTTCCTGAAAAAGATTTATTTTTTTTTATGATCTCACATAATGCTCACTGAAGCCCCACTGTATATGAACGTGCCCCCTCCCCCACTCAGCATGACGGAGTTCATGGAACATTCTACCTTTCCACGTGGAGGTGCTCGGCTGAAGTTTCTACCTCAGTCTCCCCACGGGGACCAGCTGCAAGAGATCAGAAACAGATTCAGCTCACAGGTGTTATTCTGCTTCCTTTGCCCAGGACGGAGCCCCCCCCTCACATCGCCACCCTTGCTCTGAGAACAGATGCTTATGCGGGTTCTGTTTTAGGCCTTCCGTCAGATTTCACCAACAAACGGCGAAGCCGGGCGTGCTTGATCTCAGAGGACCATCGCTACAGAATTCTTAAGCATCCCTGTGGCTCGCCTGAAGATGCCCTTCATCTTTCAGGATTGCAGGAGCATGCAGAAATGTTTGGGTATCAGCTGGGGAGGGTTTCCAGCACCCATCTCCGTCCCATCCTTGTGCCTGCTCACTTCTTTGGCCACTCATTCGGCGGGTATTTACGGAGTCCGTGCTGTGTCGGGCCCGGCCTGGGGCTTGCCGTTCCCTTCCAGCGAGGCCTGCCTGGGCCACCCACCAGAGGCAGTAACACACCTGCTGTGGACCGTACACCCCTGCATCTATTCTTCTAACCCTTATTTTCAAACAGAGCGTTTAATAAAGGACTTTAGAACTGTTTCGACAGCAGCCAAGGTCAAGCATCCATTGTTTGGATGCTGACGTTTCTCTGAATTTTCAAGGTCTTGTGGATTAAATGAGAAAAAAAATACTTGAAATCTGGGCTAGAGAAATATGGATGGTGTGGTTTCTGGTCATCAGTCCCAGCTGCCTCTTTGAAAATACCTGTTTTCATTTTTACATTTCCATTCAGGTAATGTTGGGCAGGTGATTTTATTAAGACAATGAGTACCTGAAGTCTTTATCTGTGAGAAGAATTTTGAAAACCACAGACCTTTGTGTCTCCCCGTTAGCTTTATTCATTCAGGGCTTTAAGTTCAGTATACTCAGCTTTTGCTATGTTTAAACACTTGGCCGAAGGAGGAAAAGAATGGCTGAGCTTTCAAGGATTCCTTTGAAAACATGGCGAGAATTTAAAAGAAAGCTCAAAAACCCCGGGCCTTTTAGGGACTGTTGGTGGCTCCTCTTGCAGGGAAGTTTTCTCACCATAGAAGTGTTTGTTCCATTGTGTTGGGCTTTCTCCTCTCAACCCTACCCCTGCCCCCGCAGGTGTTCGCGAGCCCTCAGATACTCACTGTGTCCTTCCCTTGCTGTGTTCCAGTCTCCGTCTCCTGGCAGTTCCTCCCCGCTGGGTGCAGAGTCCTCGAGCACAGCCCTCCACCCCAGCGACCCCGCGGAGGCCTCCTCCAATAAAGAGGTAGGGTGCCATTTTGTTTCAGAAGCCACCGGCCTCTGTTGTTTTATTCTTCTTCTGGCGTGAGTTTTCTTCAGCTTCCCACACAAATCCCCCAAACTTCCCCCCACCCCCGACAACCGCCACCACCACCAGGCAGAGAAATTCTAATCTCTCCTTTCAAGCATGGAGTTCAGTGATGGAAGCCACACCATCCAGTCTGATAGCCACTGGCCACCATTTATTTGATTAATAAATAAAATGGAGGGCGCCTGGGTGGCTCAGTTGGTTAAGCGACTGCCTTCGGCTCAGGTCATGATCCTGGAGTCCCGGGATCGAGTCCCGCATCGGGCTCCCTGCTCGGCAGGGAGTCTGCTTCTCCCTCTGACCCTCCCCCTTCTCATGCTCTCTCTCTCTTAAAATCAATCAATCAATCAATCAATCAATAAAATGGAAAGTCACCTCCACAGGCGCAGTAGCCACAGTTCAAGTGCTCACTAGCCACATGGAACTAGTGGTGGTTGTATTGGACAGGGGAGATGACAGAGCATTTCCAGTCGTTCCAGAAAGTTCTCCTGGACCATGCTGGAAATGGAATCTTAAGAACTCCGTGTAGCAGCATCCTTCCTCATGGCATTACGAGCCTCTGAAATGAGGTTGCCATGTGGTTTGGGGAGTGGGCTGGTTTCTTAAATACCCATTTATTTCAGGCCCAAGTGAAATATCTCTCACGACACCAAGGTGACCACTTGCCCTGGTTTACCTGGGGTGCTTCCAGTTCACACCTGTTGTGCAAGCTGTGGACCCAGGGAACACCCCTTTCTAAAGCACTGCTGTCCCAGAGACCGTGTGCAGTGCTGAAAACGTTCTGCTCCTGCGCTGTCCTGCATACAGGCGGGCCCCAGCCGCAGACGCCTAGCAAGATCTTGAGATGTGGCTCGTGGGCCCGAGGAACTGAATTCTGCGTTTTATTCCATTGTAATTAAAGAGTCACGTGTGGCTAAAGACGACTAGACAGTGCAGCCCTAAAGTGCCCCTGTTGGACAGTGAGTCATATGGTCACCCTACTGATGGAGGCCAGCCTGAGCCCCAGCAGAGAATATTTAAGTGAGAAAATGCTGCCTGCTCCCGCTGAGGTTTCTGGGGCTGGGAAAGGACAGGTGCTCTTCCCACAGGGAAGCCGCTGCGTTTTCCCACACTGTTGTCCTTTTACCCCCAGCAAATGCCACCCCCCACCTAGTATTGAACCGGGGTCAGGCGAATATTGGCCTGCACCAGAGTCTACATGTGGGTTCAGCTCACTCTAAATATAGATGCTGCCTAATCAATGCTGAGGGTATGCACGGAACAGGTACACCATATAATGAATGATTGTCTCGTTTCCCTTCCCTTTGATAATAATATTGTGTTAAATGCAGCAGAAGAAAGCAATCTCCATTTTACCCTGAGCAGCAGATCACTTCTAAAGGGAGTCTTCATTAAAATATATCCTTAAACTATCATTGAATATACATCCATTTGCCATTAACTATTCATGCAGGGAGAATACGCTTTAATAATCTGTTTATATTAAAGCAAACAAACATAAGGAGACCTTCTCTGAGATGACACCAACATTAAATATTTTTTTTAAAGATTTTATTTATTTATTTGACAGAGAGAGAGCGAGAGCAGGAACACAAGCAGGGGGAGTGGGAGAGGGAGAAGCAGGCTTCCCGCCGAGCCCAGGACCCTGGGATCATGACCTGAGCCGAAGCCAGATGCTTAATGACTGAGCCACCCAGGCGCCCACACCAACATTAAATTTAAATTTGACATATACTTTGTCCTCCTCTGGTCTTGTCCTCAGACCCTAGGTCACAGGAACAGGAGGAGTAGCAAGGTCACTTTCTGCTGACCACAGATCCCGCAGCTTCGCCTTATACTTTATTCATAGTACAGGGATCGGTGAGAACCAAAAGCAAGAAGAAAGGAATTAAAGCCACAGTGATAATAACAGCAATGAGAGTTACCATTTCTTGAGCATTTACAGCGTTCAGGCATCAGTCCAAGCAAATCACAGGTAGTATCTCATTTAATCCTTAAAATAATTCTATAAGGTAGGAATCACTGTCCTCGTTTTTTGTTGAGGAAGCCTAGAGGTTCAGTAACTTACCTGAGGTCCAGGGCCCACAAGTGGTCAGGCCAGGATTTGAAACCAGAGCTCGTGTGGGCCCAGGCTCTTAACACCAGGTGAAAAGTGCCCCAGGCCACACACATGCTGCATAGACGAGCTAACTTGTATGTCTTTATTCCAATTGTCAGACCTCCAGGCTCTGCACATGGTTCAGTCTGACCTCCTGGAAAATCCCAAAGATTTTGGCCTTTCATCTTCTTGAATGTGGCTTTATTAATTCTTGAATGTTAAGGATCAACTGATGTTCATCTCTGTCCACATGTGAGAAAACAAAGGGCTAATCAGACATCCGAATGTTCAGCATTTGATTATTCATCAGATAAAATAAGCGAGGCAAATTTGTTAGTTTCTCCATTCCTACAGGACTTGGCACATGTTTCTGCATATGCTTAGAAATAATGATGAAAATCCTCTTTGTGTGCAATAATTAGAGATTCTTTCATTTCTTAAAACTCTTTTTTTAAAAAACTTACTACCCCAGAGACTAAAGAAAGCCAGTCATGAGCTTATGAATAGAGAATAAGTAAATGTACCAAATGCCCTCCGTTGTGGCTCTAAATAAAACGGCATCTTTTAGAACTATAGATAAAGTAATTCTTTTGTAGCTTCTGCTAAAATCTCAGGACTGTCCTTGACGTTAGCATTCAGAAAAGTGTCCTAATAGCCCAAGAAAATCTGAATTGGCTTCTTGGATGTACCTGGAGGCTAACCCATTTTGACGAAACAAAATAAACCCTCACTACCCCAGACCCCTCGCTGCTGAGGACAAGGCCAAGGGAGGTGTGGGGAATAATAATTTTAAAGTCTTTGGTCTTTATGAAGAAACTAGTTTCCATCTGCATACCATGAAGTTATGGATTTTTGTTTATTTTTAAGCAGAATTAGACCCGGCTATTGGCACTCACCTGGGCCTGTCTTCTCACTTGGAAAGTAAAACTAATGTAAAGTGCTGTGGAAATTGGAGTTCTCTTTCCTCCTGTGCACATAGCTTAGCTTGGTGTGCATTTTTCTGTAAATGCATTAGCAGCCAATGATCTTTCATTCCCAGTGGACTTGTGTCTTTTGTTTCCTTAAAGGTAATCCTTTCTGAAATGAGAAACCCACCATCCTTGGTGTAACGAACCGTTGCATCCCAGCGAGCACATCCTGGCAGGTTTCCTGCCAGGTTGCCTTGCGTGGTATATTGTGTGTTTAGTGTTAAATTCTTGTCATTGTCCTGAACTGAGTGCGATTCTTAAACCTGGGTGTCTTTGCCTCTGGTTCCTTTTATATGTAATGGTTAATGCTACTATTTTTAGAATGTTGTGCAAGGAGTAAATGGTTAGTCCTCCCTTTGTTGTCTCTATCTTCCACGTGAAGAGCACTGTACACAGTACTATGAGATAGAGCTGTTCCCGTGATGTCCCAGCCCTCTTTTAGGCCCTAACTCTCCCAGCCGCCAGGCACCCCAGAGTTTACCATCAACCTAGGTCAACCTGTTGAGCAGCTGTGCTGTATTAGATACTCTTTTCCTAAAAGGTACATATTTAAATGACAACTTAATACTTGTTAGGCTCTTTTTAATATTTATTTATTCATTTATTAGAGAGAGAACAAGCAGGGGAGAGAGGCAGAGGGAGAAGCAGGCTTCCCGCTGAGCAGGGATCCTGACACGGGGCTCGATCTCAGGACCCTGGAGTTGTGACCCGAGCCAAAGGCAGACGCTTTAACCGACTGAGCCACCCAGGCACCCCAGTACTGGCTAGATTCTTAGCAATGAAAATCTTTAGGCTTTCTGAGGATAACCCTTGGTCATGCAAACCTTCCTTTTTGCTCAGTTGAAGGACTCTTGTCTTTGGCATTAGCTCTTCACTCCCCTGCAATGCTCACATCACCCTGCCCCAGATATATCCACCTCAGAATCTGTGACTGGATAAAGCAGGAATGGATTTCCTACTCTTATGCCACTCAGAATTATTTCTAGGCTATTCACTTATGGAAGGAACCAAATGGTAAGTGTTGTTTCTCTGAGAGTATTTAAACCACCATCCAGTCAGGTTCTAGAAGGCCTCTAGCCGATCATGCCCACGTCCAATGGTGCTGTTGGAAGACTGACCCTTACTATGAGGTCTTAGTATAAGAAATCCCAGGGTTTTCAGTTCACTCCTGTGTTTATTGTGTTCTTATTTTAAGGTAACACATAATAATTACTTACATAATGGAATTTTTAAACCAGTAAGAGGTGAAAGGAGGAGAGGAAAACTAGCAAACATTTTTAGCATAGTGAGAGATTACTGAAGAAGAGACCCCAAGGGAAATAAAATTCTCCCAGGGAATCCAGATTTCAACATATAATCACATTTTTGGTGCTTTTACTAATCCAGCAGTTTTTCACTTAGAAACCCAGATTCTTAAGAATACAAATTCAGCCCTTTGTATTGCTTTGAATTGATTATGGACTTTGGTCTGTGGGATATTTTTTTAAACTGATGGACCTCTCTGTGGAATGTAAGGTTTTCAGATTATCTAAAATATGGATAGATGTTCTGGGCTTTGGGTAACCTTTAATAAGAAATGTGTATGTTTATTCACGCTTTTATTTCCGTATCCAAAAATGTTTGACACCTGGTTAATATCTGTCATTGGCAATCTGTTTTTCATGTTGCATGGATAAAGTTGTGTTAATGCATTTTTCATCATGCTTTGCCCTTTTTGAAACCTCTTCGTCTTGATTACAGTCAAGAAAAAGCTTGGCTTCATTCCCCACCTACGTTGAAGGTAAGAGCTGAAAAGAAAGTAATTGAATATTGAGTCATGCATGAATCTCCTAGTATTTTGGGTATTTGAAGCATTGGGCTATAAGATCCTAGTGGGGAAGAAAGGCCACGAAGTCACTCACTCACAGTCTTAACAGTCTTAGAATCTTAGACTAAAAGAACAATAGTTGTGAGCCTGTCAGAGATCCTCCCCCGACCTTTGCTGATTCTGTCCATGAGGACCTGAGCTTGCAGGGAGGCTTTGGGCTGTTTCCAGCTTAGAGACAGTCATAGGACATCTGAACTCAAGACTCCTTATCTCCACTCCAGGACATCTCTTAACATCCGTCAAGGACGAGTGGGAATGAACTTTAAGGGAGACATTTTCATCCTCTTAATTTAGGGGGGGGAAAAAGACCTTACCAATCATTCCCATCTCTTGCTTAGATGAGTTAAGCATAATAACATTTACCAAGCTTTTACTCTGTGCCAGATGCACACTTTCCATATAATAACTGATTGAATCCTCACATCTGTTTTGTGAAGTGGGCTTACTACCCCCATGTTATGCAGGAGAGAACTGAGGCATTCTTACTCAAGGCGAGGTGGGTAACTTTCCCAAGATGGCGATTAGCGAGTATCAGAGCCAGGCTGTGAACTGGCAGTCTGATGCCACAGCTCTCCAGGTAAAGGGTATTCTGTGCAGGGCAGCCACATATGGTTGTGCAGGTTATTCACTGTTCAAGGGCACCCAGTCAGGAGATCTAGTGGGGCCAGAACTTGGCCCACGCTAGGCACTCCAGCTTGAGCTCAGGCCACACAAATGGAGTGCCTATTCTTCACCCACACAAAGGCCCTCTTTAGCTAGAGGTGCCACTGATCCTCTGCCAGAGAGGATCGCAGATGCTTTTTCGTGTAGGGTAGATTGTCATTTCCTTGAAAGAGGGTTTTCTGGAGATGAGAGAATACCCTGACACCACTTGGAGGCTCTGTCTGGCCCTTGGATCCTGTGCATGAACAGTCGGTGCATCCCCATCGCCTGAGAATGAATCACCAGGATTCGCACACCTCCCTGACCCCGCAGTCCTGAAGCTTAGGTCAGCCTCATAGGTTTGGTTCAGTTACTCAGGTCTCTTTCTTGAGTGACCTGTAAATTACTTGCACCATTTTTGCAAGACTCCAGAATTCCACGAGTACTCCTTGGGGAGTTCCCGAGAGTTTGGAAACTCCATTCTTCATAGTCATTCCACCAGGCTCAGCATTCACGTGGGTCTGACAATGACATGTGTGTGCTTGTTCACCCACAGAGCAACACAGAGACCTCCCTGAAAGGAAACACGTTCTAAGAGGCCAAAATGAAACCTGCGGTTCTTCGACTTAGGGCCATTATAATGTTAAATTTTTTAACTTTTAAAAAATACACCAAAATGAAGTTATGGACTTAGGGCTTTTTTTTTTTCCCAGGTGTGATCTGGTGGCAGTGATGTTTGATTATGATCAGTTTCCCCGGAGGATAAATGGCATAAGATCGTAGCTCAAATGTATAGTGTATTTAGGTCCAATATTTCTGCCTCTCCGCTGGTTGACATTTATACAAATCATTTAAATATTATTTGGATTGCTCTTACACCTCTGTGCATGTCCACACTTACTACGGTTGAAGAGAGAAACTTTCAGGGGATAGAGCCAACTCAGAGATGAGTATACAATACTGGAAGTCCCATAGAGAAGTATGTTGTTAATTCTTACTTTTCTTTGAACATGCATTATTTTCACAAAATAAATGGAAGGTTTTTAAAAGTTACTATCCCAGACGAGATCTTTTTTCTCAATGCCTGGTTGGGCAAAAATGGTATGTTTAAATAACACTTAAACCCATCACAGGAATTTATGATAGGAGACTGATAATCTTTTACTTTTTACAAAGTGTAATGTGGGTGCAAACCTGTCCATGTATTATTTTGGCTAGAAGCACTTCCCTGCTCTACAACTAAACCCATCTGTTGGAAATACCCTGAATCCTTCTCACATCTAGGAAAGTTTCAGGGCGGGAAGCATGTGACTGTCGAGAAGGTGAATAACTGGCCCATAGTGAGGCAGGTTGGCTGCCTACCACTCACTGTCCAGAAGCCTTTCTCGGGAAGATCTAGAAAAAGGCAAATAACAGGTTTCCTTATTTATTTACTACACAGATGCTTTGTGAAGACCTTTCCTAAAACACTGTTAATTTCTTTGTTTCAACCACCGCCTTGCCTTTAGAGAAATGATCGGATTATTTTAAGATTGTACCCTGATAAGTAGCTTATCATGGGAAGCAGCTGGTTAAGCTCAAGATGAGCTCGATGTTGGTGGATAAAAATAAAAATTATTTCAGATTAGCTTTCCAAAAGGAAAAAGCAAATTGTTTCCATTTCCAATTATCTAATTTAAGAGCCTGAGCTTTGAACAGTAGGTTAAAACGTATATTTTAATCTCCCCAAATATGGCGTTCAAGCCAAAGAAAATACATATGTTTTCATTGTAGAATTAAAAGCCTTTCTTGGTGCATGTGTTATAAAGTTATGTATTAGTCCTAGACATGTTTTAATTTCAAGTAGGGTTTACAGATGATTACAGTTAGAATCAGATGCCCCCATTTTAAATATTTTAAACCTAAGGTTTGATTTCAAAGGCCAGTCAGTGAGAACAGAAAATTCCTTGGAATTGATCTGTGTGTGGATGCCAGCCGGGAACATGAGAGCCTGTAAGTCCGCAAGGTCGGCAGCAGGAGACTCCGGCTTTGGGGTAATGTCATCTGCCTTGCAGAATTGGGGTCAGAGGTCATTATAGGAATCCAGACATTCTGAGGAAAATACCCCTTTTCCTGATTTATAAAGTTTGTTTTCCCCATTATGGCTACAATGGGAAGAGAGAGAGGTGGATGATGGCAGGTGAAGGAACTGTTACAATATGGGGTTTTCTAATAAAGCAGCCTCGCTGCTCCCCTAGCCACATGTCTGGCACCCATTTATTTGATACCCACTGGGTGACAGACATGGATTGGACATGAGTGCCAAAGAGGAACATGACATGGTCTTTGTCCCCCAAGAGCTCACAGTCTAACAGGAGAAACAACGTCCCTTGTCACTGATTGCATGTTTCATATTTAAATAAACAATCACTTCTCACAGTAAATGGCCTGGGTGACGTGGATTAGGAGGAAATTGTTCCTTCCCTTTGAAAACAAGGGGTGAGTGAAGGCAGACGCGGGGAGACGCCTCAGACTTGGCAGGGTGTCCGGCAGGGGGAGGGGAAGGAGCTGCACGGTCGGGGGGCTCTGTTAGGGGCACACCCCAGGGTGGCTTCACTCACCGCCGCGGCTCTGTGTATTACAGTTCCTGGACCCTGTGACCCTGAGGACCTGATCGATGGGATCATTTTTGCTGCCAATTACCTTGGTTCCACCCAGCTGCTGTCGGACAAAACCCCCTCCAAAAACGTGCGCATGATGCAGGCCCAGGAAGCCGTGAGCAGGATCAAGGTGAGGGGCTGCAAGGGGTGGATGCAGGGGCCCGAGCCGTCCACACTGGTCTCCCCATACCTCATGCATCGAGTGCCGAGTTTAGGGGAGCGTGGATCGGGACTGTGCACCTGCCGACAGTTCTAAACAGAAAAAAAGTGTGCCAGAGTCCTTCTGTATCAGTACTGTATGTTTGGGGTGTTCCTAATGGCCAGTGTTGAGAAAAAGCACATATGAACATAAGCTTTGGAAAGCTGACATGATGAGGAAGGATGTCATTTCGAGCATTACATCTCCAGTGTGAGAGCTTTATCCCTGTATTTCCGCGGACATAGTGATCAGTGACTTGAACCCTCGCAGGACCGCGTGGGTGAGGCTCGGTCTTGTGCTTTTGAACCAGCTGATCCTGCTCAAGCTAGATTGAACTGGTTTGCTTTAGGCACCACAAACCACTGGATCAAATCTAACCAGAATGAGTCAGTGCCAGGCTACCACAGTTCAAACTAGTTTGAGCCAGTCATAACCTGTTGGAATCTGTTTTATCGTGATTTATTATTTTTTTTAAAGATTTTATTTATTTATTTGAGAGAGACAATGAGATAGAGCATGAGACGGGGTAGGGTCAGAGGGAGAAGCAGACTCCCCGCTGAACAGGGAGCCCGATGTGGGACTCGATCCTGGGACTCCAGGATCATGACCTGAGCCGAAGGCAGTCGCTTAACCAACTGAGCCACCCAGGCGCCCCTGTTTTATCGTGATTTAAAAAGGAGCAAGCCTGTTTGATCCAAGAATTGCTTTCATCTGGTTTAAACCATTCACTGCTAGCTTGAGCCAGCCAGAGCTAGCTTGACCCCATGGAAATGCAGAGCTCTAGAATCTCCACCACAATGCCAGGACCACCTGGAATCCTGGACGGACGCAGGGCTCCAGGGACACATCCCCTGCCATTAAAATGCCACCAGCACTTGGAACCACTGGGCAGCCAGGCTGGGGCCACAGCACCACCGAAAAACCCAGAACCAGGTATTTCAGGCAAGTTGGAACAGGTTAGGACTCACCAGACTTGGTTGTATCCAGCTTCAGCTGGTCAAAATCACATTCGTCCTCAGGGAGCCATTCCCTTTTCCCTATGGTCTTGTGTACACATTCCCCGGTCCCCTCCTGGTGTTTGCGTGGTCGTGTGCAAAGAGGAAGAAGCACGAGTGCAAGGCAGTAACTTAGGGTCCTCATCCGGGAAAAAGTATTTCTTAAGCACCTAAGTGTGCAAGGCTGTTCACGGTCTCGGGAGGGAGGGGAAATAGATCCTTCCCCTCCGCTCCGCAGCACCAGCAGAAATGCATCAAGCCAGCGAATGTGCAGGGTGGACCCAAGCAGGAGGGAAGGGGGTAAGATGGTGGGTGCCCAGCAGTGCGGGGGGGCCCCCCGCGGGCAGACTGACGGGACCAGGGAGCAAAGAGGCACAGAGGTCGTGTAGCTCAGAGGCGGTGTTTCTTGCCCTTTTGCCCACGCTGACCCCCGTGTTATTCACACGCTGGGAATGGAAGCAAGAGGCCCTCACTGTGATGACCAAGCCCCCTGCTGCCTGCTTGTGGTGCAGGTCCCCGGGGTGCTGTCGGAGTGTCCCCGGTCCCCTGTCATTGCGTCCTCATCGAACTGCCGTCCGTGGCCTCCAGGGCCATGAGTCGCTGGCTCCTGGAAGAGGCACTTCTCTCCTGAATTCGGCACCAGTGCTCCCCCGACTTATCCCGTGGTACAACAAGGCCTCGCTGCAGCGTCCGATGTTGCTCCCGCTGCGGGCGTTTTGGGAACGAGGATGTCTAAACCAGAGAGCAGCTCACAGCTGCACAACAGGCCAATGTCACGATTGCTCACGGGGGCCCGCCCGTTTCTTCGGTTGTCCAGGACCCACTCCACCACTTGGTCCAGAATCTGTGAACCTTATCTGTGCCTCAGAGACCCTCCCGCCACAGGGCCCACTGCTGCGGAGGCCGTGTCTTCTCCCAAAATTAGCCTCCGCCAGCATGACGGACAGTGGGAAGGTCCACTTCTCTCGAGGAGAGCCCCACCCCTACCCACAGGGATGTGGCTCCCAGCAGGACGACCCCATGCTACATAGCAAACTGACCTTCGTACCTTCTGGGTCTTTCAGACTCGTTAATGTTACCAGGGGAACATCAGGTTCCCGTTGAGCTGCCCATCCAGTCTTGGCCTAATTCCTTCTAACGGTCTCCCCTTATCCTAAAGAGGTGGCATGAATACCTCTAGATCTCCCCAAAGTCTTCCTGAATTGAGGATGTCCCAGGTGCAGCATTCAGAACAAGAACACACAGATCTATATGAGAGAGCAAGTTACTTTTCAGGCATGTACTTTTCAGGCGAATAACTTTTAAAAACGAAGTCTGTAGGGACGTAATTCCGACTCCTGATGTCCCACAGTTACCAAACAGAGCACGTTAGGGTTTTGTTAAATTAATATTTGTTTAGCAGAGCCCCGTGGTGCCCGGTGGTTGAGCCAAAGAGCACAAGGGAAATGGAAATAGAAACGTTTATTACTCCCAGGTCCCCAGGAAGGAGCCAGCATGCCTCAAGGGGGCCACAGGCTGGGGGTCAAGGCCAAGTGAGGGCAGGCAGAAGGTGAGACAGAACTTGGGGCACCTGCCTTTATGAGGGTCTGTGAGTGGAATACTTTGCGGTTCCTGGGTTTGAATTGGCCAATTCATACCAAAAAGAGCAAGGTTTTGGTAAGCTCCACGGGGGTGTTATCTAAGGGGAGCACAAGGGGAAGGCCCTAGAGGTGAGGCAGACCGTTTATTACAAGGGCTGTCGGGAATTTATATCAAGAGCTGACATTTGCCTGTGACTCGGTGGGGTGTTATCCAGGGCATGCACTGGCCTGAGGGGCTAGTGTCCGTGTCCTAGGTCGCTGCAGGCCCGTGGACCAAACAAAGTGGATGCCGAGGCAGCAACACCAGGAAGCAGCTTCACCTCTGGACACAGGCTAATGGTGCCGCTCACTTCTCCAGCATCAGCAGGAGTGCAAGGACCTGGCATGCCTCACTCAGTGGTTTTCTGACAGATGGGGACCACCACCTCCAGAAGGGGCTTTAGGAAACAGGTCGGGGGCACTTTGGGGTGCCACAGTGTCTGGAGGGCATTTTTACCAGCAGTAGTGGGCCAGAACCAGAAATGCTTGATACCCTCTAATGTCCAGGCTGGGGCACAGGATGCAGATTTAACTCCCACAGAAGGCCAGAGCACCCCTCTGCCCCTGTCAGGAAACATTGCCGGAGCCCATTCAGGTGATTCCCCCAGCACAAAGCAGCAGTCCGCCCCCAAAGGAGCTCCGAAGCCCTCTGAGGCTTTGAGATGAGCTCTCCGAGCTTCTGTCCATCAAGGTTTCAAATGTGTTCAGGTCCGGGTTTCATTCTGGGCACCTTGTGGTAGCCCTTGACTCCCACGGATGGTTTGTATTTCCACTGCTCTGTGACATGTATCCGGTACCGTGTGACCCCGAGGAAGGGATCAGGCACATCCCTGGAACAGAAAGCCATGCCCGGGGTAGGCTCCGCCACCCAGCACCAGACCCACCCAGCACCAAGTGTGCTGTGAATTACAGCTTCTCGGTTCCACAGTGAGGTCTGAGAGCACGCTTTTCCCTTCCTAAAGCCCAGCTTCCCTGATGGGAAACCAGAAAGTTTACTTTGAAGCTTCAGAGGATGGGGATCCACAGTTGATCTGAACAAAGAAGTTAGATGGTGGTGTTGATCAGAACAAGCAAGATGAGGCTGTCTGATTAATCCATTTTAGACCTGCACAGAGCAGAGTAGGCATCTGGAAAACATATATTTATTTTTACAGCAAATTTTGGTAGTGTGAGGAATTCATTAGAGAGTGGTAAAGTTAAACAGGTTGCATTTCATTTGTAAGTATCATTTTGCAACGTGCTCCTGTGCATCTGAAGGAACTGCTGCCTGTCCTCAAATATTTCCTGCCTCCTGTTCATTTTCCATCCATTTAAAGGCCTGTCAGATTGCTTGACTTGACACACAGCCTGACGCTTTTTCAAACTCTAGGTGGAGACTGTGCTCAGACCCACGGTTTATTTTCTGCACCCCCTAGAAAGTCAGTGTCGGGATTGCACCGACATTTCAGCTCCTGCAGAGGGCGCCAGGGGGGCTGGAGCTTGTATCCTGATCGTTCGGGACGGTCTCCCCGGCGCATGCGCTATGGTGCCTGCACGTGCCTGGGAGACCCCTTTATCTAAGGGAGGGGGTGCCACGCTTTTTTCCTAAAGAGAGGCTGACCTTTCAGAAATGAGTTCTTCTAGGCCACCTCTCTAAAGATGCAGAGAGGAAGGAAGCAACAGATTTTACAGCGTCTGTCCAGGAGGGAAGGGAAGAAGAAAAGCTTGTTGGATTGATTTGGAAATCCGTTTAGCATTATCCTCAGCCCCAAGTGATTAGTAATTTCCGCCTTGGTACTCTCATCTGAACAAAGAAGGGTGTTCTCCTGTTTCTGATTACTCCTCCTTTCCCACTTCCCCGCGGGGGTCCCCGTCTTACCCCTCTTTCTCACCTCTGCCTACATGGTTGGTTTGACCCTGTGGATGCGGCTGAGCCCTTCCCCACCTGGAGTCCCGCGTAGACATAGCCGTTTGCGTTGCTCTTATCTCTGAGCAAAAACCAAACCTGAAGCTTGGCTTTCAAAACCGTCTTTAATTTCTCTTCCGTTGGTCGATTGGGGTGCTTATTGGACTTACACTTGGAGTTTGAAGAATTAATATTTTCTTAATTTAAAAGATTTATGGATTTATTTGCCAAATGGGGAGAGAATTTGGAGTTGTGGTTTGGCCATAAATTTTCTACTTAATGTGAGAAGAAAACAAAGGGATTTGGTTCTGAAAGCAAAGTGTTTCTCTGCAGACCCTTGTGGTAGGCATCTCAGGAAATTAAAAAAAACACCCAAGACCCAGTCCTTGACCTTGAGAAAGGTGCAGCCTGGAAGGGAGCCAAGGAGGGTGTTTAAGTAACCAATAACAAAAGGCAGGCTGAGAAATCTGAAGTTAAAAATTTTTTCCATCTATAAAAATATAAATAAGGTGGATCTAAATGCAATAACAGAATTAGAAGACATCTGCCATTTTTCTTAAGTTGTTTTTTTTTTCATCTTTGGACCCTCCCTATTGTACCCTTCCTGCCTTTGTTCATCATTTTTGAGAAGAAATAATATCCTTTTAGGAAGCCCCCATCCAACTAAGGAATGCATTCAAGAGGTGGTTCTCAAAATGGGACCTTCCTAGGGAAGGGAACTTCCTAGAAATGCAGATTCTCAGGCCCACCCCAGTCAGAAACTCATGGCGGGGTAAGGGCCCAGGAATCTGTGTTTTCATAAGCCCTCCAGGAGGTTCTCATGTGCACTACAATTTGGGGAAGGGTGGACCATCCCAGGCTTATGAGGTATCTTCTCTCCGACCGCCCTGGGGCATTCCAGTCAAGCTGAGTGCTTCCCACTGACAAGGTTCTGTTGGCGCATTAGCTCAAGAAACACTGCAAAATATCTCTTTTTTGGATGTTTGCCATATATGTTTTCCTATTAAAGATTTTGAGAAGTCTGTACTAAGGAGATCTAATCCACTTGGTTTAACCAGAAACCCCCATCATTATGTGAACACGGAATACATTATCACTGTGGGATATCTCCGAGAGTCTTAATGGTAAGATTCTCAGGAGCACGTTTTGAGAGGAACTTCTGCCCAACCTGATGGCAGGATCTACAGCCCCGTAGGTAGACGCACCCCACTCCACCTGCAGCGTGGGAACCATGCCTTAACCCTACCTAGAGAACCAAACCTGAAGCCAGGGCAGCTAGACCCCTTGTCTTCCTTCCTTTCCACTACATCCCCAGGCTCCATTCCACCCTCACGCCCGCTGCATTTTCTGCTCTTCGGCCAGAAGACGGGCTCACCCGCTGAGCCCCAACTGAGCCACGGAAACTGCTTCGTGTCCACGCAGAGTGTGGCTTATGTGTCTCCATTCCTCCCACATTTGTGAAGCTCGTGTGAGGAGCTCACAAATGCTGTTGGATGTTTTTCAGTCTATGCATTTGTGTAAGGAGCATTCATTATCAGACATTCTCATATTTGTCTTTACTAGCTTGTCCCAAAAGATCAGATTTTTCTCTTTTATGGAAAGGTTTTCTTGAAAATGTCAAAAATCAGGACTTAATTGTAAAATTAAAATCTCTATCATTGAACCTTGGCGTAAGCCACATGATTTTCCATCTGACTCGGAGAAGTCTGTGATTAGTAAAGAGGATATGAACACTTACAGCAGGTTCTTCATGTAAACTCATGTGAACTTCATGAACTCATTTACTCCTCAAAATGGAGGGGGTGGGGAATCCTGTGAGGTAGGCATTACTAACCCTATTTACTGACAAACTGAGAAGTTTATAGAAGAGAAACTTGCCTAAGTTGCACAACTAGTCTGGGGTGAGACTTCCGGGTTTGAATCTCTATTCTGCCTCTTAACAGCTGTATGACCTTGAGTAAGTTAGTCTCTCTGTGCCTCAGTTTCCACTTCTGCAAGAGGAGAATACTGCAGTGCCTACCTCACAGGGTTTCTGTAAGCTTTCGAATTGCTCTACACGTGAACAACTTAGAAGGATGCTGGCTCAGAGCAAGGGCTCAGTAAATGTCCGCTGGGGAAAGGAAAGCTAGAATCGTCAAGAAGTTCCCTCGCATGACTAACCTAGAGAGGATTAACAGTAAAGGCTCAGTACACGTTGCAGAGTGAGTGGGTGGACAACAGTGCCTCAGTCTGTGTCCTTCGCACTGCAGCTTCCTGGGGGGCAAGCCCTAATCAATCCCACGAAACACGAGGACTTAATTGGATGGTGTCATTCCTTGCTTTATGATACATGCTGGCTTATGTTTCTCCTGGGCTTGTCTGCTACCACAATTTCTCATTCCGGATCCAACCCCCTACCAATGTCATGTGTAAATTTTAAATTATAATTTGTTTCAGGGCACCTGAATATCCTGTGTGGTTGAGAAGATGGTAGTACTTTGCGTAAAATACTTTTAACTCCATAAAAATTACTTCAGAATGCCCTTCATGAAACTCAGTTTGTCTTTTGAATTCTTTCCTCATCACCCATTCCAGTAAAAAAAGAGAATTTGGTCATTCCTTTGTAGTGGACTTATTTTCCTTTGAGAGGACCCTTTCAGATCCCTGTTCCTTAGAGTGAAGAATTTTGACCAATAGCTGGTAGGTTTTGGTATCAAAAATAGTAGAAATTCTTACATTCCTGGCAGGGGATTTCAGGGGAGGTGGTAGAAAACACACACACACACACAGTAGGATCTTACAGCAGTCATTTATCGTGAGGATTAGAGCTGATGCAGATGAGAACACCCCCCAGCAGGACTCTTGGATTCCACATAGGAATCTGCATGGTATGGTGGAGCATCGGCATGGGGCCACTCTTCAGACGCAGACACATTTCCACCATCACACGCAGCAGTTAGGATACCCCTTGCACTTGCTGCCTTCTGACCCTTCCAGAGCAGACTGTTCACCATGGATTCATGACCACCAGGAAGAGCTCTGGGGTGGCTGTGTGGGGACAGGGCTGCCCTAGTTCCCTGGCTATACCAGAGATTAAGTACGTGGTGTTTGGATCGCTGACTCATCCAGTTTCTCCACAGTGAGGTAGAACAGACAACACATTTGACTTATTAATGAAATAGAGGTGTGATGCTGGGAGCAAAAGGGCTTTTCCACAGGTGAGTACCAAGGAGTGTGAGAGAGCAGACGATCTTGCACCCACCCCCATCACTACAACAGTGTTCGTGGTTTGGCCATTGACTCACCATTATTCGTACAAGATCTGTGTGTGTCTAGCAAGCCTTACCATAAGCCAAGAAATTGTATTCTGACTTAAGTAAATTATAATCCTGTAACAACAAACACAAATGTCGTGTTCATAATGCACCAGGCACTGTTCTAAGAGCTTTGCATATATTTATTTTATCCTGAAAAGAGCCCTGTGTTTATCCTCATTTTACAGATGAGGAAACTGAGGCACTGAGACAGGTAGCAGCTTGCGCCAAGTCACACAATTAGTGGGTGACAGAGCCAGGATTCAGTTTTAGACAATCGGCTGCAGTCTCTTTTTTTTTTTAATCAACTATGTTAGCTGCTTATGAGCAAAGAGGGGAATATTACATCTGTTTCTAATTAGGAATAGGCCATATTAACATTACACAAATTTAAAGCAAGAATTACTAAAGATGAAGAAAAATAAAAAGATCAATTCAACAGGGAGACATAAGCACCTTAAGTACATCTGTACCTTATACCATAGATAAAAAATAGATAAAGCAAAGATTGGCACAGCCAAAAGGAGATACAGACAAATCCACAGTAACCGTTGGAGATTTTAACACACCCCTCTTAGTAAATTTTAGAACAAGCAGACAAAAAAATCAAGTACGTAGAAGATTTGAATAGTACCCTTAACCAACGTAATTGACCTCGTTGACAATTGATAGAACACTGTTCCCAACAACTGAAGAAAGCATCTTTTGAAGTCCCCCAGACATTCACCACAGTCCGTCATGTTCTGAGCCATAGGGCTAAGACTTAGCACAGTTCACAAGGTTTGGAATCAGGGTATGTTCTCTGACCACAGTAACAAAAAGATAACTGGAAAATCCCCCAATGTAATAAAATTAACACAATTCTAAATAATCCAAAGTTGAAAATTCACCGGAAATTAGACCTTTTGAAGCGATAACTGTGACATATCGAAATTTGTGGGATACAGCTAATGCGGTACTTGGAGGGAGATTCACAGCTTTAAATAAATATATCAGGGGAAAAAGTTTAAAAATCTGTAATTTAAATTTTCATCTCAGGAAGCTAGGAAAAAAAAATCAAATTTAACCCAAAGAAAGTAGAAGGAAATTAAGATGTAGATGGAAATCAATGAAATAGCAAACAGGCATACAAGAAAATCAACAGAACCAAGTTGGTTTTTTGAAAGCATCCATTGCTGTTAACATTTCCTTCTTCCTATGGCCCCTGCCACCTACTGAATTTTGAGTTAGGAAATTGTAGAGTAGGATTTTTTTAAAGTCTGTCCTCCTCACGCAGAAATGCTCTATGCCACTCTTGATATTAGTTTGTCGATGCCCTTTCGACTTTGAAAATTCTTTTCTAACTGTTCTCCTGTCTCTGTTTGTTCCATGCTAAGCAGATGGCCCAGAAATTAGCCAAAAGCAGAAAGAAGGTGCAGTACAAACAACTTCATCAGCTTGGTGTTATGCCTGTTCTTTTCATTTATTTATGTTTTGCCTTTTTTTTATTTTGTGTTTTTGTTTTCTGCATCCAGCAAGTTTTTGTTCAGATTTCTTTTTGAACCGCCCCATTAGCCAACGTTTCTCAAAACTTAGTTGCCTAAAGTGGCTGTTTTCTGTTGCTCATTAGTCATTTCACATCAGAGAAACAACAGGGTGCAGATTGGAGATGCTAAATGAATCCTGCGGTAGCGTGAAAGTTCCCACCATTGAGGAGCATTAATGTAGCAGGGACTTGGGTCTGTTCAATTACAGTCATGTTTGACTTGTGGATTTTGTCAGATTGCTGGATGCAAAAAAGAAAACTCACTAATAACCATCCTGAGCGGAGTTAACCCTAAATGAACCAGACGGAGGCGCTTTTTTGGTTATGGAGCTTCTAGGTGCTTATGGCTGCCCATGGGGTGTTGAGGCATTTGGGGTTCCTTCTTAATGGGGTGGGTTCAGGAGTGGGGACTGCTTCTGTGTTGCTGTGGTGGTGTATGAACATGAAGACCCTCTTACCAGAACCGCATCCAAATGACGTCGTTTGCACCTGCTACAAACGTCGCCCCCTAGCACTTGGCCACGGGCAGACTCTAAGTGACTTTTCCACGGTCTTGGGTTATGGGTCAGTTGCCCTTGTTCTTCAGCCTGTTGGGCTCTAAAAGCCTTGCCGAAAGGGCATTCGTGATCATTGCTCGGAGAGTCCAATCAGCAGTGAGTTACTGCTTCCGTAGGCGGAGACGCAGAGGGGATGTGGCATTTTTCCCTGTGAGCTCGCAATGCTGGGGCTCGTCCGTGAGTCCATCCTCTGTGGTCCCTTCAGCTCTGACCGTCTAAATCTGGAGTCCGCGCTGCCGTTCTGGTGACTGTGTCTCAGTGCCTGTGTGTGTGAGCTACCCTTGCTCTGTACTTGAGTCGGGTAAGGCGTTAAGCTTTCCCTTGCTGTGCATTTTTCTTCTCAGGCTCCTGAAGGTGAATCTCAGCCAATGACCGAGGTGGATCTCTTCATTTCTACCCAGAGAATCAAAGTACTGAACGCCGACACACAGGTATGCTGGCCTGCCCCCTGCCCCAGGGGTGACGTGCCCAGCCCAGCATGGCAGCTCAGAGTCCGTGCCCGTGTCCCGAGAGCCGCTGTTCGCAGCCGCCGGCTTCCAAACATGCTGGGAGATTACGTCTGCCGTGCCTGCTGCTGGGGGCCGGGGGCCGGGGGGCGCGGGGGCGGGGGCTGCTCTTGGGACCGTTCCCTTAAAGATCAAAGGAACAAACACACCGTGGATGTTGTTTGCTAATAATCTCGTACGTCTTTATGAGGACATTCATTAACTTGAACAGATCAGCCTTTTGAGAAATTGTGTTTAAAATCACACAGATACAGCCATCACCCACGCATCGTTTTACCTTATTCTTTTAACTTCTCCGCCAGAGATTCTACTGGTTATAAAGTGACTGAAATTTTTTCCCCATGTGCCACAGACACTTCCTGCTCTGGCTTATCATCAGCCGAGCGACCTGTCCCCAGGCCTGAGTGGGTGCGTGTAAGGCTACCCACGGTCCACATGTGGACGGCACGTGACCAGTCGGTGGGGTGGCAGGCTCTCTCATGGGCCATCAGATGCTGCACGGGACTTAGCATCCTCTCCCTTGCGCCCTCCAGGAGACGATGATGGACCACCCTCTGAGGACCATCTCCTATATAGCAGACATCGGGAACATTGTCGTGCTGATGGCCCGCAGGCGGATGCCCCGCTCCAACTCCCAGGAGAACGTGGAAGCCTCCCACCCATCCCAGGATGGAAAAAGGCAGTACAAGATGATCTGCCACGTCTTTGAGTCTGAGGATGTAAGGGTGCCTCCCCTGATGTCCCTCCGGGTGACCTGGGCTGCCCCTGGGTGGGCCAGATTCTCTCTTTCTCAGAACCTGAATCGGTCTCATTAATCATACATGAAACAAGTATTTAGTGAGCACCTACTATGTGCCAAGCACTCTTTTAGGGCTATAAGGCTGAATAAATAGCCGAAGTATTCATCATGAGGCTTATAGGGAGACAGAAAATAAAATAGGTAAATATACTTAATATAAAACTAGGTAGGAGTTTTATAAGGAAAAATAACACTGGGATAGGAGCTATGTCAGGTGAGGTAATCAACAAAGCCTTCTCTGAGGAGGTGATATTTAAGGAGAGACCTGTATCAACTGAGAGAGGGGAAAGAGCAAGTGCAAAGGCCCTGAGGCAGGGACCTGCTGGTGTAGTTTGAGGACAGCTTAGTATGAGAGACAAGTAGAAGGAATGTGGTCAAATGGTCAGACCAATGGGGGCCCCAGGAACATCTCACCTGGGCATGAGGGCATTTGGGGAGGACAGTTCTTGGTTGTGTAGGATTGCCCTCCAGACCACAGGAAAGTGAGGATTCCTGCTCCTACCCCCGGGGGGCAGGATTACCACCTGCTGGACCAGCACCAGCTGCTGCTCCTGTCACAAAGTCAGTGATCCCCAACTCCCATCTTTCCAGGTGATGTGGTCAACAGAGAAAATTCATTTACAACAGAGGCAGGGCCCCTTCTTCTGTTTGGCTTCTTACCCCTGTTCCTCCCTGGAACTGCTGGAGAGGTGTCCAGGCTTCAAGCTACATTAGCACTGAGTTTCTCCTAAAGCTTGTCAGGCCTTAGAAGCTCCCTTGAGGGCCAGGGCCACAGCCCCAGGAAGGTCTGAAACCACAGAGCTCCCCCCCCATCCCCCCCCTCCCCGCCAGGAGGGCCGTGTGGGTGCCACCGACTGTGATTTTTTCCCCTGCCACCGCGGAGTAAGCTCTCTTTCTCATATTGAGCAGAGAGCCCTTTGCTCCTTAAAGAAAAATTGCCTGTGGTCGCCTTGGCTCCGTCCAGGAGGCCATTTTTCTCCAGGAGAGCGTTCATCTAGCTGCAGTAAATTGCCTTCCTGCAAGAAGTCAAGAGGCAGAGGCAAGCTGCTCTTCCCCGGGACTCAGAGCTGTTACAGCTGCGGCCGCAGGGCCCGGGAGATGCTCACACTTTCTGCCCTTTTACTGGTCTGCTTCTCTAGAACACAGGCCCCCAGGGACAAGATCACGGGGGGGGGGGGGGGGAAGAGCTTGAAGTGCCTCCCCCAAGCCATTCTCCCTGCTCTTCCTTTAAAGCCTCAGGCCAAGCACGCAGACTGGGAGCGAATGAGTTTTGAAGTTTCTCAAGGTTTCGAAAGTTGAATTTAGAAACTTAGGGCTCATGTGTCCTGCAGGCTGGTGGAAAGGTGGAGCTAATTAGCCCTGCTCGCCAGGCATGCGGGTGCCTACGGCCCTCCGCCGCCTCCGCCCGGCTTGCAGCGTCCAAGGAGGGGTTGTGCTTCCTCAGAGTTCCGGACCGAACGGAAGGATGGGCAAGCAAGCGTTAGGACAGGAGCGGGCCTGGGGATCTTACCCGTTCGCTTCCGATGCAAGCATCGAGGAAGAGCGTTGGCTCCAGAGCTGGGAGAGCTGGTGTGAAATGACAGTGCCCCCCTCCCTGGGCCGCCGCGTGACCCCACAGCAACAGCCTGTGCGCTTGCCCCGCGCATCCGCCCGCGACGCGTAGCTTGCGAGCCGACCGTGCTCCCGACGCGCGTGCCCCCCCCCCCCCCCTCCCCGGCCCCCCCCCCCCCCCCCCCCCCCCGTGCTCCCGGCGTGTCGCCCACCACCCCACCCCCGTCCTCCTGGGCGGCCCCCCCTCCATCGTACTCCCGGCTCGCCCCCCCTCGTGCCCCCAGCGGGCCCCACCCACCGTGTTTCCAGCACGCGCCGCTCATGCCCCTCCCCTCTTACTCAGGTCGCAGGGCGGGGCGTCCTTGTTGTGGCTCGTGGAGTTGAGAAAAGTTCGGCATAGCCACGGAGCAGCTCTGATTTCACCGTCCCTTAGGGGCGTTTAGCCAAACTCCGTGCAGACAAGGAAAGGAAGAGGAGGTTAGGATTGCGTGTGCGTGTGTGTGTTTATAACACGATTTGGAGATTTTCGTTGTTTTTCTACGGAGAGGCAGTCCCACGTGGTGGGTGCGAGGGTGGGCTTTGGAATCCATCTGCCGGGATTCAGCCCCCGCGTCACCCCCTTCCCAGGGAGTGAACACCTTAACTGTCATCCTCTGTTCCCTGCCTGTGCAGTGGGGACGATATAACAGACCTACCATTCCGCAGTCTAAAGCGCTCTGAGAGGGGCGTCTGCGTGGCTCGGTGGGGTAAGCGTCCGACTCTTGATTTCGCCGCAGGTCGTGATCTCGGGGTTGTGGGGTCGAGCCCTGCACTGGGCTCCGCGCTCAGCGTGGAGTCTGCTTGAGATTCTCTCTCTCCGCCGCCTCCTGCCTCTCCCCACTCATGCGCGTGCGCTCTCTCTAAAATAAATAAATCTTAGGGGGGGCGCCTGAGTGGGTCAGTCGTTGAGCGTCTGCGTTCGGCTCGGGTCGTGATCCCAGGGTCCTGGGATCGAGCCCCACATCAGGCTACCTGCTCTGCGGGAAGCCTGCTTCTCCCTCTCCCACTCCCCCTGCTTGTGTTCCTGCTCTCGCTATCTCTCTGTCAAATAAATAAAAATCTTTTAAATAAATAAATCTATGTATGTATGTATCTATCTATCTATCTATCTATCTTAGGGGGGTTAAAAAAAGAGCTCTGAGAAGCAAAAGGGATTTTTGTAGTCAGTCAGCTGATAAACCTGCCTGAACTGCCATGAGACAATTTATAGGATTTGTCCAGCTTACCATGAATCTTACACATTTTGCTGCAGGAATATTACTGATTATTTATAGGGCACTTCCCCAGGTTCTAGTGGGGTTTTTAGGCAGTGTATGATAGATGCAGCTTTTACCTCTGTGATACACAGAAATTTCTAGATTCTGAAACATGGCCTCAAGAGCTTAGGATGAGGGCCTGTGGCTCCGTCCTGCTTCCATCAGTCATAGGCTTGATGTCCAGATTGCTGCAGCGGTCCTCGGATAGCTTTTAATGCACCACGGACACGTGAGAAGTGCCCGGTGGCTGCTGACTGGCCGAACCCATAGCCTGGATGACTTAGTGCAGGAAGACGCTGTCAAAGCCCAGTGCCGGAGAAGGAACCACGGAAGCAGCGTTCCTGTCCTGTAAGCTGTGTGACCTTGAGCAGGTTCTTTCACGTCTCTGGGCCTCAGTCTCCTCACCTGGAAAATGTGGGGCTGGACTCAAGCAGGGGTCCCAAGGGGGCCCAAACCCCCTTTGTACAACAGATGTGATGCCCCGTTACTGTCCTGAGATAAAATTCATAGATAATATAATCTCCCGTTTTGAAAATTTGTTCACAAGCGGAAGTATTGCCATAAATGTAACACAAGAGAAAAAAATAAAAGGAAAGCAAAGCTAAAATAAAGTTGTCCTTCCTACAGTATACAAGTGCTTGGGCCCAGCCTCTCCGGAAGGAATAGCAGAGCCATCAGATGCTTACACCTACTTGAGTAATAGGCTTCGATGTGAGAACGTGGTATTTCGCTGACTATCGTAAACACTTCTGTTTGACATTTTGAATTGAGGGCTCAATAAGAAAATCGATCTGCAGAACACACACTCCTGTAGGATTCTCTCGCTGTGCGGCAAACGTGGGCTGACGGCGCTATGATTTGCTGGCCGCCCAGATACCACGAACAGCATTGATGCTAATGATTTTCCAAAGTCACAAAGCTTATTTCTGGTAAAGTGCTGGGCAAAGCCAATCATCATCATCATCTCTTACTTTACACAGCAGCTGTATTCTTGGAACATTCCATGTGAATTAGAGCCAGGCAATTAATGCCTTTGTGTTTTATATAAATTAAAGTTGAGTCCCGGCCTCAGACGGTTTGCTCCTGGTGTTACATGCATGCGAGCATCCGGGGGGGACATTCGAGAATCGTTCGGGTTGTAGGATGGCTTATCACTATGTAGGATGGTCCTTCACATGGCCATAAGTCCAGCATCTCTGACTCCTGTCCCCTGAATGCCAGTAGCCACCTTGGGGTCACTGTCCTAATGAAACATGTCCCTGTAATTCTGAGCATGGGCTCTGGCAGGGATTCGTGCCACGTGTAGACCCACTGGCCCAGCTGACGCCTGGGGCTCCCAGTCCTGCTGCCCCGTTGACTTCTGTCTTCCCTCTCTGGCTACTGTCTAGGCCCAGCTGATCGCACAGTCCATTGGGCAGGCATTCAGCGTGGCGTACCAGGAATTCCTCAGGGCCAATGGGATCAACCCTGAAGATCTCAGCCAGAAGGAGTATAGTGACCTGCTCAACACCCAGGACATGTACAACGATGACCTGATCCACTTCTCCAAGTCGGAAAACTGCAAAGATGTAGGTACTTCTCTGAGCTCAGCCAGCCAGGCAGAAGGCCCGGGAGTGTGGGGCGGCCCTGCTGTGGAAGGAAGGTGGAACAGTTTGGGGGGGTAGGGGGGGCAGGGGGGAGTGTAGTTGGCAGGATGTTGCTGAGGGCTCGGGCCCATCTCTGGCTCCCCTTTCATAAGGCCCTGTCATTAAAGACCACTTTGGAGGGCCGTCCCCACAGTGGGGCATCCTCTGCTCCTGGCAGTCCTAAGCTAAGTTTGGGGTGGGTTCCAGAGGTGAACAGGACCTGAACCCCGCCCTTACCAAGCCCACCATCTAGGAAAGGGCACGGAGAAGGTAAGTGATGGTGCTGGACACAAGCGCTAGTCAGAGACCCCTGTGCGCGACAGAAGAGAGCAGGGGTTGGGACTCAGGTGATAGATGCTGTGCAGGGGGCAGCCCCGCAAGTTCAGACAGAGCTTTGGAGGAGAACGTAGCCATCTGAGCTGGTCTGGAGGTATGGGTGTTCTTCGGAAAGCGTGAAGGATTTGAGAGGGCTGGGCCAAAGTAACGGAAGCAGGAAGGTCAGAAAGCTCAGGGATTGTCTGGGGAGCCATGGATAAGAGAGCCCTGCTGGAGCACAGGGTGTGTGTGGAAGAGGACGTGAAGAGGCCCCCACAGGGCTCAGGTCAGAACTGGGGGCCTTGAAAGTCTAGCTGAGGGGCTTGGGCTTTATCCAGTAGACAAAAGTACCTTGATGAGAAAGCGATCTTTTTCTTTGGTGATGTAGGTTAGGTGTCCTCCGTTCCCTAGAAGCAGAGCCTGAGACAGGGACTCTTGTTGAAGGGGTTTTGGGGAGAGTGCCCTCAGGAAGAAGCGAGTGTGGGCAGCAGCGTGGTGGGGACGCTGAGGAGGAACGTGGCCTTGCTGGAGGGATGAGCTTCATTCTGATCCAGAGGAGGCTCTGGGTCACAGATCGCAGGGCGGGCTTGTCCCACCTCGGGTCAAAGGGTTTGGCAGGCAGTCAGTCACTGACACCAAGATCAGAACGGGGTGTCTCGGTGCGCTCAGGCCACCTTAACAGACTACAGCAGACCGGGCCGCTTCACAACAAAAAACGTATTGTCTCACTGTTCTAGAGGCTTGAAGTCCAAGATCAAGGTGTCCACAGGGTCAGTTCCTTCTGAGGGCTGAGGGGCAAGGGTGTGTTCCAGGCCCCTCACCCTGGCTCGGAGAGAACGGTCTTCCCCCTGTGTCTTCACATTGTCTCCCGTCTCTGCTTGTATGTGTCTGCGTCCATACCTCCCCTTCCTGTGAGGACACCAGTCATCCTGAATCAGGGCCCACCCTAAAGACCTCATTTTAACTTGATTGCCTCTGTAAAGACTCTGTATCCAAATCAGGTTATATTCTGAGGTCCTGGCAGTTTGGCCTCCAACATAGGAATTTCAAGGGCAACACAACAACCCATCATAGGGAGTGTCTCCCGTTGGGCAGCTCTCCAGAGTAGCGGCCAGCCGCGAGCTTCATCGGCCAAGAGAAGGGACACCAGCCTGAGAGGGGCTTTGTCAGGCCCCAGCAGCCACCACAACGGCGTGTGTTCAAGCCTATGTGTATCCATGACTACGAGTAAATAAATAATACGCTCTTTGTCAGAGGCTTCCAGAAAGTGTCTTGCCCCTTTGTAGTGTCTCTGCAAACCTTCGCTGACTGCAGGTATCCAAACCTGACCCCTGTCTTCTCTGCCCTGCCAAGGAAGGCCACACAAAATTATGCCTATCTAGAATATGGTCTTCTACGTGCGCTTCCAACCTTTTGGTTGTGACAACCTTAGCATCCCTTTTTCTTTTCCTTTCTCTTCAGCTTGCTCCTTGCAAAGAAATGTTTCTATAATGTCTATTTGTTTATTTTTAACTCAAGAATCTTAAATGTGGGAGGGAATTTGTGAAGCTCTGGGGAATGGGGCAGCCTGTGCATAAAATCCAAAAGCTATTTCTGGAAACCGTAATGCACCACCGACGTCCCCACCCACACAGCCTCTCTTCCCGCTCCCCGAGAACTGGGATAAAAGCATCTGGTGTCCTTTGTGTTCATCTGGCCAAGGCAAGATTGCTCATGTGGAGCAAGCTTTACAAGAAATTATACGAACCTGTGTTACATCATTTCTTACCAAATGCCATGGAATCGAGAGGAGACAGGACTTGTCTGGGTCAGAACCATCAAGGAAATGCCTTTCTCCTGTAGTCAAGACAGGAAGTTGGGGGGAAGCTTTGATTTGTGCCCCTACTCTGGGTGGTTGCTGATTCAGGTTTTTGGTTTTGTGTTTTCCTTTTAGGTCTTCATAGAGAAGCAGAAAGGAGAAATCCTAGGTGTGGTGATTGTGGAGTCTGGCTGGGGGTCCATCTTGCCAACCGTGATCATAGCCAACATGATGCACGGAGGGCCCGCCGAGAAATCAGGGAAGCTGAACATCGGGGACCAGATCATGTCCATAAACGGCACCAGCCTGGTGGGCTTGCCTCTGTCCACCTGCCAGAGCATCATTAAGGTACCTGGAAGTGGGAGAAGATGACTAATGTTATACACCTCAGATGGATGATATGTGACTGCTTTTCAGTCATTCATATCATGAACAGACACTAAGTGTCAGGCCCACAGGAGGGAGGACACGGATAAAGGCATGTGCTCGCACTCAGGCTCTGAACCACCAAGTTACTAATATAGGCTCCTCCCTGAAATCGTTCCTAGATCAAAGACAGTATATTTGGCTCACATAACACCACTCTGTACTGTGCCCCTTGCAGGCATCACTAATCAATCACAGCACTCTCTTTTCCTAAGCCTAGATTCAGCCTTAACTGAATTTCCTGCCGCTCGGTAATCCAGTTGCTTAGAGTCAGATAGATGTACTTGAGGTGATTGGCCATCCCTGTTGGAAATCATGGAAATGCTTCAAGTCTGAGAGCACGGTTTCCTTCGTGGTGGCCGTGGCTGTGATCCAAGGGAGCGTGTCATCCCCTGGAGCTTGCATAATGGGATCCACACGTGCCGTGAGAAGGGGGGACTTCTGGTACAGGCTGTGTGCTCCCCCTCACACCGGAGCGTAATTACCTCTTGTTCAGCCCGAACGGACACTCTTGCATAAGGCTGAGGATAGCTACTCACGTGAGACTAAAACGTATCTGAGAGGAAGAAATTAGATGTTCTTCCTAGAAATCAAGCCCCTGCGTGTATGGCGCTTGCTGATGGCATGGCCCAGTAGGAGCATTCCGCCTTCACTACAGCGAATGTCGACCTCAGCTCCATGCCAGGCACTGAGACCCACAGGCAGACTGGAATCCCTCAGGGTTTCCTGAAGGCCTGGGGGCTAGAACTTAGCTCTATGTGTGTATATGAGAGAGAGAGGGGAAAATGAATGAATCCATGCAATAGTTATCCTAAACTAAGGAAAATCACAAAAGCCAACATCCATGGCTGAGCAGTCCGAGGGTGGGAAGTCAAAGTGAATGTGTAAAGGACGCAGGGATAGGTGCCTCTTTGTTTTTAATGAAACAGATCTCTTCTGATGCCTCAAAAGGTTATCTTACCCAGAGAAAAAAACAGTCCTCTTTGGCCTCATTTAATTTTTTTGTTACATCTTACACTTAAATAACTTCTATCCCTTCTTAATATACATCAAAGATTAAAGAACGTAGGGGTGCCTGCCTGGCTCAGACCGTGGAGCGTGTGACTTCTGATCTTGAGGTCATGAGTTCAAGCCCCACATTGGCTATAGAGGTTACTTAAAAAAAAAAAGATTGAGGAACCCGCTTCGAATGTCCGTTTTCATTCAGACATGTTTAATTGGGCCTCCCTTAGGCTGAGCTGAACTATGGAGAAGCCAAAATATTAGCATGCATGTGGGGGATGACTCAATTAAAAGGGTTCAGTGTTGGGGCACCTGGGTGGCTCAGTCGGTGAAGTGTCTGCCTTTGGCTTAGGTCATGATCTCGGGGTCCTGGGATCGAGCCCCATGTCGAGCTCCCTGCTCAGTGGGAAGTCTGTTTCTCCCTCTCCCTCTGCCCCTCCCCGCCACTCATGCTCACTCCCTCACTCTGTCTCTCAAATAAAATCTTATAAAATAAAAGGGTTCAGTGGACCCTAATGGCAACATAGAGGTGAAGTGCTATAAGCATGCAGAGGGAAGAGAATTTTCTCTGATTTTTTTTTTTAATTTCATTTTATTTTGTTAACCACCATACATTACATCATTAGTTTTTGATGTAGTGTTCCACGATTCATTGTTAGCGTATAACACCCAGTGCTCCATGCAGTACGTGCCCTCTTTAATACCCATCACCAAGCAACCCATCCCCCCACCCCATCCCCTCTAGAACCCTCAGTTTGTCTCTCAGAGTCCATAGTCTCTCATGGTTCATCTCCCCCTCCAATTCCCCCCCCTTCCTTTTTCCCTTCCTACTGTCTTCTTTTTTTTTTAACATATAATGTATTATTTGTTTCAGAGGTACAGGTCTGTGATTCAACAACAATCCTACACAATTCACAATACTCACCATAGCACATACCCTCCCCAATGTCTTATCACCCAGGCACCCCATCCCTCCCACCCCCCACCACTCCAGCAACACTCAGGTTGTTTCCTGAGATTAAGAATTCTTCATATCAGTGAGGTCATATGATACATATCTTTCTCTGATTGACTTATTTCCCTCAGCATAATACCCTCCAGTTCCATCCACATCGTTGCAAATGGCAAGATCTCATTCCTTTTGATGGCTGCATAATATTCCATTGTATATATATACCACTTTTTCTTTATCCATTCATCTGTCGATGGACATCTTGGCTCTTTCCACAGTTTGGCTATTGTGGACATTGTTGCTATAAACATCGGAGTGCACATACCCCTTCGGATCCCTACATTTGTATCCTTGGGGTAAATACCCAGTAGTGCAATTGCTGGATCATAGGGTAGCTCTATTTTCAACTTTTTGAGGAACCTTCATACTGTTTTCCAGAGTGGCTGCACCAGCTTGCATTCCCACCAACAGTGTAGGAGGGTTCCCCTTTCTCCGCATCCCCGCCAACATCTGTCGTTTCCTGACTTGTTAATTTTAGCCATTCTGACTGATGTGAGGTGGTATCTCATTGAGGTTTTAATTTGTATTTCCCTGATGCCGAGTGATGTTGAGCACTTTTTCCTATGTCTGTTGGTCATTTGGATGTCTTCTTTGCAGAAATGTCTGTTCATGTCTTCTGCCCATTTCCTGATTGGATTATTTGTTCTTTGGGTGTTGAGTTTGTTAAGTTCTTTATAGATTTTGGATACTAGCCCTTTATCTGCTATGTCATTTGCAAGTATCTTCTCCCATTCTGTTGGTTGCCTCTTTGTTTTGTTGACTGTTTCCTTTGCTGTGCAAAAGCTTTTTATCTTGATGAAGTCCCAGTAGTTCATTTTTGCTCTTGCTTCACTAGCCTTTGGAGATGTATCTTGAAAGAAGTTGCTGTGGCCACTGTCTAGGATATTGATGGATTCCTGTCTCACACTGAGGTCTTTAATCCATTGTGAGTTTATCTTTGTGCATGGTGTTAGAGAATGGTCAAGTTTCATTCTTCTCTATATAGCTGTCCAATTTTCCCAGCACCATTTATTGAAGAGACTGTCTTTTTTCCATTGCATAATTTTTTCCTGCTTTGTCGAACATTATTTGACCATAGAGTTGAGGGTCCATATCTGGGCTCTCTATTCTGTTCCATTGGTCTATATGTCTGTTTTTGTGCCAGTACCATGCTGTCTTGGTGATCACTGCTTTGTAACATAGCTTGAAATCGGGCAACATGATGCCCCCAGCTTTGTTTTTCTTTTTCAACATTTCCTTGGCGATTTGGGGTCTTTTCTGATTCCATACAAATTTTAGGATTATTTGCTCCAGCACTTTGAAAAATGTCATTGGAATTTTGATCGGGATGGCATTGAAGGTATAGATTGCTCTGGGTAGCATAGACATTTTAACAATGTTTATTCTTCCGATCCATGAGCATGGAATGTTTTTCCATCTTTTTGTGTCTTCAGTTTCTTTCAGAGTGTTCTGTAGTTCCTAGAGTATAGATCCTTTACCTCTTTGGTTAGGTTTATTCTGAGGTATCTTACGGTTTTTGGTGCTATTGTAAATGGAATCGATTCTCTAATTTCTCTTTCTACAGTTGCATTGTCAGTGTATAAGAAAGCAACTGATTTCTGTGCATTGATTTTGTATCCTGCCACATTACTAAATTGCTGGATGAGTTCTAGTAATTTGGGGGTGGAGTCTTTTGGGTTTTACACATAAAGTATCATGTCATCTGCAAAAAGAGTTTGACTTCTTCTTTGCCAGTTTGAATATCTTTTATTTCTTTTTGTTGTCTGAATGCTGTTGCTAGGACTTCTAGTACTATGTTGAGCAACAGTGGCGAGAGTGGGCATCCTTGACGTGTTCCTGACCTTAAGGGAAAGGCTCTCATCTTTTCCCCATTGAGGATGGTATTCACTGTGGGTTTTTCGTAGATGGATTTTATGAAATTGAGGAATGTTCCCTTTATCCCTATACTCTGAAGAGTTTTAATCAGGAAAGGATGCTGTATTTTGTCAAATGCTTTTTCTGCATCAACTGAGAGGACCATATGGTTCTTCTCTCTCCTCTTATTAATGTGTCCTATCACATTGATTTGCAAATGTTGAACCACCCTTACATCCTGGGAATAAATTCCACTTGGTCGTGGTGGATCCTTTTAATGTATTGTTGGATCCTATTAGCTAGGATTTTGTTGAGGATTTTGGAATCCAATATCGGCCTGAAATTCTCCTTTTTGATGGGATCTTTGCCTGGTTTGGGGATTAAGGTAATGCTAGCCTCATAGAATGAGTCTGGAAACTTTCCTCCTGTTTCTATTTTTTGAAACAGCTTCAGGAGAATAGGTATTATTTCTTCTTTGAATGTTTGGTAAATTCCCCAGGGAATCCATCAGGCCCTGGACTCTTGTTTTTTGGGAGGTTTTTGATCACTGCTTCAATCTTGTTACTGGTTTTTGGCCTATTCAGGTTTTCAGTTTCTTTCTGTTTCAGTCTTGGCAGTTTATAGGTTTCCAGGAAGGCATCTGTTTCGTCCAGGTTGCTTAATTTATTGGCATATAGTTGTTGATAATAATTTCTAATAATTGTTTCTATGTCCTTGGTGTTAGTTGTGATCTCTCCCCTGTTTCATTCATAATTTTATTAATTTGCGTCCTTTCTCTTTTCTTTTGGATAAGTCTGGCCAGTAGCTTATCAATCTTATTCTTTCAAAGAATCAGCTTCTAGTTTCGTTGATCTGGTCTACTATGTTTCTGGTTTCTAATTCATTGATCTCTGCTCTAATCTTAATTATTTCTCTTTTAATCCGTGGCTTAGGCATCATTTGTTGCTTTTTCTCTAGTTCTTTAAGGTGTAAAGTTAGTTGGTGAATTAGGGATTTTCCTGTTCTTTGAGTGGGGCTTGGATGGCCATGTATTTCCCCCTTAGGACCTCCTTTGCAGTATCCCATAGGTTTTAGACCAATGTGTTTTAGATCTCATTGGTTTCCATGAATTGTTTAAGTTCTTCTTGGATTTCCTGGTTGACCCAAACATTCTTGAGCAGAGTGGTCTTTAGCTTCCAAGTGTTTGAATTTCTTCCAAATTTTTTCATGTGATTGAGTTCCAGTTTTAAAGCATTATGATCTGAGAATATGCAGGGAATAATCTCAGTCTTTTGGTATCGGCTGAGACCTGATTTGTGACCCAGTAGGTGGTCTATTCTGGAGAAAGTTCCGTGTGCACTCGAGAAGAATAAGTATTCTGTTGTTTTAGGGTGCAATGTTCTGTGTATATCTGTGAGGTCCATCTGGTCCATCATTTAAAGCTCTTGTTTCTTTGTTGATTTTCTGCTTAGATGATCTGTCTGTTGCTGAGAGTGGAGTATTGAGGTCTCCTACAATTAACATGTTATTATCAATATGACTCTTTATTTTGGTTAACAGTTGGCTTATGTAGATGGCTGCTCCCATGTTGGGGGCATAGATATTTACAATTGTTAGATCTTGTTGCATAGACCCTTTAAGAATGATATAGTGTCCTTCTGTGTCTCTGACTACAGTCTTTAGCTTAAATACTAAGTTGTCTGATATAAGAATTGCTACCCCAGCTCTCTTTTGATGTCCGTTGGCATGGAAGATGGATCTGCATCCCTTCACTTTCAGTCTGGATGTATCTTTAGGTTCAAAATGAGTCTCTTGTAGACAGCATATGGATGGGTCCTGTCTTTTTATCCAATCTGCAACCCTGTGCCGTTTTATGGGAGCATTTAGGCCATTCATGTTGAGAGTGATTATTGAAAGATATGAATTGATTGTCATCATGTTGCCTGTGAAGTCCTTGTTTCTATAGATTGTCTCTGTAAATTTCTGTTCTATATCCCTCTTGGGGTCTTTCTCCTTTTATAGAACCCCCCTTAATATTTCTTGCAGGACCAGCTTAGTGGTCATATATTCTTTCAGCTTATGCCGATCTTGGAAGCTCTGCATCTCTCCATCCATTCTCAGTGACAGCCTTGCCAGATAAAGTATTCTTGTCTGCATGTTCTTCTCGTTTAGTATCCTGAATATGTCTTTTTTTTTTAAGATTTTATTTATTTGACAGGGAGAGAGACAGCAAGAGAGGGAACACAAGCTGGGGGAGGGGAGTGGGAGAGGGAGAAGCAAGCCTCCCGCCGAGTGGGAGCCCAATGCAGGGCTAGATCCCAGGACCCCGGGGTCATGACCTGAACTGAAGGCAGAGGCTTAACAACTGAGTCACCCAGGCGCCCCTAGGGAGATTATTCTTGATATATTGTTGAAATAATCTCAGAATGACTTTTCTGTGTTGTATTATTATGTAACTGTTTATTACATGTATCTGTAACATCTTTGTGTCCCTAATTTAGCAGTTGTACTACTATATATGTAAAACTAAAATGGGAACCTTACTCTACTCCATCCTTTAATAAAGTAAATCTTTGAGGCACCTGGTTGGATCAGTCGGTTGAGCGTCTGACTCTTGATTTTCACTGAAGTCATGATCTCAGAGTTGTGAGATGGGACCCAGCATCGGGCTCTGTTGGGGCCTGGAGCTTGCTTAAGATTCTCTCCCTCTCCGCCCTGCATTCTCTTTCTCTTGTAGGCCTGTTGGGAAGATTAAGATATGTAGAATGAGTTTACCAATTCTGGCACATCAACATGCAGTAAATGTTGTCAGTGTTGTAGAGTGCCACACGTCCTGCAGTATATTTACAGGAATATCCTATCCTGATGTCACATAGGGCTGTCAGATATCTGAGGTCCTGATGGAGGCAGATTTCTCACTCGGGTAAAGGCATCTGAGAATGCCATACAGACTGTTCACCAGCCACTAATTTTCTGTCTTTAGGAGGACCCAGGATGCCCCACTTTCAAGTCATCCTGGGGCTGCCTCTGTCCAAAGCCCATGGCTGTCCCCTCCGCATGTGTCTGGAGCTCCGCCGGGGTGCTCCCGCCAGAGCAGAGGCCGCAGGGTAAAGCTTAGTACCCTGAATATGTCTTGCCAGGCCTTTCTGGCTTGCCAGGTCTCTGTGGATAGGTCTGATGTTATTCTGATGTTCCTTCCTCTGTATGTAAGGAATCCCTTCCCCCTAATTGCTCTTAAGATGGTTTCCTTGGTTCTAAGATTTGCAAGTTTTACTATTACATGCCGAGGTGTTGGCCTGTTTTCCTTGATCTTGGGAGGGTTCCTCTCTGCCTCTAAGACACAAATGTTTGTTTCATTCCCCAGATTAGGGAAGTTCTCAGCTATGATTTGCTCAAATATATCTTCTAGTCCTCTCTCTCTCTCTCTCCACCCCCTCAGGGATCCCAGTAATTCTGACATTGGACCGTTTCATGGTGTCACTTATTTCTCTGATTGTGTTTTCATGGATTTTGAGTTGTTTCTCCTTGGCCTCCTCTTTACCCTTCTTTTCTATCAGTTGGTCTTCTAGATCACTAATTCATTCTTCTGCCTCATTTACCCTAGCTGTTAAAGTATCTAGTTTAGATTGGATCTCATTGATAGCATTTTTAAGTTCTGCCAATTCAGCTTTCATTTCTGCCCTTAGAGACTGTATGTTGCCATTAATCAATTTCTCCATTTTAGCTATTGTCTTCACAAGTGCTACCCTGAATTCCATTTCCAACATCTTGGTTATATCTGTATCCATTTGTAAATCTGTGGCAGAAGTCAGTCTCTGAGTCTTTCCTATTTTGGGGGTTCGTCCTCCTAGTCATTCTGTTGAGGGGTGGTTGAGGGAATGTACGGAGTCCAAATTATTGACCACAACCCAAGCAAGATGCACCTGTTTTATAGGGACCTTAGGGTTGTCAGCCTCTTGTTCTCCCAGCCTGTCTTCTGGGGGGAGGGGCCTGCCATGCTGTTACTCAGGCAACCCTGTTTGGGCAGAGTTGTCCTGCCCCCTGTGGGGGGGATGGGCTCAGTGAAAACCGGTTTTGGGGGGCTTTTGTTCTCTGGTGACTTTCTGCGTCTCTTCCAAGAGTCAGAGTAGAAGAGATGGTTTCCAACCCTCTGCCTCAGAATAGAGAGATCACAGTCTGTTCTTCAGTAAGCTCTCCAGGCCACACTATCTCCGTTTCTGTCTATGCTGCTAAAAACTGCAGCATCCTGGGTTGTGCGCCCATCAGCTGGGCTCCCAGTCCTCGCCTCTCGGTCAGGGCACGTCTCTTCCCTTTGTGCTTCTAAAACCGCCAGTCGCCCCCAGTTTGCACATGTGGCTCCACTGCTCTGGGTTTCCGTCGGGGAGCTGCCCGAAAGTCCGTTCCCTGCCGCCACTGGTCTGCCAGTCTGTGCCTGGTCCCCAGCTCGGGAGGCTGTCACTCACCGGTGGTGCAGGATCCGCACGGCTCCCTCCCCCTTCCATTTATCCTCCGATATCTGCCTGCGGAATCACGGCTCCCTGCTTTATACCTTGAAACCAACTGCCTGCGATATTCTGTTTGTAGAGATCCAGATATATCTTCTTACATCTCAGGCTGATTTCATGGGTGTTCAGAGTGGTCTGGTAGATATCCAGCTCAATTCTGGGGACCGGTTGGAATTGAGTATTCCTCTCCCCCCGAGTATTCTGTAGTTTTCTGAGTACAGATTCTCTGCTTCTTTGGTTAGATTTATTCTTAGGTATCTTATGGTTTTGGGTGCAATTGTAAATGGGATCGACTTCTTAAATTCTCTTTCTTCTATCTTGTTGGTGTATAGAAATGTCACTGATTTCTGTGGATTGATTTTATGTCCTGCCACTTTGCTGAATTCCTGTATGAGTTCTAGTAGTTTTGGGATGGAGTCTTTTGGGTTTTCCACATAAAGTATCATATTATCTGCAAAGAGTGAGAGTATGACTTCTTCTTTGCTGATTTGGATGCCTTTTATTTCTTTTATCTGATTGCTGAGGCTAGGATTTCTAGTACTATGTTGAGCAGCAGTGGTGACAGTGGGCATGCCTGCCATGTTCCTGACCTTAGGGGGAAAGCTCTCAGTTTTTCCCCATTGAGAATGATATTTACTGTGGGTTTTCGTAGATGGCTTTTAGGATATTGAGGTGTGTACCCTCTTTTGCTATTCTCTGAAGAGTTTTAATCAAGAAAGGATATTATACTTTATCAAATGCTTTTTCTGCATCTATTGAGAGGATCATACGGTTCTTGTTCTTTCTTTTATTAACATACTGTATCACATTGATTTGTGAATGTTGAACCAACCTTGCAGCCCAGGAATAAATCCCACTTGGTTGTGGTGAATAATCCTTTTAATGCACTGTTGGATCCTATTGGCTAGTATTTTGGTGACAATTTTTGCATCCATGTTTATCAGGGATACAGGCGTGTAATCCTTTTTGATGGGGTCTTTGTCTGGTTTTGGCATCAAGGTAATGTTGGCCTCATAAAATGAGTTTGGAAGTTTTCCTTCCATTTCTATTTTTTTGGAACAATTTCAGAAGAGTAAGTATTAATTCTTCTTTAAATGTTTGGTAGAGGGGCACCTGGGTGGCTCAGTCATTAAGCATCTGCTTTTGGCTCAGGTCATGATCCCAGGTTCCTGGGATTGAGCCCCACATCAGGCTCCCTTCTCAGCAGGAAGCCTGCTTCTCCCTCTCCCACTCCCCCTGCTTGTGCTCCTGCTCTCACTCTCTCTCTCTGTCAAATAAATAAATTAAAAAATCTTTTTTAAAAAATCTTTTTTAAAAAATGGTAAAACTCCCCTGGGAAGCCATCTGGCCCTGGGCTCTTGTTGGGAGATTTTTGATTACTGCTTCAATTTCCTTACTGGTTATAGGTCTGTTCAGGTTTTCTGTTTCTTCCTGGTTCAGTTTTGGTAGATTATACATCTCTAGGAATGCATCCATTTCTTCCAGATTCTCTAATTTGCTGGCATAGAGTTGCTCATACTATGTTCTTATAATTCTTTGTATTTCTTTGGTTTTGGTTGTGATCTCTCCTCTTTCATTCATGATTTTATTTATTTGAGTCATTTCTCTTTTCTTTTTGATAAGTCTGGCCAGGGGTTTATCAATCTTATTAATTCTTTCAAAGAACCAGCTCCTAGTTTCATTGATCTGTTCTACTGTTCTTTTGGTTTCTATTTCATTGATTTCTGCTCTGATCTTTATTATTTCTCTTCTTCTGCTGGGCGTAGGCTTTATTTGCTATTCTTTCTCCAGCTCCTTTAGGTGTAAGGTTAGGTTGTGTATTTGAGACCTTTCTTATTTCTTGAGAAAGGCTTGTATTGCTATATACTTTCCTCTTAGGACCGCCTTTGCTGCATCCCAAAGGTTTTGAACAGTTATGTTTTCATTTTCATTTGTTTCCATGAATTTTTTTAATTCTTCTTTAATTTTCTGGTTGGCCCATTCATTCTTTAGTAGGATGCTCTTTAGCCTCCATGCATTTGAGTTCTTTCTGACTTTCCTCTTGTGATTGAGTTCTAGTTTCAAAGCATTGTGGACCAAAAATACGCAGCAAATGATCCCAATCTTTTGGTACCGGTTGAGACCTGATTCATGACCTAGGATGTGATGTATTCTAGAGAATGTTCCATGGGCACTAGAGAAGAATGTGTATTCTGTTGCTTTGGGATGGAATGTTCTGAATATGTCTGTGAAGTCCATTTGGTCCAGTGTGTCATTTAAAGCCTTTATTTCCTTGTTGATCTTTTGCTTAGATGATCTGTCCATTTCAGTGAGGGGGTGTTAAAGTCCCCTACTATTATTGTATTGTTGTCAATGTGTTTCTTTGCTTTTGTTATTAATTGGATTATATAATTGGCTGCTCCCATGTTAGGGGCATAGATAGTTAAAATTGTTAGATCTTCTTGTTGGATAGACCCTTTAAGTAGGATATAGTGTCCTTCCTCATCTCTTATTATAGTCTTTGGTTTAAAATCTAATTTGTCTGAAATAAGGATTGCCACCCCAGCTTTCTTTTGGTGTCCATTAGCATGGTAAATGGTTTTCCACCCCCTCACTTTCAATCTGGGGGTGTCTCTGGGTCTAAAATGAGTCTCTGGCAGACAGCATATCGATGGGTCTTGTTTTTTAATCCAATCTGATAGCCTGTGTCTTTTGATTGGGGCATTTAGCCCATTTACATTCAGGGTAACTATTGAAAGATATGAATTTAGTGCCATTGTATTGCCTGTAAGGTGACTGTTACTGTATATTGTCTCTGTTCCTTTCTGGTCTGTGTTACTTTTAGGTTCTCTCTTTGCTTAGAGGACCCCTTTCAATATTTCATGTAGGGCTGCTTTGGTGTTTGCAAATTCTTTTAGTTTTTTTTGTCCTGGAAGCCCTTTATCTGTACTTCTATTTTCAATGACAGCCTAGCTGGATATAGTATTCTTGGCTACATATTTTTCTCATTTAGTGCTCTGAATATATCCTGCCAGTGCTTTCTGGCCTGCCAGGTGTCTGTGGGTAGGTGTGCTGCCAATCTAATGTTTCTACCATTGTAGGTTACAGACCTCCTGTCCTGAGCTGCTTTCAGGATTTTCTCTTTGTCTCTGAGACTTGTAAGTTTTACTATTAGATGTCAGGATGTTGACCTATTTTTACTGATTTTGAGGGGGGTTCTCTGTGCCTCCTGGATTTTGATGCCTGTTTCCTTCCCCAAATTAGGGAAATTCTCTGCTATAATTTGCTCCAATATACCTTCTCCCCCCCCCCCCTTTCTTTTTCTTCTGGGATCCCAATTATTCTAATATTGTTTCGTCTTATGGTATCACTTATCTCTCGAATTCTGCCCTCGTGATCCAGTAGTTGTTTATCTCTCTTTTTCTCAGCTTCTTTATTTTCCATCATTTGGTCTTGTATATCACTGATTCTCTCTTCTGCCTCATTTATCCTAGCAGTTAGAGCCTCCATTTTTTATTGCACCTCATTAATAGCCTTTTTGATTTCGACTTGGTTAGATTTTAGTTCTTTTATTTCTCCAGAAAGGGATTCTTTAGTATCTTCCATGCTTTTTTCAAGCCCAGCTAGTATCTTTATAATCATCATTCTAAACACTATTTCTGACATCTTACTAATGCCCATATTGATTAGGTCCCTGGCAGTCGGTACTGCCTCTTGTTCTTTTTTTTGAGGTGAGTTTTTCTGTCTTGCCATTTTGTCCAGAGAGTAGATGAATGAAAGAACAAAATGCTAAAAGCATAACAACGACTCCAGAGAAGTAGACACTAAACATATCAGAAGAGACCTGAAACTGGGGGGAAAAGAAAGGGAAAGAAAAAAAAAATATATGATCAGGCTGGTGAATAGATGAGAGCCACACACTAGATTTTGGGTGTATTTTCGTCTGTTAGAAGAAGCTGCCTCCCAAATTTTAAAGAAGGAAAAACTTATGTATGTACAAAAATAAGGGTAAATATGATGAAGGGATGGAATATGACTATAAAGATGAAAATTATAAAAGATTTTATAAAAGGAATTGATAAGTTGGTTGAAAAAATAAAATTAAAAAAAATAAAAGGGATAGAGAATGTGATCAGGCGGGAGACTAGAACAAAGCCATACACTAGAGATTTAGGGTATATTTTGGTCTGTTAGAAGAAACTGTATCCCAAAATTTTAAAGAGAGAAAAACATACACATACACACACACATACACACACACACAAAATAAGGTTAACTACAATGAAAGGATAGAATATGACTTTAAAAAGGAATTGATAAGATGTTTAAAAAGGGGAAAAGAAAAAGGAAAAAATAAAATTTAAAAAATTAACTTTGAAAGACTAAAGAATCATGGTAAAAAAGCCATGGATTCTATGTGCAGTATTCTCCTAGGGCTGGAGTTCTGCCATTCTCATTGATCGGTAAACTTGGTCTTGGCTGGCTGTTCTTGCTGATCTTCTGGGGGAGGCCCTGTTGCCGTGGTTCCCAAATGTCTTTGCCGGAGGCGGAATTGCCCCGCCCGTGCCCGGTCCACGCTAAGTAATCTGCTGGGTTTGTTCTCGGGAGCTTTTGTTCCCTGCAAGCTTTCCGTATAGCTTTGGAGGCCGAGAGTGAAAATGGCGGCCTCCCAATCTCTGCCCCGGAGAAGCCGAGAACTCGGGGCCCCACTCCTCAGTGCGCCCCCAGAGAAAAGCAGTCAATCACTCCCATCTCCCCGGTCTCCAGCTGCACTCCGTGCTCCCCCGGCCTGTGACCGAGCATTTCTATCTCTGGCACTCGACTCGGTGTGGAGTCTCCAAACCCAGCAGATCCCTGTGGTGCACTCCCACGCCGCTCCTCCCGGGGGAGGAAGGGGAGTCTCCCCGGATCTGCCGCTTGTTAGGTCCCTGCTGGAAGAGCAGTGGCCCGACGTGGTGGCACAAATTTGTTCTTCTGATGCCCTCCATGGCTTCTTTGTTGAACAAACCTTACTCCTTGTGAATGATACACACCCTGCCGTTGTCTGTATGGGGGATCATGGTGTCAGCGAAAATGCTTGGGTTTGAAAACAACAGATCTGGGGTTGGATCCCACTGCTGATGTGCGTTGCTGAGTATCTCTGAGCCTCAGTTTCTTCTTCTGTAAAACGGACATAGTTATAGCTGAAGTTTGTCAAGGAGACTGAGGAGACGGCTCCTGTGGGTGGCAAGAGTCCATGCTCAGTGACAGGTAGTTTGGCTGGTTTCATCATCGGGACAGAGTGTGATGGACGGTGATGGTGGGGTGCTGACACGTGGTGCTAACACGATGGTGCCGACTGGTCATCAGGCCCCCCAGCTCCCGCACCAGCCATCACTCCCACCCCACCACGCTCCCCACGCTCTCAGAGCACACTGGCCGCAGGTGCAAGAGGTACATCACCTCTTCAGAGCCTGAGTTGGTTCATCTAGCAGTGGGTTATCCCTGCCCAGGCACCATCAGCCTGTGTGCGGGGCTGCTTCACGAGTCCCCAAAATTTTTGCCTTGAGTGCTGTCAGCTTTGATGTCCTCTGCCTCCCTCCGCTGGCTGCCATCTCCACTGTGCCCCATTCACGTTTCAGGGCCTGAAGAACCAGCCCCGGGTGAAGCTGAACATTGTGAGGTGTCCTCCAGTGACCACCGTGTTGATCAGGAGACCGGACCTGCGCTACCAGCTGGGTTTCAGCGTCCAGAACGGAATCGTAAGTCTGGCTCTGCGCTTCCTCCCAAAAGTCTTAGAACTCTGGCACAGTGTTTGGTTTTACATTTTTTTTTTTTTTAAAGCCAGGCAGGTCCCCAAATGAATCCAGCAAGGAGAGGGCTGGGTGGGGGAGGGCCGCTCTGCCTCCTCCGTGGGCAGATCCCCTTCGGGCAGAGAATTCTGTGCCTTCCACGGGAGAAAAAAAGGTGCTAGCCGCAGTCAGGGCCCTGAGTCTCTAGGTGACGGTGCAGGGTGGCACTCCCAGCTGCCAACTTGAGATGGTCTGGGACGTGCCTCCGAGCGCTTCTTCCCCCTCCAGCCCTGGGTGTGCAGTGCTGGGGCTGGGCGGGCTCCCCGGAGATTCCAGGCACTGCCCAAGGGCGGCGCCCCCGGGCCTGTGACGCATGAATGGCCTCCGCCTTGCCTCTGTAACCTGAAATAGCACTGTAGGGCTAAAGAGTATTTTCATCACTTGGATGTCTGCCTTGAAACAATACTTCCTTTTTTCTTTATTGTGGTGAAATACACACAGCGCTAAGTTTACCATGGAAACGATTCTTAAGCGTACAGTTCTGTAGCGTGACGTACATTCATTCACAGAGTGGTATAACCACCACCACTAGCTCTTTCCAGAACTTTTTCTTCGTCCCAAGCCGGAATTCCGTACTCAGTACTATTCCCTTTTGTCCTGGTTTGCTTGTTCTGGACTCACAGGAGGTCCGGGCTTTGATGATAGTCCCGTTCTCTGTCTGTGACCTTCTTGACTTTTAGGTTTTGGGTATGCTCTCCCTCTGTTTTGCCTCCGTCTTTCCAGATTGAAGAACCCTATTGTTTTCCCCCTTAAGTTGCAATTAAGAGCGGTAGGTTATTAAAATTTTATTCAGAGTATGTTTCGAGGTTTAGAAATACCATTGGGGTTCCCAGGTGGCATGGAAACATCCAGCCCCTTCATCTGTTCTTTGTACCCCAGTGGCCTTGTCCTAGGCTGGGGAGCCAGGGTTCCTTCTATGGTTTGGGCCAGATGTCTGTTTTTATCTGCTGATTTTCCTTGTTTGCTTTGTTCATATTCAAATAATTTTAGAAGTTGTTCAGATACAAACAGCGGCAGGTCCCTCAGTTTTGTCTGAAGTGTGGGAAGCGCCCGCGGAGTGTTTGACCCCAGGGCACCCCAAGGGCCGCAGGGTCCCCATGCTCAGACACAGACAGCCCATTGTCTTGGGATGCCAAGGTCTTGTCTACGTGGGCTGAAAAGGTACATATCTGAAGTGAAAAGTCAACTCTGTAAATTCAGAACATATTTCTGGGGGGAAAGTCTGATGCTTTGTGTGAGGTGGGGACAGCCTGGCTCCCAGGGCCGAGCCCAGAGCCCTCCAGCCCCTGGAGAGGTCATCTCCTCTGCGAACTGTGATGCCTGGCCATACAGCGGCGGAAAGCAGCCGCGGTGGCCTTTCCGTGAGGAGTGAGTTTGAACCAGGGCTGTGGAGTGGAGAAGGCCGAAAGGAGCCAGCTGGCCACACTTTGGCTCATGTAACTGTGACCCTGAAAAGCAGGCTTCGAACATGATAAAGTTCGATGTTCAAGTCCCAGGGGTGAATGTGGGAAGTGATATTCGCCTGTGTTCCACGGGCTGAGAGCTTGAAACCATGGCGGCGCGGTGACAGGCCCCAACAGCTCTTTCTCCCATGGCCCAGCTGGGATGACAAGCGGTCAGAACTCAGCGGGCTGTGACGCCCCGTGATGCACCGAGTGCACAGGCGTGTGGCCCTTTTTGTCGTGGAAAGAAACCAAGAGATTTAAATGCCCCCAAAGTAACCACAGCAGCTTCTTAGAGATGAGAGGGCAGGGGCTCCAGGAACAACAGGCCCATCCCCACCCAGCTCCCCGCCACGTGGTGCTGCCCTGAAGGGTAACGTGGTCTTTCTTCCGACAGATCTGCAGCCTCATGCGAGGGGGGATAGCGGAGAGAGGTGGCGTCCGCGTGGGACACCGGATCATTGAGATCAACGGGCAGAGTGTGGTGGCCACTCCACACGAGAAGATCGTCCACATCCTCTCCAATGCGGTGGGGGAGGTAGGAGCGAGCAGGGCCGGGGGGGGGGGGGGGGGGGGGGTTGGTGCCCCTGGTGCCCCTGGCCTCACGCTTGTGCGGCCCCACACAGGCCTTCCAGGGAGTGTCCGTTCTGGTCCTCAGCACTGCCTGACAGCCAGAACCTCCGTCCCAGCCCGCATTTTGGTTTTTTTTAGGATTTTTATTTATTTGAGAGAGAGAGAATGAGAGAGAGAGAGAACACTAGAGAGGGGAGGGTCAGAGGGAGAAGCAGGCTCCCAAGGAGCAGGGAGCCCGATGTGGGACTCGATCCAGGGACTCCAGGATCATGACCTGAGCCGAAGGCAGTCGCTTAACCAACTGAGCCACCCAGGCGTCCCCCAGCCCGCATTTAACCCAGTGACCAGCCGTGCCCGAGAGCAGCTCCTGCCAACAGGAGCGAGTCCCCTTTGCATTAGTTGCTCTCCTTCCCCTTTGGACTCTGGGATTCATCCGTGTGGCTTCCCTCGGGCTGCCCAAGTTCTGTCCGGTTTTCCAGTTAGCGTGCTGGGGAGATGGAGTCTTCGCTTGAATCTCGTCAGCAGAGCCCCCTCCAGGGGCAGCTCCCCGGTAGGGGCCTCCTGAGGTCGTGGTGGCTGTTCCTGGGCCCCCTTCCTGGGCCCCCCGACCTGTGCGGGGCGGGGCGGGGAGGAGACAGGAGGAGTCAACCCCCCCCCCCCCCCTCAGCCCGGTGAGAGCAAGAATGTCGCACTGGCTGGGAGAACAAACATTTTAGAGAGAGGCCACCTCGGTCCAGTCCCTGTCGTGGGTGGGGGAGTGGGGGGAGGAGATCTTCAAAGCCCCCCGTGGTTAGAGCCGCTGCCCGCCCCCACCCAGGGCCATGGCGGGGGGCAGCGATGCCCACAGCCCCCGGCCTGAGGCCCACTGACGCGCCTCCCGCCCCTCAGATCCACATGAAGACGATGCCGGCGGCCATGTACAGACTGCTGACGGCCCAGGAGCAGCCCGTTTACATCTGAGGCCGCGCGCCCGCCTGGCCGCTTGCATGGAGGCCTGTCCTCACTCGTGGTGTGTTTCTCGTGCTGCATCTGTGTGCCCACCGAGACCCTTCCCTCTCACGCCCAGCACCGGTTCTCCACCGAAGAGGAGAAGCCGCAGACCTCTTTGCTCGCTCGCTCTCCAGTTTGCAGGGTTTTTTTCTTTTTTCTTTCTTTTTTTTTAACGCCAGGGACGTTTTGTCTGCGCTCGCTTGAGGATGGAGAGCAGCCGCCAGCCCCCGGGTCCCGGCCCAGGCCGGCACCATCCCGAAGGGCCCTCGGGGGTCCCCAGGGGGGCCGTCACTGCTCAAGGGCAGTGAGTCCGGCCGCAGCGCCCGGCGCTCCGTTGGGCCAACAGCAGGCACCAGCCGCGTCTTTAAGGGGTTGCCCTGCCCACCGTGGACCAGGGGCGCCACACAGCTCCGCCCAGAATTTCTGAGCCAACCTTAGGCCTCTTCTAGAGCTAGTTTTAGTTTCCACATCGTTTTTTTTAACGTGAGCCTTCTCACCCAAGGGTCGACGGGGAGCTGCCTGGGACCAGGGCACCATCTCGTTGCAGAGAGCTCAGCGGTTCCTGGGGCGGCCTCGGCCTCCCTGGTCGTCCCGAGGTTACCAACCATCAGATAGACACGGCAGGGACTCCGGTCCCCCTTCTCTGCCGCACACGATCACCCTCGCCGCCTCCCACCACCAGTGAGGCACACACAGCCCCTGGAAAGCCCACACCGCCCCTCCGTGAGGCCCCTGCCCCTGGCCGGTGGGGCCTGCAGGGGCTGCGCGGCCCTGTCCTGAGAGAGACGCCCCCTCCGGGGCTGAGGCCTGGCTCTGCCGGCTCGGCCTTGGTTCAGAGAGCACTAGTGGGCTCCCCCGAGCCCCCACTCCTCACCCGCGCGGGGAGTCTGGGAAGGATGGACTGCTCCCCTGGAGGAAGAGCGCCCGGGTGCCCAAGGCAGGACCAGCTTTCTCCTCTGCTCAGGGCTGAGGCAGCACGTGACATTTGAAAGTCCAGCATAGTAATAAACCACAAAACTAAGGGGACAGGAATGACCCCACACTATGCCTAAGAATCCCCAAGTGTGTTCTAGAAACATCATCTCGCTGCCTCGTGGGTCTGAGAGAGCTTTGAGTGTTCCCATCAGGTGCCTCATTTCGTGGGTTCTGTCTTGGTTCAGTGCAGGTGTTTCCGTGATATTATTCTGAGCCAGTTTTCACTTATTCTTGTCCAAAGAGCATTTTGTTTTCATGTAGGTGGGTGTGGGTCGGTTTGATTTTCGTTTTGTTTCGTTCATGACCTCAGCAGAGACAGGGGAAGAGAAACTAATATATTTTGTGATATTAATAGAGTCCCTGTTCTCTGCACCGGGGATATTTATGTTGTGTCTGTGGAAATAGGAATTCGGCGAGCACATGTTGGCTAGTATGTATTTATATGTCAAATGGAGGGATTTTGGGGAGGGAGGAAAGGGAGTATAAAAAAACAGGAAAAGACCGCCCCCCAAGTGCCGAGTGGGCAGTTCCCCTGGGATTTCTGTACCTCCTGTTTTCTGCTGAAAGGAGAGCTAAATGTTCCAAGGGCATCAGTAGCTGACTTCAGTTTGACGACAGCACAAGCCCTAAGGAAGATGGGTCACTGCTGCCCGAACATCCTCTCTGGGAAGGGGCTGCCCCCTCTCCAGGGGTGCCGGGGTGCACGGTCCAGGACTCCTGGACTTTCTGAGGATGCTCAGCCCCAACGGCCGGCTCACCACACCTGTGAGCAGCCAGAATCATGGCTCCAGATTCTCTTAAGTCCTAAAGAGTCATGCATTGGTCCTTCCTCTGCCAAAAAGAGTGGGTAAAATAGGAACAAAGCATTATTGGTATTTTAGGCATCAGGAGCCTTGGCAAATCATGGGAGAGGCTCAGGCCTGTCTGTCTGCTGCCAGAGCACCTGGACAGAGGCCTGTCCACGATGGGCCGGCAGATGGGGACCCCTCCCCAGCTTAGCACTGTGCAGCCTCCCCATAATTACAATTAAGTATCTTCACCCAAAGGAGAGAGGAGAGCAAGCATCGATTCTGTTGCTATCGCACAAAAATCCTGGAACATTTGGCAACATTTGCCAGAGAAGCCAATCTGGTGAGCTCTCCGGAAAGACCAACATATTTTAGCCTAAGAGGAAGGTTCTTTATCCACCGCTCACCTTCTGTCAGTCCAAGCGGCTCCTTACACCCCGATAGCTCATGTTCCTGGAGCTCGGTCTGGGTTTGGCTGACGAGTCCGTTCCTTCCCCTGCTCCCATCGGATGGAGGGGCCTCACCCACCTTTGGTTAACCAAGGAGGCGGGGCCTTAAGTGTCAGTAACTCGGTTTGGGAAAATCCCGTGGGACGAGGTGGTCACTTTCTTTCTGGCATCCCAATATATATAGTTATATATGTAAATACCTGAACACCCCCATCTCACGGGGAAGACTGTACAGAGCAGCCTTCCCAAACAGGGCCCAGGCAAAAAGCCACTCTTGCTGCTTGGCTGGGACATGCTGGTGACTCAGCTTTGGGGACAGATTCTCAGATTCGTCTGCCCCTCCTGGTCCAGCCAGGATGCACCAGAACGCACCCTGTCTCTGCCTTCTCACCTGGGAGCATTTCAGGGAGCCACCATCAGCCTTGGGTTCGCGAGAGGAGAAAACCCCCAGAGACCAAGACCCGGCGTCTGCTCCCTCACCAGAGTGGGCCCCTCGGGGCCCCCTGAGCCTGCCGCGGGCCCCCCTGAGCCCGCCACGGGGCACCGGATGCCAAGCCTCCACGCGCAGGTCTGCTGTCTGGACACTGCCCGTCCACACCGGCCTCAGAGAGTCCCAGAGTAACCTACTACCTCCCCCATCGCTCCCGCTGCCCCCCAGGCCCCCATTCGCACTCCACACCCCCATCTGCACGCTGAGGAAACTCATCCACGAGCCCCTCCTGGGTCCCTCGACCCAGTAGTGTGGCTGTTACCACTGTTTACAACCAAGGGCCACCTCCTTTCAGATATGTTTACTCTCCCACTGACACGGCCACTGGCTGGTTTGAGTTTCGCGTCCGTCGGCTCCTTCCCCGGTTCGGGCCAACTAGGGCACACGACCCGATTCTTTGCCCCCCTCCATCAAGGCAGTGTGTGCGTGAGGACCACGTGGGAAGGAAATTTCTTGTACATAGCACAGCCCCTGGAGTATGAACTTGTACTATTGTTCTGTAAAGAGGGTGAAATAGAGCTTATTGTAAAGCTTGGGACAAGTAGAGTATTGTATTTGTAACAATATCGTTCTTTGTATACACAAAACTCAATGATCTCTATATATAAATATAAATTATATAAATAAAATATATACACACGTGAGCCTGGAATGTTGGTGCCACACACCCACTGAATGTACTTCCTCCGGCAGCCTGGTCCCTGGGCCCGGCCGCCCTCCCCTCCTCTGTACTGTTTTGGGGGTTGTGATGTATTCGGTGTGTTCTCTTCCTTTATTTAACTGAACGCTAATGTCTGTAAGAGTTGCTGCAACAATAAATAAGAACTTCATCTCTTGGCCCCGGCCGAGCGTCCTGTTGTTTCTGGGAAGGGACGGGAGGGGCCCCAGGAGGGGGGAAGATGGGGTCTTTTCCTCCCCCCGCAGGCCACCTCCTGGCCCTCGTGGAGGGCCTGCTTCTGCCCAGAGCCCAGACGCGTCCCGTGAAACCCGCTCGACCCTGGCAGTGTCGCCTGTTAGTGCAGACGTCCCAGCAGCCTGGCGAGGCGGGTCCTGGCGGGTCCCCTCGCGTCATCAGCACTGGGTGGGAGCGGCGGCAGGTGGGCGGGCTTACTCACTGGCACCTCTCGGCAAGCCCCCCAGAGCTGTGCTGCCCCCCGACGACTGTCCCCTGTGGGTGGGACTGCCCCTGCCCGGGGGTACCTCACACCGTCCCCTCTCCGCTTGATCTCCCCTGCAATTGCAGAACTAGAGAAAAAAGCACTCGCCCGCCCTGCCACACACACAACCTTCATTCTAGTCTTTTGTCTGTCATTTCCCCTTACACCACGATCCTCCGTTCCCTAACCACCACCCCCCCCCACCGCCCCGAGCTCCTTCCTCATCTGCAGAATAGCGTCTATCTCGTGGGGACACGGTGAGGGTCAGCCAAGGCATTTGAAGCCTTGGCAGCATGCCCGGCTCCCAGAAGGGCTGGGGAAGGGCTGGCCCCGCGGCATTAAAGCAAGCATGCCGAGCCTCCCGGGCCCGCAGACACAGGCCCACAGAAGCTGCCTGCGTCTTCACCCACCCCTGCACTGCACCATCAGCAGCCACAGCTCTGCAAGGTCCCCATGGGTGCTGGCGGTGTCTCTGCTCAGCTCAGGGGGCCCCATGACCCCTGAAGCCCCAGCTTGGCCTGCAGAGCATTATAAACTGATGCATTTGTTGCCTCCCACAAATGCATATTTTAGTTCCTGGTTAAAAAAGACAACTCTGGACTGTTAATGCATAACTTTTTTGAAAGTTAAAACTATGACTCTCCTACACATCCAGGATGAACACACATCAAAGATTGATTAACGCAGTGACGAAACAAGCAATAAAGCTGGTCCAAAGAGCATTCGGAGGTACCACGCATTTGTAGATATTTAAAAGGAATGTGAGGGGAGCGCCTGGGTGGCTCAGTCGTTAAGCGTCTGCCTTCGGCTCGGGTCATGATCCCGGGGTCCTGGGATCGAGCCCCGCGTCGGGCTCCCTGCTCAGCGGGGAGCCTGCTTCTCCCTCTCCCACTCCCCCTGCTTGTGTTCCCTCTCTCACTGTGTCTCTGTCAAATAAATAAATAAAATCTTTAAAAAAAAAAGGAATGTGAGGATAAAACGGCTAGGTGAGCTGTCACTGGCCTGTAGCCTTAAAAGCAGCAGTGCATCTATAACCTTCGGGTGACCTTGTCTGCCACGCTGTAGTCATCGGTCTGGCTGGCTGGGGGCAGAGGGAAGGCCGCTGGACGGGGCTCCGTGCTGCGCTGTGTGGAAAAGAACCCCCACGTTCATACCAGCATCCTTCACAAGAGTGGGGGCAGCCCAAGCGTCCACCAGCAGACAGATGAGCAGTCCAAGTAGGACACGTAGAGCTCTTGATACAGGAACAGGATACAGCCTTGAAAAGGAAGCCAACGATGACACGGACTACAACGCGGACGGAGCTCGAAGACGTTACACCAAGTGACACAAAGCAGTCCCCAAAGGACAAATGCTGTACAACTTCCAGGAGCTAGCTAGAGCGGTCAGATTTGTAGAGACAGAAAGAAGAATGGTGGCTGCCTGGGGCAGGGGAAGGGCGACCAGGGGGCTCTTGTTCCGTGGATATCAGATTTCAGTTTGGGAAGGTGGAGAAAGCTCTGGAGAGGGATGGTGGACCGGGTTGCGCCACAGGGTCAGTGTACTTCATGCCGCATAACTTTAAACTTAAGGATGGTTAAAATGGTCAAATTTTGTTGTGCCTGTTTTGACATAGTTTTTCTAATTAAAAATAAAGCATGGGGTGGGTTTGGAGGTAGTTTTTTATGTGGGATGGCTGCGAAAGGCTTACTGGGAGGAAATGTGGGAGGGCCCCGTGGATGTCTAGGGGATGAGTGTTTCAAGCTGAAGGGACAGCACACACAAAGGCCCTGAGGCCAGATCTTGCCAGGAGTGCTGGAGGCAGCGCTAGGAGGCCAATGTCTCTAGAGCAGAGAAAGGGAGGCAGCAGAGAGCTGGAGATGGAACTCTGCAGGGCAGGGGTGATGGTGGTAGATGTAGGGCGTCGAAAGAACTCTGCTGCTGCATGCAAATACACGCACGTGCGCTCAGCTCCCACTCATCGCCTCCTCTGAGCTCCCTTCCAGAAATCGCCCTTTTTAATAGGGAACCAACTTGGCAGGAGCTGGGTTTTGGTGCCATCTGGTGGCACAACACGAGAAATGCCTAATCCGGACAACCATGGGCAATGGCACATGCGGGTAAGTGAATGAGGAATCTTAGCCACCCGTTCCAGCCCCTTCTTTTCCAGACAAGCCACACAGTGGGTAGTCCGCTAGAGCCTCACTCCCTGGCAGCTGCTGATGGAAGGACGGGGGGGAGGGGGGTCCTTATCTTCAAATTAGCCAGGCCTGAATCTCCTGGAGACCCTCCTGGCAGCACTGTGTCCTCAGCCTGGGGCCACCTGCAGAGTCTTTGTGAGAGCCGAGCTGACTGCCGGTTCCCCATCCCTTCTGCTAGGCTGGAGAGCTGAGGGCACCACTGCGAGAGGTGGGATGCACAGCCTCGTTGCCACCTGGCCGGCCTTCCCCCCACCCACCCACCCTGAGCCCACCACATGTTCTGCTCCCGTTGGTGATCTTACCAGCGGCCTAACTACACCACCGCTCTCTTTCCCCTCCACTACACAGTCTCTGATGGACAAGGGCCAAATTTTTCTCAGCTTTCTAGTCATGGTGGCTTATAATTAGATGAGTCACAGACAGGGGATTCAAAGTACAGCTCTGTATTAGATTAATCATATTCTCGCTGTGCAATCCTGGGCAAGTTAATTAACCAACCTGAGCAACTATTTCTTCAGCGGTCAAATAGGCACAGCTTGTCCCAGTTAAGATGAAAGATTCTGCCCTTGAGGCATCTCACGTGCACGACAGACGCGGTCGTGGTGTGCAGAGTACAGAACTAGGCCTGGAGGGGGACTGTTAGGGAACTCTTCTCAGAGGAGGGGATGTCTCTGCAGGGTTTTGAAGGTGCTGTAGGAGTTTTCCAGGTGCCATGGCTAGGGGGAACGTTCCATGCAGAGGCATAGGAACCTGGAAGAACGTGACGAGAGGATCCAACAGCACTTGGTACTCTGGAAAACAGGGTGGTGGCCTTCCACCATGTCGACTTAGCTGAAGTCGAACTTAGTTTTTCCAGAATTCGCTTCCCTGTATGATTCCAAATTAGGGTTGTTCACAAAAGAAATTTAAGTGACATTTGGATGGCAGACACAAACATCGGCCAAAATGTCCTGAAGGTCAGGACTGGGTGCTGTTGTGGCTCACACAGTGTCCTGGGCCGCAGGTGCCCACTGCTGGCTCGGGCAGAGACCATCCAGCGGCCCCTCCATTTCTCCATCGGCTTCTGGGACCTAGACCAGGTATGTGTGCAGCCGGCTCCACTGGCAGGCCACCACGTCCCTGAGATGGGAGGTGGTGGGTGACAGACCCAGTGCCACTCCGAGCCCACGGTTTCCGGTCTCTTCTTGCCCACAGCCCCGTGCACATCCACTTCTCTTTACAACAGCCAGCCCTGCCGACCCAGAGGCGCAGCCCTCCCTGGACTCCTTCACCGGCTCCCACAGCCACATAGGGTCGAATCCCTACAGTAAATGCCATGCAGCACTCCTAACGACCAAACCCAAACAGAGAAGGAAACGGGAGTGGAGAGGCTCCGTCTGGGGCTGATCAGAGAACGTTCCAGAAGGCCTGCTCAACTGCTTCAACTTTGTGCCCCTCCAAGCCCTTCCAGCTGAGAATACACAGCTCCTGGGGGCCGCCCCCACTCCTCAATTTTGTAAGACGGAATCTGCAGACGTGAGAACGTTTCCAGCTCCACAAGGAGATTGCTCTCATGGAAGCCGCTGCGGTACAGGAGAAATAAATCCAGCGCCGGGGGTCCGCGGAGGGCATGGCCGTGAACTGCCGCCTCCCCATCCCTGGGCATGCCTGCTCCTCACAGCAATCAGCCAGAGCATCCCCATTTTGCTGTCAGGAAAAATGAGGCTCAGGACTCAGGAGGAGACTCAGCCCAAAGACACACAGCTGTGCAATAGTAGAGGGTGGCCCCAATCCCGGGGTTAAGGACAGAACGTCCACAGCCCCAGCCACATCACAAGAGAAAACCAAAAGGAAAGCAGGGTGCCCTTGTCTGCGAGGGTGGGGCAGCAGAGCGACTGTCTTCCCTACGCCCCAAACTCACTCCTCGTCTTGTCGCCAGACTGGCTGGAGCTCCTCACCTGCCAGGAACAGGGAAGGATGAGGAAGCTTTGGTTGCTCTTGGCCTCCAAGGGCCCTAATGACCTCCCAATGCCACGGGCCTGCAGAGGACACCACGCAACTGGCTTTCACCCTGGGGGCCCTGGTGCTGCCCCCCGGACACCCTGGGGGGACAGGTGTGCCCTGGGTGCAGGGTGCCTCTGACCATGTGTGCTGCAGCCAGCTTGCCATCACTCTCGAGGACCCACGGTTCGATTTTCAGAATTTTGTTAAACAGTCATAATTAAAATGAATGAGCTCACTGAAAAACAAAGGCAATAAATAATCAAAACTCAATCACTATTTCCTCACTATATTTCACAATGAATCCATGCTCTTCTGCTTTCCCATCACCCGTACGATGGAAACACCAGTTGCTATGCAGGAGCCCCTCTCTTCCCAACGGATCTCTGTAATGTCACACCGAGAGCTGGCCGTCAGCCACGGTGGGAGCATTTTCACACCAGATAGAAGCAAACTCAACTTATCGTTTTGTCAATGGTCCAGAGTTAAGAAAGTGGTGGAGAAAATGCGAATACAAATTAAACTGGAATTTTCGTGTCTGTAGCCACCAAGCAGTGACTCGCATGGAAACAGAAGGAGTCTTTCCACATCCAACCAACCATTCACCAATTCAACCAAGTCGTCCCTCACCTCTTCGGTGAACGGGGACATTCTGACACACACGTCATTTCGCTTTTGCCTTACTCGTCAACATAAACAAAAACAGCTGACACTCATGTCAGAGCTACACTCGTAGGTCAGTGATGTGAGTGGCGTGTTTGCGGACTCAGGCAGTAACTAGGCATGGATCTGTGGTCTGGTTTGTTACACTACTCTTGGTGCTAGAATGATAAAAACTGGTGAGGACGGAGTGTTTGAGAAATACCGAGTCCCCCTGCAGTTATAGGGATATGGCATTAAAGATTGTTGCTGTTATTACGTTATTATCTGTACATCGTGTGCTACACATCCTTTATGCAAGTGGATTTATAATATATTTGGGGGGCAGGGAGGGGATGCATTCTTCCCCCAGGGAGCTGGCTGTTAACCCCTCCCCAGCACGCCCACTCTAGGCCAGCTCTTCAGTCGGTTTGGGCCATCCCCAAGCTGACTTGTGGAGAGCAGGTCTGCAAAAGATCTGTACCTCTGAAACAAATAATGCAATATATGTTAAGAAAAAAAAAAGAAGAAGAAGAAGGTAGCGGGAGGGGAAGAATGAAGCAGGGGAAATCGGAGGGGTAGACAAACCATGAGAGACGATGGACTCTGAAAAACAAACAGGGTTCTAGAGGGGAGGGGGGTGGGAGGATGGGTTAGCCTGGTGATGGGTATTAGAGGGCACGTTCTGCATGGAGCACTGGGTGTTATGCACAAACAATGAATCATGGAACACTTCATCTAAAACTAATGATGTAATGTAGGGGATTAACATAAGAATTAAAAAATTAAAAAAAAAACCTAAATACTGTTCTCATGGCCCATTTGGGAGCAAGCAGGTCAACGTGTCGAGTCTCGTTGGGTATTTGTCACGGCACCAGGAGGCTCGGGGAGGGGAGGGATGCATGCCGGGTAACATCTGAGGGTCCCCTCGAGGCGCTGGACTCGGGGGGCGCTCAGAGCAGACTTCTGCCCAGCTCCCAGCTCCCCGAAGTCTGCACCTGCAGGACGGGACACGGTTCACCGTCACCGGTGCAAACCAAACTTCTTACCCATCTCCCTCCCTCCCGTCTTCACTGGAAATCCTCCCGTTTCTCCCCGGAGCCTCACTTACGAACGAAACACGCCCCACTCACCAGGGGTCGAGGCACGCCAGCCAGGCCCCCTAACCGTGCTCGGGAGACATTCCTCGAGCGCCCCGAACAGCTCGTATCCTGTCGCTGCGCAGCAGTATCACAAAGCGGACCCACCTTCGTTTTACCGGTAGAGACACGGACCCCGCACGTGGTGGGACTTCGCCCCGAGGACCGGCCGGTGATTCCCGCCCAAGGCCGCCTTGCGCTTGCCGGGCTCCGTAGCGCCTTCCCCTCCGCCTGCAGGGGCACGCGGGCAGCGGGGGGGCCGGCACGTACGCAGCTCCCTGGGCCACCAAGCAGGACGCACAGCCTCGGCCACGCGCGTGTGCCGTGTGACGCGACCGCAGAGCGCGCCAGGGCGTGGGCTCGGCTTCGCTCGCCGCCCGGACCCCAGCAGCCGCGAGGCCTCGGCCCACTTCCTGCCTCTGGCTGTGCGTCAGCGCCGTCGCCGGAAGGACGGAGACGCTGACGGAGCGCACGTGGGAGGCGCTGCAAGGAGTGGGAGAGATGAGGCCGAGAGGCGCTTAGACCGGCCCTGGCGGGGGAGGTGCTCCGTGGGTGTTAGCCGTGCCGATCCTCGGAGAGTCTCGGGGACGGACGTCCGAGTCCGGTGGCGCCGGAGGAGCACCTCGAAGAGCCCTGCTTGAAGGGGGGCCGGGGTCCCCGCGGTGCCAGCCCCGGCCCATCTGTGATAGTCTACAGCCACCTGCTGAGCCATATGGGAACGGAGGCGCTCGCTCACTCAACTCGGATCCTGCTCCTCCAGGGAAATGCGTCCGAGGGCCGGCGCAGATTCACTCGCCATAAATGCATAGATTGTTCGGGGCCTACGTTATCCAAAGTTCTCTTTGGTGAAAAAGAAGCTAGTCGTTGGTGTTCCCTTGGTGAGGATGGGGGCTGGAATAAACCTTTCCCATTTTACTGCTTGGCGCAAGTGACTTGCATAAAAAAACAGATTTGGTGGAGAGAAGGTATCAGGTTGGGGCCTGCAGGTGGGAGAGGGGCTCCATGGACTCCATCCCGAGTTCCAGAACCTTCCATCCTATGCAGTAGCTCTCACTGGGCAGGGCTCCAGGGCTCCCCACCAATCTGGCCAGGAGGTGGTGTGTTTCCTGGGCTGGGACTCCACAGCTTTGGACACCAGGTGAGCCCCAAGCACAGCTCCCCCTGGGGAGGTGGTGACGTCAGCCTGGAGGCGGCTTCTCAGTGGAACGTGGATACTGCTGCCCAGAGCCCTCCAGCAGGAATGGCCAATGCCCACCGTTCCCCAACTGGAATGAGACCTGCAAACGCTATGGAGCGTCCAGGGCACCGCCCGTACCCCAGATGGCACTCTCAGGCACCCTCGGAGGGCTGAGAACCAGTGACCCCATCCATCCCCCCTTTTCTCAGACTCCTTGCTTCCGGGACTCACTGCTACCCCCAGTCTCTGAGCCACAAAGACAGTGATGTTGTTCCTGAAAACAAACCAACCAACAAATAAATCACATGGAAATGGAATTCTTAAAAATGGACTCTTTAAATGAAGCGAGAGAATTTACAATTGCAAGAAGTCTAGCCATCTAACGCCTTTTACTGAACAATGGCAAATCTGATGATCTTTAGAGTAAATGGAACGTTGGGGTTCTTTATTTAGATTACAGTGATTCAGTCAGCAAGCATTTGCTTAGTATTTAGACTGTGCCAGGAGCTGGGGAGACCGCAGTGAACAAAAGAAAACCTCTGCCCTCCTGCAGTTTATATTCTAATGGCAGAGACAAAAACCAAGCAAGTTAAATAAATAAAAATATATAGTTACGTTATGTTGTGTGCTAGGGATAAATATTAAGCAATGGAAGGACAGGAGTGCTAGAGGATTGCAGTTTGGGAGAGGGTGGCCAGAAAAGGCCTCCCTGAGAGGGGAACAGGTGAGTGGGCACAACTCAGAGTCTTCAGAAAGCAGTCCAGGCAAGGAGATGGCAGGTGCAAAGGCCCTGGAGCATGTTCAGAAACAGTGAGGCAGCCAGAGCAAAGGGTGGGAGGAAGGGAGAGGGTAAGACCACCAAGTCAGAAAGAATCCTAGGGTAGGTATGTGTGGCCCTGTACGTGACTCAAAGGATTCTGGCTTTTATTCTGAGCCAGATGGGGGTCATTGAAGGGTTCTGAGCAGATGAGGAAATTGATCCGAATTATATTTTAATCAGATTGCTCTGGCTGCTGCCAAATACATATCTTTGACTCTTACCTCTCCCTTTCTCCCATATCCAGTTAGCCCAAAAGTTCTGCCAGTCCTGCCTCCAGAGTACTTACTCCTCCAAATCGGGTTCTTCAGGCCACCCTTCTCAATCATGTTAGCCCTTATTTAAAATCAGTGTGTAATCTTTATAGATAAGCAATTTTTCTGATTACAAAAGTAATGCATATTCCTGTGAAATTTTTCAAAAATTTTAAAAGGTAGAAAAAGGAAAATGTCAATCACACATAATCTCAGTACCTAGAGAGAAACGTGAACATTTTACTATGTTTCCATTCGGCCTGTGCTCTGCTATATTTCCTAGATCTGTTGTGTTTTTTTTTTTACTTCACATTATATTGTAAACTCTTCCCCCATGTCATTAAGAATTTCTTTGAAAACCTTTTTTACTGGCTACACATTATTCTATCACATACACCACTAAAAAATTCTAATGCAAGAAAATGTAACAAGTCCGCTTGCTGGATATTAGGCTACTTTCAACTTTTTCTTGCTGTTTCTCAATTGTACTGCAATCATTATCTTTGTTCTTAAATCCTCCTCTGCTAGTATTCGCAATAACATCTCAACGGGAGTCCGTATTTCCAGCTTTTTCCACACCCACCCATGCTGACTGGGGCGTGCAGGCTCTTTCCAGGGCTCCCGTCAAATCTGATCGCCTCAGCCTGGAATTCCAGGGTCTCTGCAAGCCTGCTTATAACTCTCATCCGGCCTCAGCTCCTGCAACTCCTCCCTGCTTTGGGAACCAACTGTCCTCCAAACACAGCTTCTGCCTCCAGTAGGACGTCATCCTTTGCCTGTAACCCCAGCCACCCCATTCCTGCCTGTGGAAATCCCCTGGGGTCCTCCGCATCCCTGCCCCGTGTGACGGGGCTCACTGCCCTGTTACACCTCCAGCACTTTTTACAACATGTAGCCCAGAATGCCCTAATGTGTCTTTTAGCTGCTTCTCTGCCCTGCCATCCTGGGAGTGCCATGTGTGGGTGGGCACTGTGTCTGTCCTGCTCAACTCTGTACCCATTATGCCCAGCACAGTGCCTGGCCCGTGGCCTGCAGCACACGGTGCATTCACAGAATGGTCACCCATTGGCTCGAAGCTTGCAAAAGCAGCAGGAACTTCGTTGTTAGGTTGGCGGCATCACGTCCTGCACATGAGCAGTGGCTTCAGGAGCCACATCTGCATCTGACCACGTCTCATGACTTCTACTGCATCCTCCTTAGAACAAGCCACCCCCGTCACCACGACATGGATGATTGCAGCAGCCTCCTGTCCCCTGTGTTCTCTCTTCCTCCCCCTCCACCCAGCAGCCAGAGTGAACCCCTTAGCATTGCAAAAATCACATGAATCCCCCGGCTCAGCTCCTCTTAAATGGGTCCCACCCCACATAGTCTAAAGCCAAGGACCCTGGCCACCTCTCGATCTCTTTTGCCATCAGTCATTCCCATGGTTTCTCCATCCCGACCAGACTACTTCACAAACACACACCAAGATCACCCCTGCCCCAGGGCCTTTGCCCTTGCTGTGCCCTCTCCCAGTGGCCACATGGCTCATCTCTTCTCAGTGAGGTCTCTGCTGAAATGTCACCTCAGCCAAGAGGATTTCTCGGAACACATCCTCTGAGAGGATGCAGCAGTGTCTAATCTGTTTGCCCTGTCTGGGGCAGCAACACCTGTCACCTCCTATCCTTTCATTGTGATTTATTTCTCTCCATAGTCCTTATTACCATCGCTATTATTTTAGTCCTCTCTTTCTGTATTATCTGGCTCCTTGCACTCAAATATAAGCTCCATGAGCACAAGGGTGACTCAGTCTCTGGCTCTTGATTTGGGCTCAAGTCATGATCTCAGGGTTGTGAGACTGAGCTCCACGTCGGGTTCCGCACTGGGTGTGGAGCCTGCTTAAGATTCTCTCTCTCTTCCTCTGCCCCTCCCCCACCTTCCTCTGTAAAAATAAATAGATAAGTAAATAAATAAATAAATAAAATAAAAATAAGACTTAGGATTTACACATGATTTTTGTGGTTGACATTTTGAGATGAGCAAAGACCTTGACACATGACTAGCAAGAAAAAAGAATGGCAAAGAGAACGAACGGTAATGGTGTGCATAGCTTGTGCTTAGCGCCTGGCAGAATGTATCTCCATCATCTTTACCACATGTCTGATTGCTTTACTATTACCATTTTATAAAGGATTAAAAGGAGTTTCTGGAAAGTTAAAGCACCTGCTGCAGATCACACAGTTGGCGAGATTAAACCTAGCCGAGTCCAACCCGGCAGGCTATGTCCTTTTCACTACACCTTCCACATTGTTGGCACCCAGAGAGGACTGGCGGCATGCTCCTCCCTCCTTCTCCCTCAAGCAGCAAGTTCAGGAACTTGTATTACAGGAAGCCACCTGGAAAGGCAAGCGCCGGTGGTGCAGGGTTACTTACTGCAGGGAATTGGACAAAGCACACTGACTGTATCAGTCATCTATTGCTGTGTAACAAATGATCCTCAAACAATAAATATTTATGACATCACATGCGCTGAGAGGCAGGAATCCGGGAGCAGCTTGGCTGGATGGTTCTGGCTTCGGGTCAGTCATGAGACGGCTGCTGGCCAAAGACTCAAGTGGGACTGCAGGATCTGCTTCCAGACTCACTCACGTGGCTATGGACAGGCTTCCATTCGTCACTGGCTATTGGCTGGAGACTTTAGTTCCTTACGGTGTAGACCTCTCCATGGGGATGCTCACGTCATGGCAGCCGGCTTCCCCCAGTGTGTGTGCTCTGAGAGACAGAGAAAAACTGGGGGGACCCCTCAGAGGGAAGCCGTAGGCTTCTTCTATCATACCTTGGAAGTGACATTCCACCATTTCTGTTTGTTAGAAGCGAGCCCGTGAGTCCAGCCCACACTTTCTGGAGGGGAATTAAGCTGCACCTTTTGAAGGGAGATGTATCCAAAAAGGTGTGGATGTATTTTTCTTTTTTAAAGATTTTATTTATTTGACAGAGAGAGAGAGACAGCTAGAGAAGGAACACAAGCAGGGGGAGTGGGAGAGGGAGAAGCAGGCCCCTGGCCGAGCAGGGAGCCCGATGCGGGGCTCGATCCCAGGACCCTGGGATCATGACCCAAGCTGAAGGCAGACGCTTAACGACTGAGCCACCCAGGCTCAGTCTTATCTTTTAAAGATAAAAGCAGAAATTAATGAGAATAGAGAAACAGTAAATCAACAAATAAAGTCTTGTTTTTTAAAAAGTTAAAAAACCAAACAAATCATTTGCTACCTTGGTCAAGATAAATAGGAGAGAACACAAATATACAAAATAAAGGATGTCAAGGAGGAAATAACCACCGCAACAGAAGAAAAGTTTACAATTATAAGAGACAACTTCACAAAATGACTTTGCAAATAGGGGCGCCTGGGTGGCTCAGTCGATTAAGCATCTGCCTTCAGCTCAGGTCATAATCCCAGGGTCCTGGGATCGAGCCCCACATCAGGCTCCCTGCTCAGCGGGAAGCCTACTTCTCCCTCCCTTCCCCGCTCATGCTCTCTCTTGCAGTCCTTCTCTCTCTCAAATAAATAAATAAAATCTTAAAAAAAAAAAAAAGACTTCTTTGCAAATGAATCTGAAAAACTATGTGAAATGGATGATTTCCCAGGAAAATTAAAATTACCCAAATTGACCACCATTAGAGTTAGAAAATTTAAATAGACCAATTCAATTGAAGAAATGGAGAAATTTAAAGTTAATTCGACAGCTCTGGAAGGACTCCCAATAAATGTTACCCAGTAGTACCATTTTCAACTGATACATTGGTGTTAATGCTACAATTGCTTAAGAGTTCCCATGGCTTGTCTCCTTTACCTTCTCAGAGTTCCAGGCTGTGGCAGTCCAGGGAAGAATAAACTGTCTGTGATGACGGAAGGCAGAAGACATAGGTCAAGTTCTTCCATTTTGACATCTGCAGGTTGTGTGATCTTCAGCAAGTGAACTAACCTCTCTGGATGATGGGCTCCTCCTCTATAAGATGAAGAGGAAGCCTCTGTCCTTGACATCTCTGATATTGTGGTTTATGACTTATTATCAAAAACCCACTTACCTCCACCAAGCAGACACAGAAGCAGTGGGAGAAACAGCTCCTACCAAAGGCAAAAATAATTCCAGCAACTCTCCTTGCTTGGATCCTTTCCTGCCTGATATGTGCCCCCATTCCCACCATGAAATGCTCCATTGGATCCTTTCGAATTCATGCTCACTATTTAAAGACATTGGAAAGTCTCCATACACCTGGGACATACGGCCACTTTTCGAGAGAGAGGAACCATGATTCAACCCAAAATTTTGGCCCTAGCTCCTTTGTTAGGGCAAAACACAAAAGATCTTTCCAGCTATTGGAATGAAAAGAAGATTCCTGCCAGACAGTGACATGCCTGAGGCCAAGGACAGAGTATGGCAAGAAGTTCTTGCTCAGAAGAGAAGGTACTCATCAGATTCTGACAGACTCTTTCTTTGGCCAAACTTGAATTGGCTCCTCTGAGTCCTCTTTCTGACCAAGCTCCAACCTCGAGCTCTGTCCTTGGCCTGCTCAGTCTGGTTTTAACAGAAATCCTGCAGGGCCAGTTGAACAAAAATCCCCCCCATGCTTGGTATCTGATCACCTTGGCCTGCCTCCAGAAGAGTCCTAATTGAGTTGGTCTAGCAAGCATCCCCCAGCCCTGACGTCTCCTCTTGTCATCTTCCATCCACTGACCCCACCCTGCACTTGTGCTTGTAATCAGAGTTGAGCCTGATCTCTCTCCCCTACTGCAAAACACCACGGCAGCTCCTTCGTAAATAGTCTTCCTTACCAACCTTATCAGGTGTCATGAATTTTTCTTTAACGATTTCCAAGATTGTGACCACCTACCAAGCTTCACCCTGAGGCATCCCTGCCGGGACCTGTTTCACAATCCAGGATGAAGGATCCCTTCAAACCATCCTGATAAATCAGGCCCAGGACCTTTGGTCTTCCAAGTTGACCCAAAGAGAGTCCAGATCCTCCTGCCCCTTGGGGCCAGGGAGCAGCTCAGCTGCAGCCAAGAGAAATGTCACTTTGCATTTCTTATTCTTAGACTTTTTTGGCCCTGACCCCCTCTCCCCACTCAGCTGCCTTTCCCCCGCACCTGGCCTGCTGCCTATATTCTGTAACTCAGTCAACACCTGCTGAATGAGGGCGAGGATGAAGGCTCCTGCAGACTGAGAGAAACAGAAGAAACATGGTGCCCTTTGGCCCCAGACTCAGCTTCCCTTGCAGTAGCTCCAAGGAAAAAAAAACCACATAAACAAAGATGCTCTTGTCCAGGCCCCTCCCTCACTCCCTTCGTTGTTTTCTGCATCTGCCTGTTGGGCCGGACGAGGCGGGCGGGGGGAGATCCTTTGTTCTCTTTCCCCAATTGCTGGGTGGAAACCAGAGCTACATCTTTCCTCTGCCAGTTCTCCCTCACCCTGAGGGACTTGCCAAAGCACTTGTCCGTGAGGGCCACCTCCGCTCTCGGGCCTCCTCAGAGACACGTAGGTGCAGAGGGAAGGGTGTCTGCCTGTCTTCCCACTCCCAGGCTTCTTCAGTGTCCCCGGGACCCAGACCACAGAACAGACTCGGGGCTGAAAGGACACTGGGAAACTGTGGGGCTAGAGTAGGAACCCCGACCCGCACCACACACCTGGGCCGGGAACGCTCTTTGCTTCTGGTCCCTGACAAGAGCAAGCTCTGGTGTGAGAAGCTGATGGGGGTGGGGAGCTGCATGAGAAACCTCTGTACTTTCTGTTCAAGTTAGCTGTAAACCTCAAACGGCTCTAAAAAAGCCTATTTGGGGCAAAAGTAGAGCTTATTTAATCCAAGGTGGGGGTTGCATTTTGTATGCCTTTTATTACTATTGTTTCATTGTCCTGGTAAATCAGTGCTATGGACTGAATGTTTGTGTCCCTCAAACCCCGTTATGTTAAAGCCCGAAGCCCCGGTACAAGGGCATTTGGAGGTGAAGCCTTTGGCAGAGGGTTGGGTTTAGGTGAGGTCATGAGGGTGGAGCCCCCATGATGGGATTAGCATCCCTAGAAGAAAACGCGGAGACCAGAGTTCTCTCTCTCCTTCTCTGTGCCCACTCCGTGAGACCCAGCAAGAAGGAGCATCTGCAAGCCAGGAAGGCGGATGTCCTCACCGGACACCGAGTCTGCAGGCACCTTGATCTGGGACTTCCCAGGCTCCAGAACTATGAGAAATAAAGTTCCTGTTGCTTGAGCCCCCCAGTCTGTGGTATGCTGTCATCACGGTCCTAGCCGACCGACACAATTTTCAGTCAGCTTATTCTAATCTTACAAAAGCTTTTGGTCCATGACAGATTGGAGGGGGCGGGAAATAGTCCTTCGTCCCAGATAGCCTGAGAAGCTGTGACCCGCACCAACAGCCCTGGTCCAGGAGCCGGAAGCCTGGTCGCCCCACTGCTGCTTTGCTCTCGGCTCTGAGCCTCAGCTCCGTCAGCTGCAAAGTGAGGGTGTGGAGTGACCGGACCTCGCCAGCGTGGCTGCTCAGCGCATGTCCGCTGCTCTTGGTAAGTATGGGCAGCCTCATGCAGTGAGGGGCCGTGGACCCCTCTCCCAAATCTCACCACTGGGCAGGGTGTCCTGAAGAAAGCAGGCCTCAGAAGATATTCTGCCAGCCAGACACAACACGCCCTGGCATGTCTGCCCACAACAGTCCTACGTACGCTTGCGAGAGTGCCACCCTGGCCTCAGACGCTTGGACGCACAGCTTGTGTGAAAGGGTGCAAGTGACAACATTAGGAAGGAGCAGCCGTGTCCTGATCCATCCCACGACAGTCTCAGGAACTGGGGACCAGATTCTTCCTCCTCACTGGTGCAAAGGCAATCGTGACTCTACGAGGCTTCTGCCTGGTCAGAGAGATCTTGTACTTCACCAGCGGAAGCTTGTGTCGAAGGCCCCTCATGCTAATCAGTCAACGCTCTAGTGTAATCTTGATACCTACATTTGAGATGCTTTGTCATCACCTTGGGGCTGTGGATTCTTAAGGAACTCCAAATGCAAACGGGCTGCCCTCCCTGTGTATACTCAGTATGGATGCACGGGTACATCACGTTATAATGCTGCGTGTTACACGCAGACACACTAACAGGGAGATGAATAATATGACCCCTAATTCCCTCCCAGGGCAAATATATATAAAATATTGTATTATAACTATATTGCAATATATAATTTTTTTTTTTACTTTAATAGTCCTTGATGTCTGAGAAGCAAGACAGAAGTCAGTTTTCTGACTTCACTGATACCTTCAGATCTTGGAAGTACATGGGACATCCCCCAGGCGGCCAGATCAGCTCTTCAAAGCAGAGACAGGTCCCCACTTCCTCCTGCTAGGTGTCAAGCGATGCCCTCAGTCTCACGCTCCCCTTTCCTCTTCTGGTTGCTGTGGGTAAATTTCCTTTCCTCAGAATAGCCCAGACCACCTCTGTGACTGTTTCTCCGAGGCTAGAAGCAGATGCAATCTGCAGGGCGGGCGCCCGCCTACCTTCCCCGAAACTTCACGGTGAGGCCTGCGGTGGTAGTTGGAGGGAGGGGCACAGGCTTCCGAAGGGGAAGAGGAGGGATGCAGCTAAAAACAGTGCCCTCCCAGAGTAGGACAAAGCATAAACCTAGAGGGGTGACAAAGGCCAGGCCTTCTCGCCCAGCCCAGGAGGAAGGAGCTTCACCTGGACTGAGGAGGAGAGCACCCAGACTGGGTTACGTGGGCTACACTTAGCTTCAGAGGCCAGACAGCCTGTGTGAGCCAGGGGCTTGTAACACACGGGAGACCCCAGCAAAGTGGGCCGAGCCCCAGTGCACAGCTCCGGTGCGGACAGCTAGGGCTTCTAGAGAAATCAAGAGCTGGCTCACTCGCACAGAGAAATCAGGGCCTGGGAGTGGGCGGGTAGAAGGGAGAAACCGCCATGGGGAAGCCCCACCAACCTCCTCCGGGAACACAGCGGCCGGCCCCCGGCCCGTCTCCCGCCCTCCAGCTCTCCCTGCCTTCCAGCTCTGCCTCCCCGGCCCCGGCTTACCCCGCCCGCCCCCCAGCGCCTCCAAACGCTCTTCCCCTCTTGGTTACTCAGTCCCCAGGCCCCTCCGCAATTCCCACTGCGGCCTGGCCCGCCGGCTTGCCGCCGGGCCGGTCTGCGCTCCCGTTAGCCCCGCTAGGAGCCTTACCCAGCACTCTGCCAGGGACACAGGAAATGCCAACCCCCGCCGCCTGGGAGCTTCTGGAGACGGGCTACTCGCGGGGGTGCCTGGCATCTCCACCACTGAACTTTGGAGCGACCTGGGGCAAGTTACTGAACCTCATCTTCCTCGTCTGTAAAATGGGACGGTAAGAGCGCCCACCTCTTAGGCTGTTGGGCGGCGAACGGAGATTGTGGGGGCCGCTAACGGCTAGAGCGCAGGAGGGCCCAGCCAGGCCCTTAGCTCACAGCCTCCTACCCCAGCCTCGGCTCTTCTCCAGCAGCACGTGAGCTCTTGAAATGCCAGTTAAGGTCAGTACTCCTCTGCAGAACAATCCAGCCTGAGGCTCTCCCCACCGGCCTCCCCCCCTCCTAAGGAAAGGCCTGGCCACCTACGCCCACACAAATGTTGGACACGGAGCCCAGAGGTCCAAAGTACCCGTTTTTATTCTCGATTCGGCCTTAGCCATCACTAGTTTTGCAAGCACGAATAAATGCAATCAACACGAACCTCTCCCTAAACGCCTTTCATTACCATTTGTCACTGAACGAGTTTCCCGCTTTTCCTAAAGACACTGTGATTTGGGGGTGACGTAAAACGAAGCTTGACAAGTGCAGAACATCGGGGTTAACCATCCTGCTCCTGGGCCCTCTGCTCCCTCGTGGAGCAGCGAAAGGCTGCGGGAGCTCTACACAGCAGCCCCAGCAGCTCTGTCCTTCCACGGAGGGAGGAACTCGAGGAGCAGGAGAGCCCCGGCGGGGGAGGTGGGCGAAGAATCGTCAGCCGGGTTTCTGCCCACGTGACCTGGCCGAGGCGGGAGGGAGGCTGCCTGCACGGCCTCCAGATCAGTGCCTCCGAAAGCCAAATGGGCCTGGAAGAACCCGCTTGCCCACCGCTGAATGTCCTCAGTGAGCAGAAGAGGAGCTGGGGAGTGAGAACAAATGTCCTCCAGAGTGCCTGCGCCCCTTCTGCGGGCTGCCCAGGGGGCACGCCCACTCCGGGCCAGGGCACTCCAAGGTCAGGAGGGATCATTCTGCTTTCGGGGTGCATCTTCCTTCCTGCCCACCCCCTCAGGCCGAACCCCACAGGTTCACAGAACGGTCTCCCGGATGACGCCGATGAGGCTGTGGGGCCGCTCAGCCTCTGCTCGCTGGGGCCTCCTCTCGGCTCGCGGCCTCCCCGCCGGGATGAAGGTGCTCAGGTCCCCGCAGCTCCGCAGGTGCAGGAAGCCAGGCTGTCTCCGCGAGGGCGGCACGTGGGTCCGGGAAGTGCTGGGCTGCGACGGGGCCATTATCTTGGGGAGAATAAGAGGGTGGGGGAGACGTTAGGCTGCACCAGAGGTGGTCCTCCGACCTGCCTTCTCTATCCAGCCATGCACTGCTTAGCTTCGTTGCTTTGGAAAAGAAAATAGGGTGTTTTCCCAAAGTGGAACACACTTGGAATTCCAGATACCTTTTTCTGGAATTTTCTTTCCTAACGTTCCTAAGACATTCCCCCAATTTCCTAACATTCCTACGACATTCCCCCAATTTGCTACTGTTCCAGCTGCTGACCTGCCTCACGTCACTTCCCTGATTCATCCGTGGCAGGTGAATTTACACTTTTGCTTTACACTTAACACTCTTCTCGTCATTTTTACCCAGTTTGCCTGGGGTCTGAGACGGTGCTTCTCACTGGGGTCTGCACGTTTCTGGAGGGGAGGGGAGCTGCTACTGAGGATCCCCCGCTCCCCCACGGCAATTGTGACAGGCGGGGCTGGAACGTCTGTAGTTCTAACAAGAATCCAAGTGATACCAATGTTCTTGAAAAGTTGATAACCACCTGTGGGGCACTGTGACCAGCTAATGAGTTTATAAAATGTCACCCAAAACCAGTGATGCTTCCAGTTGATCTGATAACCCTTCGATAACAAAACATAATAAGCAACATAAAAACTCGGCCAGTTTATTTGTAAAAAATGCTTAAGAATGGTTCTACCGTTAGATCTGTTTTACAATGCAGCATATATGTAACTTGAAATATATAATAATACCACTTACTTTGTAAAATGGCAACCTTATGGGAAACCCCTCATCCGGCTGGGACCGAGGAGGGGAGAACTGTCTAGCACGTACAATTTCCAGAAGTTGCACAGTCATGCTCTAGGACCTACAACACTGTTAGCACCTTGAGAAAAACCCAGGCGTTTCATGACCCCCTAACATCACAGAACAATCACTGCGCGGACTTTTTGTTTAGTTCGTACCAGTCTGAGATTTTAAAGTCCTCAGAAGTTTAATCCCTCCAAAAGATGGGATGTTAAATTTTGCTAACACTCTGGTATTATATTTGTCTTTAAAGCCCTGTCCTTGTTTCCTGGTTAAAAAGAAAATTCCAACATTCATAGACGTCAATTGCTGTGACATGTAAGTTGGGGCAAGTGGTTTTGATTGGAATAAACATTAAGATGGATCTAAAACCGGGGCGCCTGGGTGGCTCAGATGGTTGGGCGTCTGCCTTCAGCTCAGGTCATGATCCCAGAGTCCTGGGATCAAGCCCCACATCGGGCTCCTGGCTCAGCGGGGAGCCTGCTTCTCCCTCTGCCTCTGCCTCTCTCCCTGCTCATGCTTTTTCTCTCTCTCTCTCTCTCTCTCTCTCTGTGTCTCAAATGAATAAATAAAATCTTTAAAAAAAAAAAAGATTATAAGATGGATCTAAAACCTATTCGAGTCATACTAGGAAAAGTGAAAATGTGCAAAGCTGGGTAGAGTCGGGAATAAAGGCTCTCCTTCCGCTTGTCTCTACCTCCTCTTCTCTGGGGAGGGTGTCGCACTGGGCCTCGCCACCGGGGTCCGCTCCCAGAAGGTGCCAGCCGATGGCCCAGAGTCCACTGCAACAATCCCAGTACCTGAAGTTTTATCCAGACTCGGCACAAAGACCCAGCAAACATCTGCAGTGAGAGCATCTGTTGAGCTGTAAGTGCTTGGTCATTTTCCCCAAAGCTATTTTCCAGGGAAGACTGAGCAGAAGATCCAGACCAATGGCTTGGCAGATACTCCGACTCTGATCTCACTAGGGCTTGGCAGCCTCCAACAAGCAGCTCCAAATACGTGCTCTGTGTATCGGGCTGTTGGGCCAGACGGAGGGAAGAAGGCAGGGAATGACTGCTGGCGGAGGCCAGGGTTAGGAGGATGTATCTCCCCTACACAGATGCTAACTAGAGCGTGACCCAGGACCACCAGCCGACCGCTCTTTTTTTTTTTTTTTTTAAGATTTTCTTTATTTATTCGTGAGAGACAGAGAGAGAGACAGAGGCAGAGGGAGAAGCAGGCTCCCCGCAGAGCAGGGAGCCCGATGCGGGACTTGATCCCAGGACCCTGAGATCATGACCTGAGCCGAAGGTAGACGCTTAACCGACTGAGCCACCCAGGCGTCCCGACGACCACTCTTTTAGAAAGCAGACATCAAGAGGGTCCGCGGTTCATGTACCTCTTCACGCGAGTCATCAGATTGCTCTTCTGCTCCCCTGGGTCCCCTGAGGGGCTGGGAGAGAAACTGGCTTCTGGCTTTTGTCAGAGGAGGCCAGCAGGTAGAAGGGGAAACGGAAAGGAAAGTGAGAAGGAACTTACTCAATTGGCCTTAACTCACCCAGGACCCTGCAGCCCAATGTACATGTTACTGCCCACAGATGCGGGTGGGTCACACTGTGAGCCAATGGGCCCCGAGGTCACAGAAACCACCCCACAGGGGCAACAAAGCAAACGCCTAAAAAGTAACAACTTCTTTAAAAATTAATTTATTTACTTGAGAGAGAAAGCACAAGGGGATGGGCAGAAGGAGAGGGAGACAGACTCTCAAGCAGACTGTAAGTTGAGTGTGGAGCCTTACGCACGGCTTGATCCTGGGACCCTGAGATCATGACCTGAGCTGAAATCAAGAGTTGGATGCTTAACTGACTGAGCCACCCAGGTGCCCCTGGTAGCGGTTTTTAAAAGAGGTGGGTAATTACAGCTGTGACCCATCCCCAGTTCTCAGCAGAAGGAAATCCCATTCAGAGGTACAGGTGTTGAGACCACCTAGTCTAACACTTCACTTTAAAAATGAGAAAACTTGGGCGCCTGGGTGGCTCAGTCGGTTAAGCGTCTGCCTTCAGCTCAGGTCATGATCCCAGGGTCCTGGGATCAAGCCCAGGGGCTCCCTGCTCAGCGGGCAGTCTGCTTCTCCCTCTCCCTGTCCTTCCCCCTGCTTGTGCATTTGCACTCTCTCTCTCAAATAATAAAATCTTTTTTAAAAATAAATAAATAAAAATGAGAAAACTGACACCCAAATGGATTATGTTACGTGCCCGATTTTATCTTTCCCCTGGGTGACTTCAGCTTAGGGAACTGTTCTTTTTCATCTAGAATCTATGGAGGAAAGATAATTTATCCCTTTAAGTCCTATTGGTTTAGGTGTCTTGCCACCATTTCACGGGAATATGAAAATTCATGTCACGTCCATCATTGCCAGCGAGCTGAGCAACCACGCCCTATCCAGGGAAACCCAACCTGGCAAAGAGAGGGCTAACGGTGCCCCACGCTGCCCAGACCCCTTGCTTTTATTCCCGAGCGGCACCGCTTTCTTTTCCCAGGCGTGTTCCACATTCGGGAAAAATCGCTTTCTCTCCCTGGGCCAGGAAGCTTGTGGGAAAAGTCATCACACCTGAAAAGAAAGTGCTCTGGCTTCTTCTCTCTCCCTCCCCAGACTTCCTCACCCCCAATTTCCTTGATACCCTGACCGTGAACTTACTGCGCCTTGGACGGGAAATCAGAGAAGGCGCTTCAGCTGCTCTGGAAACAAGTTCTCTGACTCATGCCCGAGACCAGTAATAAAACTACCTGTTCTAGGAAACTGGCACTGGTGATGGCCTCCTCCATGTGCTCCTCATCGGACTTGAGAACGGATTTAATGTTCTCCACAAGCTCGTGGATGTCTGGGGTCATACTGCAGGACGACTGCTCCAGGAACCTCGCCACCAGCAGCTTGGTGTCCATGTAGGACTTGTAATCTATCAGGGACCGAGGCCGGCATCGCGAAGCTCTGCTCCTCAGACCTCTCCTCAAGGTCACCGTGGCCAGGTCTGGTCTTCCCTCAGTCTGCGTTGCAGCTTCGCAGCTGAGCACGGGGACAGCTGTGGGCAGAGACAAACAATACGTGCCCGTTGGCCATGCCCCTGTGAGCACACGCCCGGACCCGAGACAGCACGGGCCACGGAACTTGGCGTGGAAAGCAGGTTGCAAATGCCAACGACCATGCACATCTTGCTTTTCATCTCACAGAAGGAAAAGGGTGGGGGGGGGACCAAAAACCAGAAAACAATGACCCAAGCTCATTCCCTGAAGTTCCAATAGGACGTGTCCCCAGAACATTTCACATAAAACACAATCACCAAGGGAGAGACAGATGATAGGGAAGAGCATCAAGAATGCGCAGCAGTGCCGTGGGGTAATGACCAATGTATGGGGATGGGTGGGCGAGCAGAAAAAAGATGGTGGACCTGATGAGAGAATGCTCCACGGGCGGAGGATGAAGGAGCCACTTAGAGAGGCTGAGGAGGGACAAGACTGCGGGACGAGTGGAGTGCTCCCCTCCCTTTGACTGTACCTTTGTCCTAAACATCCTCAGGGCATGGTGCCGACTTATCCACGCTCACACCATGGCTGGGAGTCAGCTCTAGGGCTATTAACAGAAAGAAAAAACTAGGTGCGGAAAAATCACACGTCGTTCCAGAAGTCAACAGCAGCCTGGGAAATCCACCACCACAGGCTCTAATGTCCGCAACTATCGACATCAGAAGGGCTTAAGGACTGGCAGAACATGACTGCACCACCAAGTGGGTGAAGGGGAATGCAGGCCCGGTCTCCGCGTGTTCGTAAGCCAGCCAGCAGCCTTCAGTGTACATGACCCTGGAGGTTTCAGTCTGTGAAGGCCTGACAAGCAAGCGGGAATTTGATATTCAAGGAAGAAAGGAAGCAGAGGGTGGGAGGACAGGTGGAGGGAGGGGAGCACTCCTTTCCCTCGGGAGAAAGGTCGGCGCTCTAAACCGGGGTTAGCGGCCCCCCTCCAGGCTGCCACGAGCGTGTCACAGAGAGCCGGAGTCTTCCAGGAAGGCTCCCCGCAGATGCTCGTGTGTGAGGACAGTCAGGGACTACAGTCAGTCACTGGAAGGCAATCTGGGCCGTCTACAGCAGAGGACTCCAACGCTGTAGGTGAACACACGTCTCCTGCCCCCTGCAGCGCCGCAGATCTGGGAGGATCTGACTAAGCTGTGCAGAGAGCCAGCTTCCTGTTAAAGCTGGCAAGTGGCCAGCTCGAGTCCTCAACTTGCCAGGTCGGGTGGTAGAGACCCGCAGTGAAACGGGCCTGGGGAGCTGAGGGGCCGGGCTGCCGGCCCGGGGGTTTGCAGAGGTGCTCAGTCCCCGGCGGTGGGACTCCTCCCGGCTCAGAAGACGAGAGGAGTGTTCTCTCTGGCTCGCACACGGTCAGTCCAGGGCTGCAGCGAACAACACAGGCCGTCAGAGGGACAGAACCAAGAGTGCAAGGGGGTGACATGGGGCCCCAGAGAGAGCAAGGTGAGAGCGTTTGCAAAGTAATATTTGCACAGAGCTTGAGGAGAGCAGAGGCCCTTGTTAGAAGAGGTCACCGGAAGAAGCCTGGGCGGCGGGATTAGAGATTTTCATTTTCTCCCTTTCTTTCCCTTATTTTATTTTCACAGTTTTCCACCATGCAGAGCTATTTGGAGATGTTCAGGTATTCACATATTCAGAAAAAGGACTCAATGTTATTTTAAGTCTTTAACATGTTTTAAATTTAAAATTATTCCAATGACATCTGTAACAAACTTCACACAGAAAGGGAGAGCATGGGAGTGTGAGTTTCACTCTATCTAAACTTCTTAAAACAGGTCAGATTCAAACAACTCAACTACCCATACAAAGTAAAAAAAAAAAAAAAAAAAAAAGATAACTTAGGTCATAAGAGAGGGAGTAAAAAAAAAAAAAAAAATACACCCCTTGAACTTTTTCCTTGAGAATGTTTATTTCCATAAGACTGTGAGCACCCAGAAATCAGAACGATGTTTGCATTTTCTTCATGTCATACCTCGAACACTATCATGTGCAGCCGAATGCTTTTGCTGACAATGACTTCAAAAGAAAAAACTCTACCAGCCTTAAAAAATGTGACAGGTGAATATTCCTAATGTGCATGGAGAATATCGTATTTTCCCAAGACCTCTTAACCTCTCTCAAGACATCTCTCAAGCTGCAGGGCGGTGGGTGGCCAGAGGCACCCGGATTCACCTGGTCGCCTTGGGGCAAACACGCACAGTGCTGTGCAAGGGGCTTGGGGAGTGACATCACCTCTCTCTGCGGAATGATGGAGCACAGGGTCACTCCTCGATCTTGTCCTCAGGGCTGGGAAGACTCTCCGGCTTCCCATGGGAGGTAGCTGGTTTGCATCGGGAGTTGAGATAGATGTGCTTTCTTCTCTGGGTGTGTTAGGAATGTCCTCACCTGATTTTTTTTTTTTTTAAACAAGAGAAACATAAGTTATTTCACCAGCTGCTGCCTTCAATATGTTGGGCAGGAAAGCGCCCGTGAGCCCGAACCTTCAGGGGCAGGGGAACAGAGTTAACCACATTTGCTTAGGCTGTTGGCCAGTGAGCTTTTATTTCCCAGCACCGTGGGAAACGCTTCCTCTCCAAACCACCCCTCCACACCTAAAACAAGCCAACAAAAAATTGTAAGTCCAAGAGTAAAATCAAGAAGCCCTCGCAAAATGTCAGGTGGTTTTTTGGTTTTGTTTTCTGCAAGTGCTTAGAATCTTCTCCAGGGAAGCGTCCTGGTGCAGCGCTAGGAAGCTCCTAGTGACTTTCCAGTTTTTAGCAATGCAAGGTGAGGTGGGGGGGGAGGGGGGAGAGAAGGAATTCCTGCCCAGCTCTGGCGACTTCCCTGAGGGCTGCAGACCATGAATGCAGGCAGTGGAAGCCTCCATACAGCCCAGGGTACAGGCCGGGCTGTGAAAGGCTTGACGGCCATGGGAAAGAGCCAGTGGCCGCCTCGTAGATGGGGAGAACCACTCAAGAAACGGATGACTTCTGCTCAGGACAACCACATCATGTCATCGGCGAGCCTGAGTGTGCTCTGGGAAACTTTGAGAAATGGGAGAAGCCCAAACATACTTAGCGAAGAGAGCACTTCTGCATTATTCTAAGATGGAAGGTGAACGGAACAGAAACTCGTTCCAAATGGTGCTGCTGAAAAGTCACCCCCATCGAAAATAGCTGGAGAGTTGATCCATTATTGATCACCCCTGCCAGTCTGTGCTGGTGGACAGTTCTCCATGCCATTTCAAACCTCTCCAAAGACAGAGAGCTGCAATCATGTTCCCTTGAATGACAAGGATAACTGCAAACTGACTCTTGTTTTCTGAGGCAGGACGGAAAATCAGCGTTCACTACACGTGAAAGCAGCATGACCTGGACCCGAGGTTATAAATGACAGTGCAATCTCACGGCAAATCATCCTGCCATAGACAAAACTCTTTTTTTCCCTTTAAAAGGGCCCATCTTATTTTAACAGGAGAAAGAAAATCTTAGGTGGGAAAACACAGGGATGCCACATTAAACTCTCTAATCCATTTCACAGGTCCCTGAGAAGGGTCTGGTGACTCATCAAAGATTCTGATAATATTTTTATTTCTGTTCACATAGTATCTCCTACTTGCCAATTGTTGACAGTATTTTTACACCTGGAAAGAAGGATGTAATTTGTGGGGATTTTTTAAGATTTTTAAAAGTTATTTATTTGAGAGAGAGAGAGAGAGCGCGCTAGAGAGAGCGCACGCATCAGTGGGGGAGGGCCAGAGGGAGAGGAAGAAGCAGACTCTCCGCTGAGCAGGAAACCTGATGCGGGGCTCGATCCCAGGACCCTGGGATCATGACCTGAGTCAAAGGCAGACGCTTAACTAAACTGAGCCACCCAGGCGTCCCAAGAAGGATATAATTTGACCCACTGGCTTCAAGATATCTGACCTCCAACAAAATATCATATAAGTCATTATTTCATGATGTCTTACTTGACGGAATCCTGAGTTTGGGCAGCAATCGTGTATTTATTACCTTGAGTCAGTGGTATGCAGATCGGTTCCAAGGGGCTAGTGGCACCTTCTAATCCTTCTGGCATGTGGAATGAAGGTCCCTACATCACAGGAGAAAAGAGGGTTATCTGTTGATATTCAGCTCATCCCCCACCTGGACTCCACTGAACTTAGAAGCATGTTCAGGGCCCAGTGTCCCACTGTTCTCTGCACGCCAGGCTGCTTTTCCTACCAGCGGTCAATGTACCAACGAGAAACCATGGACCGTACCTGCTCCTGGTCCGTCTGGCTCACCACAGCTTCATAGGGAGGTGGGGGGTCCAGGGGACAGAACACTTCCACACCTTTGATTCGTGCTCCGTAGATATGTGGGAGGGGAATAACATCAGGACCGACCATCCTAGGAAAAGCATCTTGGCATCAGGAAGCACGGTCTACAGACTTCTCGTCTGACGTACCTGCTTCTGCATGATGATGGCCTTTACCTCGGGCCGGTTATCCGCTGACAGAGCAGAAGACCCCTCACCCCTCCAAGACAGTCTTCTGGCCCAGAAGCCGGGGGGGATAATCTCAGCTGATGGGGTGCCCAGAGTTTCTTAGGCAAGTGACAACGTATAAAATGCAATGCCATCATTTCTTTTACATCCACAAGCCAAAAAGCAAGCAATCATCCACAAGGACAGAAAGCAGATTCGTGGTTGCCAGGGGCTGGGGGCTGGGGACTGGGGAGTGACTGCTGAGTGGGTTCGGGTCTCCCTGGAGGTGATGAACATGCTGCAGAACCAGATGGGGGTGGAAGTTGCACAGTACCTCGACTGTACCAAATCCCACTCAACGGTATGCTTTCAAATGGTTCAACTCATGTTATGTGAACGTCACCTCAATGAAAGAAAAAACAAAACTAGGGACTTGGGGCAACTTAATTATTTCTTACATTAGTACCTGACAAAATTCTTGCCTGCGTTTCCCTAATGTCTGATTCATGGTAGAAACTCTCTATTTGTTAAATAAATATTTGAAGGTCGAATTACTTTTTTCTAGGAAAGTGAACAACATCACAGCTCAAAGACAAAGCAGGATGAATCACAGAGTGACCCTTCCTAAATACAGTCAGTCAACAAACACTAGCTGAGCACTGCCTTCATGCCAGGCACTGGGGCTTTTGTCCTATGAGTGGGAGACCCTCCATAGCAAATAAATAAATAAACCTCAAGATTTTCTGTCTGTGTTCATAGAAAACTCACACACATAAATAATCTAGATAATAAAGAGCCTAAATTGTAAAACGATAGTTTAAAATATATAGAAACTTGTTCCTTTTGACCAAACTTCCAGTTATAAAATAAGTAAGTCCCGGGGGATGTAATATACAGCATGGTGACTACAGTTAATAATACTGTATTCCCAGGGCACCTGGGTGGCTCAGTCATTAAGCATCTGCCTCCGGCTCAGGTTATGGTCCCAGGGTCCTGGAATCGAGCCCCGCATCGGGCTCCCTGCTCGGCAGGAAGCCTGCTTCTCCCTCTCCCACTCCCCCTGCTTATGTTCCCTCTCTTGCTATCTCTCTCTCTGTCAAATAAATAAATAAAATAATAATAATAATAATAATAATACTGTATTCCCTATTTGAAAGTTGCTAAGAGAGTAAACCCTAGAAGTTTTCATCACAAGAAAAACAATCTGGTAGCCATGTGTGGTGATGGATGTTAACTAGACTTACAGTGGCGATCACTCCACAACATACACAAATATGGAATCATTATGCCATACACTTGAAGCTAATAGAATGTTCTAGGTCAATTATATCCCATTTTAAAAAGATACAATGAAGACCAGAAAACCTGTACTCAGGCCGTGGAGTATTAGAGAACGAAAATAAGAGATAATAGCAAAAGTTTAATGCCCATTCTCGAAATATGAAAATGGACATAAGCTGAAGGAGACAGGTGAAAGATTCTGGGCCAGTGGCACAAGGGCTGCTTTTTTTAGAAAGGGGCTCTGTGGATTCATGGTTGTTTCATTTTATTCCTGCGCCCGTTTAAAAAAAATGCAAACGGTGGAGGAAAAAAAGTTGAAAAAGATGCGATGTTCTTTTTTTCCTAGGAGTAAAACCAGTGGACAAGGGGACTTGCTTTCCTTAGTGAGCCCTAGGGACTTCTTCTGTCCTCTCCAGAGGGCCAGTCTTCAATCCTGAGTTAGCATGACCCCATGAGCCATCTTTCCAGCGCTCACAAATCCCCTGGCTTCCCCTCTCAGCCAGCTCCCCTCACTTCTCCTCTGCTGTGTCCTCCCCAGGAAAGTGAATACCCCCCGCTTTGCCTGTTGGTTTGTTGGCTCTGGTGGTCTTTGATACTCGCCACCCAATGGCTATGTTCACAGAGAAGAGAGGGTTTGCTTGGGGCCAGGAGGTCAGGGGAACAGACTTCCATTTTAGATCTTAAACGACCATGGAATCCCTTTAAGAAGGGGGAGAGGGAAGGGGATACATTTTCTTTAAATCGACCACAATGAACAGCTTCTTATGGTGGTAACTATAATGACCAAGGAAGCCTCCGTGTGACAGAAGATGCTTCTAGGAAAAAAAGGAAGCTTCCTTTCCTATGAAGCAGTTCTCCTTATTTCATATCTTTTGGGTACAAAGGGATCTGTCTGGGGAAACAGGTGCACTATGTCCTGGCAGGTATTTTCCTGATCCCTTATGGCCCCCAACCCTAGCTAGGGAGTAGAATCACCTGGGGAGGTTTGCAGACTATGGGAGGCCCAGGCCTTGTCTCTAGAAATTCTGCTCTAATTGCCTGTGGTGGGGCCCACACAGATAAGAAGAGATTTTGATCTCCTAAAATCAGCTAAGCGGCCCTGTGGGGCTGCCAGGCAGGGCCGCACTGGGCACGGAGTCACCCACGAGCAGAGCCTGGCTCCACTTGAGTTTGGGTTCTGAACTTCATGAGGAAAAGGAATGAGTTTACTATATTCACCACTGAGGAATAAATGCCTGTGTTCAATTTTCCATAATCTTCCGTGCTCTGTAACACATTATGTCCCCATGGTACAACCAGGTCCCCAATTACAGAATAGGTGGGATGCTCTCCTTTTTGATCCCAGCTCCAACCAATTTCTGAGAATGGGGGTGGGGGGAGGCTCCCTGGGGTCGTGGAGGAGGAGTGCACAGCCCTGACTCTCATTACAAATCAAGTCATGAGGCAGAAACCCATCTTTGGATGGAAACCTTCACTACAATCAGGTTTCTGTTTATGGCAGTAATTTGAGAAGTCCTTTCTCAAGGAGGGACCAATGCATGCAGTGGTTGTATTTATAGAAGGGAAATAAATAAAGCGCTCTGAGAAGTCATATAATACCTTGCAGGAAGTGGGGAGTTTGCATTGTGTGAAAACTCTTCACGTATCCGGTTGTGGAAATATTAAAGAAAACATTCGTTCCTATTCTTGCCTGCCTGCTTCTAAGAAAGAAAATCACCAGTTGGGGTGCAACAGTTAGTGTCTATAAAATGGATATATAAAAATCTAGCAAAGTCGGTCAAATGCAAAAATACCTTTGATACAATATGTATCTGAAAGTGAATAAATGTAGCCATTTAACAAGGAAAGTGGACCGCCCTCTAGTATTGGGAGAATTTCAGAAAATGAGGCTGTTTGCCCACTGGAGATATGATCTAGGCCTCCAGGTATATGCTTTGGGCCTAGCAGTGTCTCCTTTCCCACAAGGATGTATTACTTTAACACCCTTCCCCATGTTCCTTCCGGAAAGTTCGGAATGATAAAGCCCTTGGTGAGAAGCTTGTCTGGATTTGGTGAGGGGCAGTCTCAGGACTCAGAGGGGCGAATCCAGGGATGCACCCACATCCCAAAGAGTGGAAATACCCACACTGATAAGCATCACTATGGCGGCACCGAAAAGAGAAATGGAAGAGAGAAGGGCAGGTGGGGGAGGGGCGGTCTACAGGACAGTGAGACTCCTAACCCGCATGAGTCACTTTCCCTTTCTGCCACTGCAGGAAATCAAATCTGTCTGTTGCCTCCTCTCAGGTCAACCAAGGGCTCACCTACAATCTCAGAGAGCCACTTAATTCTTCTCGAAGATGGCATTTCTCTTTCCAACCACGAAATAACAGGTTTGTTGTTTTTTTTTTTTTACTGCCTCCCAACACGTCCCCCTGCACACAGCCTGAGACTGGGCTAAGGTATGAGCAAAGGTGTCCTTTGGTGCACAAAGAATGACTCTGAGCAACAGGTCGGGAGGTTACCCATGGAGAAGGACGTTAACAGTGTCTGGGCAGTAGCTCCCACCGGTGACCTGCTTCAAAGCCACACGTGGCCGTCCTGAGCATTAGCAAGCGGATTTCCAAAAACCCCAAGGCTGCCACCACATTTGTCTGACAACTCTCCTTGTATACCTCGGGGATTAAAAGTTGAAATTCCTGGTCCTCTGAATCTCAAGCTAAAGACACGAGTCTTTCTTACAGAATTCAGAGATTTTCTTTTGGAAGCTTAAATATGGTTTGCTGATCCTTGAAATTTGGCTTAAGATCGCTTCACCCACGAAGCCAACCCTGACTGGCTGACTCTTCCTTCGAAGCTCTCTGCAGCCCATTCACCATCCTGGGTTAGGTGGTCCTCCTCGGTGCACTCAAAATCTCTCTTTTGAGAATTATTATGATCCTTGCAACACTCAGCTGTAATGACCCAGACTGCGAGCTCCTTGAGAGGGGAACGAGGCGGGTCTAAGTCATCTGAAATGTCACCAACCTGGGGGGGTGGGGGGATAGGGGGTGACTAGTAAGCAGCAGAGGACTGATTAAATGTTTGTCGAATAAATAAACGAAGTCATTCTTTAGAGAGGTACAATTCTAGAAGTCCATAACAACCAGGCGAATGCATGCATCATTTCCTTCTGCAGATAGTCATTTCTGAGATTTAAGAAACAAACGATAAATTTTGAGCTAGAATTTGAAAAAGGAAACCAGCGTGGTGTCTATTTTTTCCAGACCAGGGAGAAGTCATGAATAATTAATCTCTTTTTAATGGCTTGGAAGAATGTCATGATTTGGGGCCCCGCTGATGGTGTTATAATGAACATCGATTTGGCCTGAGCGTGTTTCCTGGGCAACCGCAGCGCTCAATCAAGTCACATGACAGCGACTGTCTCACTGGGTGTCAGTTTTCCTGGGAAGCTAATTGAAATGGAAAAAGTATATCCTTAGTTCGAGGCGGGACTTTTCTTTGGTTTCAGCCGTTTATCAGACAAAACAGCAGGGTGGGGAAGGGGGATAGAAAATCCTGAAAAGGGGCGCCTAGCCGGCTCAGTGGGCACAGCGTACGAGGCTTGATCTCAGGGTCTTGAGTTCAAGCCCCACACTGGGTGTGGAGCCTACTTCAAAAAGGAAGAAAGAAAGAAAAAGAAAAAAAAGAAAATCCTGAAAAGTAACACCATCTGTCTAGATTTTGGAGAGAAGTAAGCGCATGCTATAGGTCGTCCTGGAAACCTTTCAGTCTTCCAAACCGAGGCCACCTCACAGACGGCTGGGGCGGGGGCACTCAGGAAGGCTACCTGCGGTTCATCCGGGGCGTGCACGAGTAAAATGTGGCGAAATAGGAGGGGGGGGGCACTGGCGGCACGAAGTCATCAGGGTCTGGGATCCGTCCGTGTTCTTCCACTTCTTCGGCAGAAATCTGGGATTCGTCCTGATGAAACAAGCAGCTCGGTTAGTCAACAGCCTTCAAGACAAAGGCCCCGTGGGCCACAGTCACGGTGCCACCTTGTATGGACTTACGAGGCAGGGTCTTCTGGCTGCAAATATCTGGAGGTAGCGAAGGGCAGCTGCTGCCAAGCAGACGGTGGTGGTCAGGGCGTTCAAGGCACACAGGGCGAAAAGAACTTTCTAGAACAAGGAAACAGTAACACTACTGAGCACGTCAAAGCTGACGACCAGGGGCTCCTGGGTGGCTCACTGGTTAAGCATCTGCCTTCGGCTCAGGTCATGATGCCAGGGTCCTGGGATCGAGCCCCGCATCGGGCTCCCTGCTCAGCAAGGAGCCTGCTTCTCCCTCTCCCACTCCCCCTGCTTGTGTTCCCTCTCTCGCTGTGTGTGTCTCTCTCTCTATGTCAAATAAATAAATGAAATCTTAAAAAAAAAAAAAAAAAAAGCTGATGACCAGAAGGCAAGAGAAAAACTGTTTTAAATAATAATAATGATGTCGCAATAAGGCAATTCTCGTGGGAAGATAGATTTCAAGGACTTTGATGTCTGGCTCGTGCTAAGTGCCAAATAAATACTGGTTATTAATATGGCTCTCATGCAGTCATATAAGCATCGTAATTTTAAAAAACTTATCTTAGAGGCTTCCTGTCCCAGAAAGCCCTGGTATTACAAGTTTTCTTTTTGCCAGCATCAGAACATTGTCTGGAAATGTTCCTTCCAGAAGAGCAATGAGTGTCTCTTCTGAAGTTGGTGTCCCCAGTGATAGCAATTCTAGTCTCCCACTGGGGACGGCCTGCTGTTTTATCTGTGGCCACTGATTCTATTTTGGGAGCGATTGGCAGAGCTCCCCTGGGCACCCAGCTACGACAGCGTGGGGGGCAGGCCAGCCAGAGTATAAAGAGGGCATCTCTTCTCCAAACCCACGTCTCAAAATAGTGGTAAGGGCAATTCCAGAAGTTTCTTTTGCCACAGTCCTGGCTCCTTAGTGAGGCTTTCCCCAAGAGGGGTCTTGGCTCAAAGTTTGGGGATGACTCAGCTACGAGAAATCCAGAAGCCAAAGATAGAAGGCCACTTTTACATTCTCAGAGAGCTGGCAGTGGAGAGACTCCTCCTTCAAACAAAAAAACAAACCCAAAACAAAGACCTGAAGAAAGCCCTCAGCGAGGAATTATCCAAGAACTAATAATCTCACGGTTCACCAACTGATCTTGTCACTCACTGGGCTAATGAGCCCCTGTGAGTCAGGACTCAACTTTTATCCAAGTCCCTAATAAAGGGTAATTCTGTACTTCTCTGCAACTGGTATCATTTATTTTTAATCTCTCACTCATTCTAGTTGCTGCCTATGAAACAAGAGGTAAGGTGCATGAATGTCCCTTGCATTTTCTAACCGATTATCTATCCTAGGCCTCTGGGTCCTGGCTCGGCAGCACCCAACAGCCCACGGGACTCACTGAAACCAACAAAGGAGCATCAGAACAAGGACAAATGGGCAGGCAGTTGAAAGGTTTTGCCCAAAGCAGGGGCGCGTGGCTGGCTCAGTCGGTAGAGCATGCAACTCTTAATCTCAGGCTCGTGAGTTCAAGACCCACGTGGGTGGAAAGCCTACTTTAAATAAAAAAAGTTAAGGTTTTGCTAAAAGTTGCATCACCTATGTGTAGCTACATCGTGTGTATGGATGGATATACATGTATATACATATATATACACTCATATGTATGCATTTAGACTCCTTTACATTTTTTGCTATCTTGTAACTCTTGAACACAAAGAAAGCCATCCATTCATTACTTAAGAGACACACAATCATCTGTGCTTCTTCCTGAAGTCACTCCTGTCTCTGGGTCAGATGAGGGTTGGCTCCTATCTGCAGCCCAACTGATTGAGGGAGGTAACAGAGTAAGGATATTTCAAGTAACTTTGCCTTCTTTGAGGGCTCTGTAGTGTATTTACTGATGGGGGTGGGATCCGCTCAAGGTACCTTAAGTAGAAGGTGAACAGCACTACAAGACTGAACCGGAAAGAGTTTCAAGGCATTTTCTTTGTCCGTGCATTTGGCTGGCTGGAATTCTTCACAACAGAAGCAAATCTTTCCTTCGCCTAAGTCCACCTTAAGGGGAGAAAGGCAGAACCATAATTTCATTATTGAGAATAAATATGCAGGCGACACATTGGAGCACCAATCCTACAGAATGAGACATGGTGGTATCTGGATCCATCAGGATAGGCTAGGGTATGCTGTGGACGAGAAGGTTATTTCTTGAATATGCTAATGCCCACTGTAGGTCAGCAGGGTGTTCTGCTCATCTTAGTCCATTAGGAACCCAGGTTGATGAAGCACACACCATTTTAGGATTAATGATCACTGTACCAGAGAGGTGGAGAGCATATGATAAAACGCACGTTGGCACTTAAAGTAAGGTTGCTGGATAAAACATGGGACACCCAGTTAAAAAACCATTTGCTGTTTATTTGAAATTCAGATTTAATTGGGTGCCCTGTGTTTTTACTTGCTAAATCTCGTAATTCTAGCTTAAATCTTCCTCTTGCAAATGACCCTCATCGCTTTAGCTCACACTTCATTGCCAAAGTGAACCTTACAGCCCTACCTAACTCCAAGAGGGCAAGGAAGTTCAAGCTACCATGTGCCCGTGAGAAACACAGGGTATATTTGGTGAACGGTAGCCCTAAACCAGGTAGGCTTAAGGGATCTCTCAGTGTGACATCTTCAATGTGGTCACAGATTTGAAGTGATGATATCAGTGATGAGTAATCTCTTGTAGTGAAATGTTTTGCAAACTTGCAACCCCTTTTCGAAGTCTCCCTTGACTCAAGTTGTGAGAATATGCAACACCTGGTTTTGGCTAATTAAGACCCATAATTTGGGAGCAGAGGTTCATTCTTACTCGCTTTGCCTCTTGAGTTGTTGAAGTTGGCTATTCTATTTTGGTTAAAAGGGAAAGCCATGCCTTTGTCATACCTGTTAAGTAGGCAGCTTTGACCACACTGGCTGCAAAATTCTTCAGGAAACTTTTTTTTTTTTTTTAATATTTTATTTATTTGACAGAGAGAGACACAGCGAGAGAGGGAACACAAGCAGGGGGAGTGGGGGAGGGAGAAGCAGGCTTCCCGCCGAGCAGGGAGCCCGATGCGGGGCTCGATCCCATGACCCTGGCATCATGACCTGAGCCGAAGGCAGACGCTTAACGACTGAGCCCCTCTTCAGGAATCTTTAAGAATAACTGAACGTCTACAATGTTAGAGTTACCTAAGAGAGAAAAAGGGTCTTTTTTCTTATTGAATTAAGATTCTTACCTTCTAACCACACTTACTCTCTAGTTACTCTCTACTAACAAATTTATGGTATTTTTCCAAATTAAGAGAAAATACAGTTCCCTTATAATATAAGTTGATTAGGAAGCAAAGGGAAAAATTTCCACTAAAGATTACATATTTTCTTTGGATGTAAAACTTACATACACACACACAAAATTTACATACACAAATCTTAAGCATACCATTTGCAGAATTTTAAGCAATGCATACCCCTGTGCACCCCGAACCCATATCAACATACAGAACACAGCATCACCAGAGAAAATTCCATCATGCCCTTCCCCATCAATCCCTGCCCCCACCCTTCTACAGGCAAATACTTTATTTTTTCCACAGGATTAGTTTTGCCTCTTCCAAAACTCCATGGATCCTGTAACATTTTTTATTCTCTATCCCTAAACCACATTAAAGGGTGCATTATTATATCAAACACCGATGCCCAGATTTTTATATAAAATCTGCCTCTGATACAAAGAATTACAACAGCTAGAGTTACCTTGATGGACTCCATCTCTATCCATTCATTTCCACTTGGTTTCTGTCTTTTCCTGATTTGCCCACAGAGACTGTTGTCTCAACAACGTCCCCACACCTAGATCCACAATCCGACCCCCAGACACACACAAAAGCAAGACTGTCTGAGTCTGAATTTTTCTTCCACTGTCTCACATTATTGAAGGCACATCCTGCTGCTGAAATCTACACTAGAGTTTTGCCTTCTAAGGGAAAACTACTGTGGCCATTCAGACAGGATTTCTCTAGGCAGGGTCTGGGGGGGCTGGGTATTTTATTTCCTCTCGGGGATCACTAGCTTTCTCTTAGCCCCTCTTCCATAAATTAATAATAGTCCTTACCCTGGGCTAAATTCAGCAGGTAAGTATTACTCCTAATGGGCTTCTTCCTTTGAAGTCCAGGTGAGAACCCCCTGATTTAATACTAACAGTACTATTTAGTAGTTACAAATAAGCAGCCATCAAGTTGCTCCATTCTGCTCATGTACCCAAGGCCCTCTTCTTCCCAAACACCAACCACGCTCACTTTTCTCAACACCATGCAGTGCAGGTTTCCATTTCTTGTACTTAGATAAGCTTCAAAATCTTACCTAAGGATTCTGCCTCCTGCAGGTAATATCCAGTGTCATCTTACAAAGTACTCCCCTCCCACTCGAGTCCACTCTTGGTAAAAGGCGTTCAGTTAAGAGAGAAAAAGGCCTGTGTGGGTCACACATACACACAGCAGCATTTTTTACACACAACCAGACTTGTATGTACCTGGAAACCTCAGCTATCTGGAACTTCCAGGCTGAACTGGTCCAGATGCAACAATTTTCCAGATGGGTGAAGGTTAATCTCTTTATACAAGGCTTTTGGAGAGTTTAATCATTATCCAAATAAAAATGAATATCAGTGGCTGTGCCCAGCTGACACGGGAGCCCTGAGGCTCTGTACAAAATGGTACCAGGCAATGGCGCATTTTGGATTTCTTGTTCTTTCTGTTCCTGACCCTTCACCTCCCTTCTTAATCCCGGCTCTGCCCCAGTATTTCTGCAAAGTTATTCCAACTTCTCTTCGATCTCTTAACCATCCACAAACAACCTCGTTCAAGCCCCTACATGAAAACCATCCACCCTTCCACCCTGATACTATTCCCTGACACCACCAGGCCCTCCTCGCCCTTTCCTCATCACCAGGATTATGGTTCTCAACACTGGCTGCTCATTAGCATCTTCTACGAAGCTTTCAAAAAAGGAGGACACCTTCTCTTGCAATGAGGGAACTGCAAGCTAACATAACAAGGAGCTCTCACACCAGCCCCATCAGACTGACGAACACTAGAGAGAAACGCTTGCAGTTGGCAAAGGGTCACTGGTAGAAAAGTAAGTTGAACCTTTTAATAAAGGAACCGGCCATATATTTTAAATTGGAAATACTTATTCCCCAGCCACTTTGGGAAACTGTTTAGCAGTTTCTTATAAAGTTACACCGACCTACTTTTACCATGTGACTGAGCAATCCCACACCTCTTTATTTACTCAAGAGAAATGAGAAGGGGCCCACAAGAAAAACCACAACTTTACAAAAATGTTTACAAGAGCTCTGTTAATAATACCCCCAAACTGGAAACAATGGAAATGTCCATCAACAGGAGAGTGGATTAAACAAAATGTGATATTTTTATACAATGTAATCCTGACGTGCAAAAAAAAGAGCAACTGACACAACACAAAATCATGGATGAATCTCAAAATTGTTGTGCTGAGCAAAATAAGACAGAGACAAAAAGGTACATACCCTATGACTCCATTTGGGTGAAATGCAAGAACAGACAAAACTAATGTTCTAGATCTTGTTTGGGGTGTATACATGAGTATGTTCATTTGTCAAGATGAATGTATACATTGGTCAAAACTCAAGGAACTGCACACTTCAGGTCTGTGCATTTCACTGTAAATTCTACCTCCATTTAAAAAAAATGGATAGAGTCACCAAAGGGTTGAATGTGGAATTTTTTTAAAAAAATGAGACAAACAGAAGAAAAACTACAGCTTCCCCCACCAGGAATGATGTCCGACCTGGGAGCTTCCTCCGACTGGCGAAAATCAAATCGGCCAGGGGATGTGCAGGATGGTATGCATGGCTACATTGTTTTTATCAGCCAAAACCCAAACCACCACAGACCACAAGGCAATAGAGAACTAACCTGTTCGAAACAAAGACGAGTGTTAGATCTGTAAGTGAGAAACACAGTATGTAGGGGAGTGGATAAATACATTTTTGAAAAATAAATCACAATGAGGTCCACCCCCTACGTATTTATGTGAGATAATGTGAACACATGGAGGGAGACCCCCGGCTTGTTAGCAGGGATTTGGGGTGACTAGCATGGTGGAGAGGGAATGAGGAAGAGTGTCCCCTCCCCCAAAAAGATTTTATTGGTCAAATAGCCTCCCTAATGAAAAACAACAATTATGATACGGTCCCACTGATGGAAATCGTGTGTTTTTATGCATATAAAGAGGTGCCCCAAAAATCTGCCAAACGGTTAAACGTGCTTACCCAGAAGAGTGAGATTTTTTTTAAGTTCTGTCCTATACTTTTATGACTTGCCCAAATTTTTACAGCTTTATAATCAGATACAATCACAGAATTGGTTTTGTGGTGGGTAAAAAAGGTTTAATTAAAAACAGGGGCGCCTGGGTGGCTTAGTTGGTTCAGCAACTGCCTTCGGCTCAGGTCATGATCCCAGGGTCCTGGGATCGAGTCCCACATCGGGCTCCCGGCTCAGCGGGGAGCCTGCTTCTCCCTCTGACCCTCTCCTCTCTCATGCTGTTTCTCTCTCGCTCGCTCTCCAATAAATAAATAAATAAAATCTTAAAAAAAAAAAAATATATATATATATAAAAAGATACAGATGCCTAGACCCACCCCCCACCAGGCCAACTGAGAATCTTTGGGAATGTGGCCCCAGTTAGGGGATTCTTTACAAAGTTCCCCCAGGTGAGTCTAATGGGCACCCAGGGTAGAGAACCACAGAATTTCCCAGAAAAGTCCATTAACTATACCCTTGACCCCTTGCAATCTGGCTTCTGCTTTTCCAAGAGCTACCAAGGCTCATTTCCCACCACTGCCCTCTGAGTACTCTCCTCTCTCAGGCTCTACCCACTCTCCTTATCTATTCATCATTCAAGGTCCATCTCAAATACCTATATTCCTTATCTTCCCCCGGATACAAGCCCTTCTTTCTCTGCATGCCCCAGGCGCTGTGTCTCACTCTGACGGCCAAACCCAGTGGATCTACCTGTAGCTGGGCACGTATTCATTCCCTCCACAAACACCACTCAAGCATTTGCCGTGTTTATCCTGTTCCTCTTGCATGTGATAAACTTCTAGGTCAGGAACGTGGTCTGACTTTCCTTTCTACTCTCCGCAGCCTCTAAGCAGTGTCTTGACATAAGAGATGCTACAATTTCGCCAAACTGTCTTTCCAGATACTGGGACTTACCACTTTCAGCCTGTGTCTGGTCTCTTCGCCCCTTTGCTGTGTGATTAGTAATTGGAAAACCAAGGTTGGTTCAACATCCCCCCCCGCCCGGAACTCTGTATGTGAAGGAGTGGGAGGCAGTGCAGGGGGACCATTGGGAACTCCCAAATTAATAGAGAAGCTGACATTGCCCTTGGGGAGATTCCAGCTCAGAAGAACAGAGAAGACAGGTGTATGAATGTCTCTAGTCCAAAAAACGAAAAGGATAAATGCCTGAGAGAGGTACATATAGGACATTTTAGAAGATTATCTTTCCTGGGGGTTCACGGATTGTTTCCTGAAGGAGGTAATCTTTGAATGGGTCTGTAAAGGACTGATATCATTTGGAGGAACAAGGACTGAGGGATAGTGAATTTGGGGGGGGAGAGAAGGTGTTGTTAAAAGTATGAAAGTAGGGCAACGCCAGGCAAGCTTTGGAGCAATGACAGGGTGAGCTGCCTCTGGGAGCGGGCAGGATGAGGGCGAACTGCAGAGGGCCTTAAAAACCAGAAAAGCCTGGGATCCCGTAACATACGGTTAATAACCAATGGGGTGACAAAATCAGAAAACTTGTAAAGCAGTGTTAGAAAGAGCAATGGGTTTGTGGTGAGTCCCTGAGGAGTCTTCCTAATGCGGAAGGCCCGGGCTTTATCACAGCCAGGAAGGTGGGGGAGCTGTTTAATATGGATAGAGTTTCAGTTTTGCAACAAGAAAAATGTTCTGGAGATTGGTTGCACAACAATGTGAATGTCCTTCAACTACTAAACTTAACTCTTAAAAATGAAGATGGCACATTTTATGCTACTACATGCATTTTACCAGTCAAAAAATGAAAAGAAAATATTCGGAGATTGTGCAGGTCCATAACCTCTTAACCACAACTCTGAAATTCAAAAAGCCCCGAAAACCAGACGTTGTGATTACAACCTGCTGCCCCAGAGTCCAGCGGGGTGCTTGCTACAGTGTAAGTAACGTATGCATCAGGTTTCTCGTCTCAAAATCGGGGAAACTCTGAATGCTGAAACACAGCCAGCCTCCAGAGATTTTGGAGAAAGGACTGCTGACCTGTATTCTGATCATCTCCGTTTTCCCTCTTCGGATGAGAGCAGACCGATACTGTTTGTGGACACCTGACCGATCCATTCCCTAACTAACGACGCGCTATCTTACTGTGGTTACTGGGGCTCTCCTAGCTGGTCCCTGCTTTGGAAAAGAAATACCTGAAGTCGGTCAGGGGACGTGGGAAAACGAAACAAAGGGCGGGCTTCACTCGAGGGAGCTTGCTGGGTGCACACTGCGCGCACCCTACGCCCCCCCACCCCCCGGGAAAGCCAGGGTCCGTGCAGGCGCGCAGCGATGGTTTAGGACAACTTACCAGATCACACCTGGGCACGCTGGACACAAACTGGGCCCCCTGGCAGCCGAGGATAAATCCAGCTAGATTTAAGAGGACACACACCACAGAGAGCAGCACAAAGAGATTCACCTGAAGTGGCAGGAAAAGAGGCCATTAGAAAAGATAATAGCTAAAATCAGAGTTTTATCTGAGTAAAAAGAAAAAAAAAAATTCATATTCTCTTCCTAGAGGGCACGCGTTTTTTTTTTTTAAAAAGTCCGAACCATGTTTTCAATGTACCAACCTTTTGTTCACGTTGTAGAATTTTTAAACTGTGTTGAGGAAGACCACGGACTCTCAAGTCTTCTCAATAATTTCAAGTCCCTAATTTTTTTTCTCTCTTTGCATCTAAGGAAGTTCTGACTCCCTCAGCGCTGATCTGTCCCTTGCATGAAGCCCTGGCCAATTCCTCCTTGAGCCGTTGCTATTTTTTTCTGAGTTTTGCAGGATCAATGGTAAGTAGACAAATGGAGAATTCTAGCATGTGAGTGGAACCCAGGAAAATCAGAGCACTCAGAGCCCTTACTGGACAGAAGTGACAGTGTACAAGTAAAAACAAAGCTAAGTCTTTTCTCAGTTCCAAAGAGTGTAGGTATTAAAGAATAAGTCCACAGTGATCTTCTATATATTTTTCTCCAAAGCTAAATGTTCCAAATGTTACACTAAATAATTCAGAATTAATAGAAATCAACCAAAAAGCCATATTTTACTTAGTACCAATGAGGGACTACTACAGCTTTTCAACCTGAGAACTATATTTATTATCAAAATCAAATCTTATCGCAAATATAAAAGATTGGAGCTAATGATGATCAGCGTTAGAACCAAGCATCAGTTCGGGTAGCAAATGCCAGAGTTGGGCTGGTGAGTGAGTTCGCATATGAACTCTAGTTTGGAAAGTTTGTTTTTTGTTGCTGGTATTCCAAGAAGCTTGAAAACGTCTCCCCTAAACCCATGTAATGAGTCAATATTTAATATCACATGATGCCCCTCTCCCTAAGAGGAATTCTTTCTGCCTCTCCAGGAGTAGTCGGGCCTCGCTTCTCTCCTTGTTTTGTTAATCTGTAAAAGGACTATGCACTCTGTCATCAAATCTTGGGGGAAATGCTGGCCGAAGCTGCTGTGTTACTGTTTCTCCTGATTCGTCAGTGTCTGTAGGGCTTAACTGGATCAGCAGAGAGCACAGCCCCCTTGAGCACTCTGTCAGTCATTATCATGTCAGAGCTTTGGAAAATGAGGACGCAAAGTTGGCCAAATGAGGATGCAAAGTTGGCCACGGACAGAACATGGTCTTCTTACCTGGGCTGTGCCTATGGACTGGCAGCAGCTACTCCAAGAGACCTAATACATCTGGAATCTTCACACCCAGCAACACAATTGTTTTACTATGGGGAAGTCTAACTTCCCTTTGAAAAGTATCTTTTCATGCAATACCAGATGCCTTGAAAAGAGTGTGGTTATAATCCTTATGCCCACCAGCACATCATAAACCTTCGTAACTTTGGGGCCCCCGTGGTTGGCTCAGTCGGTTGAGCGCAACTCTTGGTTTCAGCTCAGGTCATGATCTCAGGGTCTTGAGATCAAGCCCCACGCAGGGCTCTGTGCTCAGCACAGAGTCTGCTTCTCCCTCTCCCTCTGCTCCTCCCCTGCTCTCTCTCTGTCTCTCAAATAAATAAATAAAATCTTGTAAAAATAAAATAATAAATCTTCGTAACTAAAAATTAGCAGCATCAGATATAGAATGAGTGAGGGTTCATTACTTCCAGCACTGGTCCCCAAATCTCTTTATTAAAATCTTCAATCCAACTCATTAAATGACACTGTTAAGAAAACCAATAGGTGGGCACCTGGGTGGCTCAGTTGGTTGAGTGACTGCCTTCGGCTCAGGTTATGATCCTGGAGTCCTGGGATCGAGTCCCACATCGGGCTCCCTGCTCAGCAGGGAGTCTGCTTCTCCCTCTGACCCTCCCCCCTCTCATGCTCTCTCTATCTCATTCTCTCTCTCAAATAAATAAATAAAATTTAAAAAAAAAAGAAATAAAACCAATAGGCAAGCCACAGACTGGGAGAAAATCTTTCATGCATATATTAAACAAAGAACCTTTATCCAGGATATAGAAATAACTCCTCAATTCAATAAAAAAAAAAAAAAAAACCACAGACAACACAAAAAAATCAGGCAAAAGACTTGAACAAGATATTTCACAAAGGAAGATATAGGAATGGCCAATAAGCCCATGAAAAGTTACTCAAAATCATTAGTCATCACGAATGCAAATTAAAACCACAGTGAGATACCACTTCACATCAACTAGAATGGTTAAAATTAGGAAGAATGACAACATCAAGTGTTGGTGAGGATCAGGAGCACACAGACTCTCCTGCATTGCTTGTCTGAGTATAAAATGGTTCTGCCACTTCTTAAAAACTAAATATAAATCTTCCATGCCAAAGAATTCCAAATACCATTGACTCTTGTACAATGCAGGGCTGAGGGGTGCCAACCCCCAACCCCGGCATGCAGTGCAAAATCGGAGTACGACTTCTGACTGCCTATAAACTTAACTATTAATAGTCTATTATTGACCAGAAGCCTTGCCGATAACAGTCGATTAACACATATTTTGCATGTTATATGTATTATATACTGCATTCTTACAACAAAGTAAGCTAGAGAAAAGAACATGTTACTAAGAAAATCATAAGGAAGAGAAAATATATTTATAATACTGTACTATATTTATTAGAAACAAAATCTGGGGCGCCTGGGTGGCTCAGTCGGTTGAGCATCTGCCTTCGGCTTGGGTCATGATCCCAGAATCCTGGGATGGAGCCCAACATCTGGCTCCCTGCTGAGTGGGGAGTCTACTTCTCCCTCTCCCTCTGTGTGCTCTCTCTCTCTCTCTCAAATAAATAAATCTAAAAAAAAGAATAGAAAAAAGAAAAGATCTGCATTTAAATGGACCCATGCAGTTCAAATCCCTGTTGTTCAAAGGTCAACTGTAATTTATGGAGATACTCCACCCTTGACTCCCTACTCCTTAAGTATGGGTTGTACCAGGTGAGTTCCTTCCAAAGAATACAGTATAGAAAGGAGAGGGGGAGTAATCTTCTGATGGAGAAACTTTACAAACTTGACATCAACCAGAGGACCAAGGTTAATATCGCTGATAAGTCATGTGGACGGCGTGTACCCTTGATATGATGTGATGAAAATGGCATTTTACCTCCGTGTTCTTCCTCTACCAAACTGATAATAACCTCAGTCTAATCATAAGAAAAACATCAGACAATCCCAACTGAGGTCCATGCTGCAAAGTACCTGACAAGTACTCCTCAAAATGGTCAAGGTCCTCAAAAACAAGGGAAATCTGAAAAACTGTCACAGCCAAGTGGAGCCTAAGGAGACATGACAAGCAAACGTAATGTGGTCTCTTAGGCTGGAATAATGGACAGAAAAAGAACATTAGATATAAACTAAGAGAATCTGAAAAGTATGGATTTTAGTTGAAAATAATGTATCAATATTGGTTCGTTAGTTGTGACAAATGTACTATGTACTATATTAAGATGTCAATGATGGGGAAATAGTATGGCATATACAGAACTTCTCTTTATTATCTTTGAAATACTTCCGTAAATCTAAAACTATTCTACAGTAAAACGTGTATTTAAAAACTGCAAAAAGAAAATCTGAATATACGCCTACCTTAAGACCTGCTATTCCACTCCTAGGAATAGACCCAGAGAAATAAGTGCAGTTACCCACAAAAAGACTTACAGAGAAATGTTTATAGCAGTTTTATGCATACTAGACCAAAAATGAAAATAACTCAAAATATCCAACAGCAGGAGAATAAGTAAACAAACTGTGGTATTTTCGGGGCGCCAGGGTGGCTCAGTCATCAAGTGTCTGCCTTCGGCTTAAGTCATGGTCCCACGGTCCTGGGATCGAGCCCCACATCGGGCTCCCTGCTCGGTGGGAAGCCTGTTTCTCCCTCTCCCACTCTCCCTGCTTGTGTTCCCTCTCGCTCTATCTCTCTTTGTCAAATAAATGAATAAAATCTTTAAAAAAAATCTGTGGTATTTTCAAACAATGGAATACTTCCAGCAATAAAAAGGAACACACTACTGATATACAACAACACAAAGAAGTTCAAAGACGTTGAGTGAAGTAAGCCAGATATTATATGATTCCACTTACATGAAGTTCAAGAATAGATAAAAATAATCATGGTGATAGAAATCAGAAGAGTGGTGCCTATTTGGTGGGGGGAAGGGATTGACTGGGAAGAAAGAAGAGAATTTTCTGAAATGATAGCAATGTTCCATATCTTGTTTGGGATGTTGGCTACATCGGTATATCCAACTCTCAAAACTTAGCTAACTGAACACTTTTGATCAGGGATTTATATAAATTATATTTACTATATTAAAAAGAAAGTAAGAAAGACAATTCTGAATCCATCTGCCAAGACAGGAGTGTGAGATCATACAATGAATGGGGCTATTTCTTGAATGTCAGAATAACAAACAAGCTTAGAGAATGCTCCAGAGGTTAACTGCCTGGTAGGCTTAGCTTCTCTCCTGCACTGGATGGGCTGCCAATGAGAAGTCAAAGTCAGATCACCAGAACGCCAACCCCAGAATGAGGACACAGCCAAGGCACATAGGCAGTGTACAAAATCACCATGCACTGTCCCCCAAACTTATTCCTTCGTGTGGCTTTTTTATTACTATCATTAAAACTCTGGCCAAGCTTATCGGCTATTTGGTCATTTGAATTATTCTAGTGTAGACAACGGCAGCATGTATCAGATATGGGGGCTATTAGGATACCAACCATGTCTCCTTCAGAGGCTAGATCGGGTTCAATGGTGTACAAAATTGGAGTTATAAGGGACCCACTTAGGATTTACAGGGACTTTCAGGATAGACCTCTCTGGCTTTAACCTAGTTAAAATCGTGTAACTTCCAAGACCCAAATTTCCCTCCCACTCATCACCAGGGTGTGTCCTCCCAAACAGAAGGCAGTAAAACATCAGCTACTAAGGAGGAACATGATGGTCACAAAGTCCACTCAGCTCTATCAGCAAAGGGGAAGAATTTCTTACATTTTTTATATTGTCATCATTCTTGCCTTTAAAAAAATCATTGCAGGTGATCTGAATTTCTCTTTCTGGCAACCACTTGAATTTGGAATCAAGACACCTGGTTCAAAATCAGGCTTTCTCCCTCGTTTGCTGTGATATTTTAAGCAACCTCGGTGAGACTCACTTTTCCCATCAAACAGGTCTATATTCCTAGCCACCTCACAAGAATAATGAGAGATTCACACAAAATGACATACATGAAAGTCCTTTGCATGCTGCAAAATACTATGCAATCGGTTTTATTATTAATAATAATAGGCACTTCCTCTTCGGGGGAGCAGCTTGTTATTACAAAATGAATTTCACAAAATGAATTTCACCATTTTGTTCTTAACACTGTGTGCCTGAGTTAATGGCAGCCGGAAGAGGTACTCTAATTGTAAGAATAATCTGCAGGTATACTGTTTCCAAAACTTCTCTAAAAAGAATTCTTCCTGCAGCCTGCAGGTAAGTTCCTACGGGAACTCACTCCATGCTGACCATTGACATTTGTGTGCGACAGATCTCCTGATCTTCTCTCCTGCGCTCTTCCCAAGGAGGCTGGCCTACGAAGACTGTATCCATGGGGCCCCTTTGCCCTCTTGTCTTAAGGAAGTTCAGCCACTGGGGAGCCCTGGCAGAAGATTGGAGGGGGGGAGGAGAGTGAGTTTGGGCTACTTATTCTATAGGTTCCTTCTCTGTAGCCTCAGGCTGGCTGTGTCCCTTAATAGAAAGCCACAGTTTCTTTCAAGGAGTCCTCTGTACCTGACCCCGAATTCCAGATTCCGGTCAGGCCTAGGGACAGTCCTCACTTCACTGTTTCCTACACCTTGCGCATTCCTTTGTGAACAAGCCCTTTATTAACCTCTTCTCAAGATATAATTTTCTTGTTATCTGTGCCCTGCCAGGACCTTGACTGATACATTGTCTCTATAAATTTCTTCCTCATATTTGACCTAATTTTTTTCTGATCTTTCAGCTTCGTTCCTATTGTTCTCAACTCACAGTCATCACCACCTGCCCAGCGAAGGGAACACCATGGATTACATACAGTTCTGGAATTCTACCGAGACCAACTCATCACTGGGATTTACCATCAAGAAATGGAAAAGCCCAGAGTCAATTCAGAAATGTCTTTCTAGGACTTGGATTTTAGACATGAAAGACAGTGGGACCCAAAAAGTGAAGGGCTTGCCCTCTGTAACTGGCACTCTGGGGCTTTTAAGGGTAAGGTGCAAAATCCAAGATCCAAAGAGCTGGTCTTCTCCCAGGGACAGGCAACTGGGTGACGCCTTTTATGCTTTTGGTTTTACTGTTACGAACTTGAGCCGGGAGTATTTTATGATACGTATATACCAGGTAGCTTGATGCAAAGGCATTATGTTTTTCATAATGGAATTCACCTCCACTCTGATCTCTTGCAATTGTGCCCCCAGTTCTTTCCAGGTCTCAATTAAATGACCCAACAAAAGAATGTTTCGGGAACCTGAGGCCACCAAGAAGGAACATCACCTTCAATTTGCCCGTTTCTACCTGCTAAAAATTTCTCATAATCCCCATCACATAATATCATTAAATAATTATACCTCTCACAGCTTGGTATTGTTGACTATCTTTTTTTTTTTTTTTTTTTAATTTATTCGTGACAGACAGAGAGAGAGAGACAGAGGCAGAGGGAGAAGCAGGCTCCCCGCAGAGCAGGGAGCCCGATGCGGGACTCAATCCCGGGACCCTGGGATCATGACCTGAGCCGAAGGCAGACGCTTAACCATCTGAGCCACCCAGGCGCCCCGACTATCTTTTTTGGTACAAGATTTCATTCCCTAAATAGGTTGACCTTTCCCTACTGTCTAAGGACTTGTATTTTGCTGCTTCTTCCCTCCTGCTCCAAACTCAAGACGTAACTGAAACTCGCTCAGGCATGTTTAAATAAACAAATCATTCCAGAGATCATGTGAAGGTAGCGTGGTTAAAAATGAGAGGTTTAATATGGTGGAGTGAACATAAGCATTTAGTGCTACCAATTCCTAAAAACCCATTACAACCGCAGCAAAGGAAAAGTTTTAAATAGAGAAATCCATAAGGACAGGAAAACGGCATCAAAATTTTAAAAGCTGAAAAGCCAATAGGCCGGTGTGAACTGGACGCAGGGGTGCTGAGAAGAGACTCCTATGACAGCAGTGAGGGAAGCCAAAACCACAGGATCCTCTGCTCAGACTCTCCAAATGTTCAGAAATGGGCAATCGTGGTGAAAGTGAGTCTAAAATCAGGACTGGCTGAGGGTCTAAGAAGCAGTTAGAAATTGGTACAACCACTCTGAAGAAGAATGGCACTTACTCTTTCTAACAAAATTCAACATATACCGCCGCTGTGACTCAGCAATTCACTTCTAGGCATATGCGCAAGACAAATTAATGCGTATGTCCCCAAAAAGACACACCCAGGCATGTCAGAGCACTGGTTCATAATAGCCCCAAACTGGAAACAACCCAAATGTCCAAGAATAGGAGAATGGATGAACAAATCAGAGGACGCTCATCAAGGGAATAAAACTTAGTGCTGTGGCCTGAATGTCTGTGTCTCCCTAAAATACATTTGTTGAGAGCCTAACTCCAAGATATTGGCATCGGGAGGTGGTGCCTCTGTGGGGAGATTAGGTCATGAGGGTGGAGACTTATGAATGGGATTAGTGAATCTGTGTGTGTGTGTGTGTGTGTGTGAGAGAGAGAGAGAGAGAGAGAGAGAGCGCGCGTGCACCCCCCCACACTTCCATTTAAATATCAAAAGCTCACCAAATTCTTTCCTCATGAAGAGAAACCTCTCAAAAACTTCCAATTTAAAAAATACTACAAAAATGTAGAATCATGAGCAAAGTTATAGGAGCACAGCATACAGGGAACAGGGGAAAGGACCCCATGGTAAGGCAGAATTTCTTCTTCATAAGCAAGGAACCTCAAAAGTATCCCTGAGATTTGTACTTTTTTTTAAGAGATTTTATGTATTTATTTGACAGAGAGAGACACAGCAAGGGAGGGAACACAAGCAGGGGGAGTGGGAGAGGGAGAAGCAGGCTCTCCGCTGAGCAGGGAGCCCGATGCAGGGCCTGATCCCAGGACCCTGAGATCATAACCTGAGCCGAAGGCAGACGCTTAACGACTGAGCCACCCAGGTGCCCCAGATTTGTACATTTTCACCAGGAATTAGCAACTTCAGTTGTAAGTGCTTTAACCGAGGTTATAAGCTCACCTCGAAGCTGTGTCCCAAACTGATGACAATTTGTCTTACTCTGGTGGGGATGGGAAGAAGCCTTTCGCACCTATTGAGAAAGGGACTGAAAATAAATGCTGTTACATTTTAAACACTTTATAAAGGGCGCCTGGGTGGCTCAGTTGGTTGAGCGACTGCCTTCAGCTCAGGTCATGATCCCAGGGTCCTGGGATCGAGTCCCGCATCGGGCTCCCTGCTTGGCGGGAGGCCTGCTTCTCCCTCTCCCACTCCCCCTGCTTGTGTTCCCTCTCTCACTGTGTCTCTCTGTCAAATAAATAAATAAAAATCTTTAAAAAATAAAAAAAATAAAAATAAAAATAAACACTTTATAAAAAGAGAATCTGGGGACAGCCACAGTGTGAATAAATCTGATACCTAAATATCTCTGAGAGGAAAGGGAGACAGCTGGTTCCATTCATAGCAACGGGCCTGTGTTTGGCTTGTTGGCAAAGAGAACAGTCTGGACGTTGGTAAAATATCTGCCAAGCTTCTGGAAGAAGTTTAAAGGATGTCAAGGAAGTGAAGCCCCAGAGTAGGTTCTTTTGGGATCCAAGGATTAAAGGCACACAGGCAAACCAAGTCAGTGCATGAGTGCACTCCTGAAATAGGTATAAAGCAGCAAGAGTCTGGGCTTTGAGAGTGGCTGTGATTTGTTATGTTTTATTGGTTGCCATGGTGCTGGGTGGTCAATCTTAACATTCATTTTGCTAACCTAGTTCAGAAAAATATTCCTTTGGTGTCTTCAATCTTTTGTCCAGTGTCTGTATGCTGTACTCTGATAACTTTGCTCATGATTCTACATTTTTGTATTAAAATGCTTCCCCAAACTGAGTTAAAATGTTAAATGTTAAGAGCTAACTAAACAGCTACATTAACTGTCAAAGTTATGACATTCGTCTTATTAACCAGTGACTAATCAGTGGTTTGGAGCTTGGATTCCCTGGCTCTGAGGACATAAATGTTAAAACGTTGGTTAGATTCCCAGCTTGATCCCATAGTGTTCTTGTTTCAATGGGAAAATATAACCTAAATTCTAAGAACTGGGTGCTTTGTTCTTCTACCCACTCACTCCCCCACCTACACTCCTACTTCCTTTGAAATCATGGGACAGAAGTCCCAACCCTTCCCATCTTCTTTCCCTAGAAAGTGGTAGCACCCACCAGAAGCACTGGTGGTAGCTATTTTCATGCAAGCAGTGATAGTAAATCCAGTGTTTGCCTTTCAGATCTGTTCTGTATATGTTCCAGAATATTATTAAGAATGCATGATATCTCCATGTAGTGTTTATCATAAAGAATTGGCTTTCTTTCTTTTGTTAATTGATTGACTAATGGATTCCTCCATCCACTCATTCAGTATAATTTAAGACCATCTATGTCTTTGTGTCTTTGGTTCAGATTTTGTGCCCTACCTAGGCGGGCCTTAGGAACTTTCTGACAAATAGAATGCAACAGACATCCAAGGTTGGATCCTAGGAAGCCTGGCGCACCCTCCCCACTCCACCCACCCCCCCACCCCACCCTACTTCCCACCCTACCCCATCCCCTGGGCCCTTGGATCACCATTCTGAGACACTCCCTTGCAGAATCCAGCCACCATGCTGGGCAGCTGTTATGTGGGGAAGTCACACATTCATGCTCTAGTCAACAGCCCTTGCTGAGCTTCCCGCTGTACCATTTATAAATATATACCAAAATATTTGAGGATGAAATGTTGTCAAGGCTGTTATTTATTTCAACACAATCCAGTGGCAGGAGAAAGAGAAGAGAAATAGAAATGGTCAGGGGTGTAGATGAGACAAGTCTAAATTTGTGTCAGTGATTATAATAGCTGGGTTGTGGGTACCAGATGAGCTGTTTTATTTCTCTCAGATTACGGGCATATTTGAAATTGAATGAAGGGAAGGAGGAGAAGTAGGACAAAAGGAAATGGGGAAGGGGAGAAGATAAAGGAGAGGGAGGAGGAAAGGGAGAAATAAACCAATTGGACTCATGTCTTCACAAAGTCAATCCCTGCGAAAAAAGTGGCAGGAAGAGTGTTCTAGAACAGAAAAGACTAAAGAGACAGAATAATCTAATGAAATGACTGAACCTTGATTGGGTGATGGATTGAAAAAAAAAAAACTAGTCTACACAGGTATAATTTTTGATAATACATCAAACTGTACACTTACACATACACTTACACAATACAGAAATATTCACAGATCATACTTCAGTTAAAAGTTTTTGATTGAGAAAAAGTTATACAACATTTTGGAGTAACTGGGGAAAAGTTAAAATGGGCTGAATATTACCTGGCATTAGGAAATTACCAGTAACTTTCTTAGTTGTGACAATGTTATTATTGTGAGGTAGAAGAATGTCTTATTTTTAGGAAACGCCTCATAAAGTATATAGGAGTGATGCACCATAAGTCTAAGACTTTGAAAAATGAAGAAACAAAAAGGCAAAAATTCAAGAGATCCAACATCTATCTATTAGATGTTCCAGGAAGAAAGAGCCAATGGAGGGAAGGAAATAATGAAAGAAACAATAAAGAAAAGTGCTCAGTGTGAAGAAAGACACATGTCTTCAAATTAAAAGACCTCAGAGCCTCACAGAGTAAAAGTACTCAAAAAGGATGAAGGAAAAGAAGACCCACGACTAGACACGGCCTCATGTAATTTCAGAAGACCGTCAGAAAAATTATCTGAAACTTGGAAAAAGCAAAGGAGATTCTTGGCTATTCCATTTACTTATCTGCTTATATAATTGGCTATTTTCCAACTCTGTAGAGGCACAGTTTACATTGTAGATTTTTTTTTTTTTTTCAGTAGAAATGAGAATAAATTCTGTCCAATGGAACAGAAAACCTCTGAAGGTTCCACTTAGGGCCTGCTGGACATCCACTCGTTTTGTATCCATCCCAGCAGTCCCTGCTTAACATTACCTACAAATACTTAACTTCTCAAATGTTCTTTGAAACAGTTTTCCCTCATTAATGACACATGTTCACTTTGTGTTTTCCCAGGAGTCATGATTTCATCCTCTTGAAAATTAAGCTTTATCAATACCAAGGTAAAGAAAAGATCCTGAAAGCTTCCAGATAAGAAAAAAAGAGGCTGCTTACCGAGGAACGAGAATCAGTCAGCATCAAGCTTCTCACCAGTGACAGAAGTTATCAAGCAATGCCTGCAAATTCTGGATAGAAACCTTTTGAACCTAGAATTCTCTATCCAGGCAAACCATCCTCCAAGTGGGAGGGCAAAACAATGACACATCAAGACATTTAAACTCTAAGAGAGCTCCCCTCTTCCTTCACATCATTTCTGACAATCTTTATTCGATCATGTTCTCTGGCAAAATGAAAAGGGGATTCAAGGAAAAAGAATACATGAGGCATGAGATCTAAGAAACAATAGCTGTAATCCAAAAATACAAAGAAAAGAAATATTCAGATGACATCTGTGCAGCAGGCCTAGAAAAACAGAAAAAAGTCCAAACTAGAACAGGAAGTCAGTAGTCCCAGAAATGTCCAAAGGAAAAAGTGGGACAACTAACAGAGTGTGATTAGGAAGCCAGATTAAGAAACCTCACACTTAGACTCAACTGATTTTCAACAAGTGTTCCAAGACAATTCAATGAGGAAAGAACAGTCTTTTTAACAAATGATGTTGGGACAACTGGATACCCACTCATTCAAAAGAATGAACTTGGACCACTGCCTCACAGCATATGCAAAAATTGACTCAAAATGGACCACAGACCCAAGCATAAGCTAAAACAGTAAAACTCTTACAAGAAAATATAGAAGTAAATATTCACGATCTTGGGTTAAATCAGCCTTCTTACGACTGCTTAGCAACACAAGAAAAAAATAGATAAACTGGACGTCATGGGTCATGAGATCAAGCCCTGTGTCACACTCCATGCTCAATGTGGAGTCTGCCTGAGATTCTCCCTGTACCTCTGCCCCTCCGCACCCAGCATCCTCATACAACTAACTCTCTGTTAGTTGTCCCACTTTTTCCTTTGGACATTTCTGGGATGTCCAAAAAAAATAAAAAACTTTTGTGCCTCAAAGGACACCGTCAAAAAAGTAAATTGCTAACCATATATCTGATAAGAGACTTACAATAAAAAGACAAATAACCCAATGGAAAAATGGGCAAAGAATCTAAATGGTCATTTCTCCAAAGAAGACAGGCAAATGGCCAATAAGCACATGAAAAGATTCTCAACAACAAATAAAAAAACACAATAAGAGACCACATCACACCCATAAAGATGGCTCTCATCAAAAAGACAGACAATAATAAGTGTCGACAAAGAGGAACTGGAACCTGGACACACTGCTGATGGGAATGTAAAATGATACAGCTGCTTTGGGAAACAGTTCCCCAAAGTGTTCAACACAGAGTTACCATATGACTGAGCCATTCTATCCTACATGTATAGGCAAGAGAAATGAAAACATGTCCACAAAAACCTTGTATGCTAATGTTCACAGCAGCATTATTCATGATAGCTAAAAAGTGCCTCCCCCCTCTCATGCTCTCTCTCTGTCTCTCTCTCTCAAATAAATAAATAAAATCTTT
>NW_023270615.1:9597475-9620158 GCF_011800145.1 Mirounga leonina
ATGCTCTCTCTCTGTCTCTCTCTCTCAAATAAATAAATAAAATCTTTTAAAAAAAATAAAAATAAAAACAAAAAGTGTCCATGATCATCAGCTGATGAATAGATAAATAAAATGTAATAAATAATACTATTCCATCAGTGGAATAGTATCCAACAATAAAAAGGAGAAAAGGTACTAATACATGCTATAATATGGTTGATCCTTGAAAATACTGTGCTAAAAAATACACTAACTGAAAGAAACCAGTTACAAAGGATCACATATCATATGATTCCGTTTATTTGAAATACCCAGAATAGGCAAATTTATGGAGACAGACAGTTCATTAGTGGCTTTCTAGGGCTGGGGGGTATTGCAAAGAAATGGGAGGGACCTTTTTTTTTAAGATTTATTTATTTATTTATTTTGAGAGAGAGTGCGTGCGCTTGTGCATGAGGATGCTGGGTGTGGAGGGGCAGAGGTACAGGGAGAATCTCAGGCAGACTCCACATTGAGCGCGTGACACAGGGCTTGATCTCATGACCCACAGATCATAACCTGAGCTGAAATTAAGAGTCGGTTGCTTGGGACGCCTGGGTGGCTCAGTTGGTTAAGCATCTGTCTTCAGCTCAGGTCATCATCCCGGCATCTGGCTCCCCGCTCAGCAGGGAGTCTGCTTCTCCCTCTGCCCTTCACCCCACTCGTGCTCTCTCACACACGCACTCTCTCTCTGTCTCAAATAAATAAAATCTTAAAAAAAAAAAAAGAGTCAGAGGCTTAACCAACTGAGCCACCCAGATGCCCCAGAAATGGGAGGGACTTCTAATGGGTACTGGGGTTTTTTGGGGGGGGTGATGAAAATGTCCTACAACTGATGGTGAAGATGTTTGTGCCTATCTGTGAACATGTAACAACTATTGAACTGTACATTTTACATGGGTGAATGTTATGGTATGTCAAATATAGTTCAATAAAACTGTTTTTAAAAAGAAGAAGAAGAAGGGGCGCCTGGGTGGCTCAGATGGTTAAGCGTCTGCCTTCGGCTCAGGTCATGATCCCGGGCTCCTGGGATCGAGTCCCGCATCGGGCTCCCTGCTAGGCAGGGAGCCTGCTTCTGCCTATGACCCTCCCCCCTCTCATGTGCTCTCTCTCTCTCATTCTGTCTCAAATAAATAAATAAAATCTTTAAAAAAAAAAAAAAACTGGTTCTTTCATTAGAAACCCGGTGGGCGGGGCGCCTGAGTGGCTCAGTCGTTAAGCGTCTGCCTTCGGCTCAGGTCATGATCCCAGAGTCCTGGGGTCGAGCCCCGCATCAGGCTCCCGGCTCAGCGGGGAGCCTGCTTCTCCCTCTCCCCCTGCCTCTCTCTCTCTCTCTGACTCTCATGAATAAATAAATAAAACAAACAAAAAAAAAAAAAAGAAGAAGAAGACACAGCAGCTAGATCATCTCCAAGATTAGATCCCTTTTTTGCCAGAAGAAAAAGAAAAGAGGCATTTAGAAACTCCAGAAATAATAGAAACCTATCTGTCAAAGTCATGGCCCAAAACTGAAGTAAACTGAAATGTGGGACGGTACCAAGCAAATGACAGAGAATAAGAAAGAATAACAGATTTGACATGGCTGCTCAAAACTACCCCCCTTTGAGGGACACAGGGTTACACTGCCTTTTCTCTAGACTCAATCATTCACGGTGCCTGCTACCAAAAATAATGTTGCTGATCCCTTGAGTAAGCAGGACTCATGGGTGCCAAGAGAAAACCACTTTGTCCTCTCCCTCAATGTTGTTCAAGCCCACATTGCAGGGCCATCGTCCTGACCCCTTAGATGAAATTTGGGGCTGTGCCCATGACCTCTCTGGTCAATACCAGGTGCAAAAAATCCTCCAGTCACTTTAAGTTATAAAAATTCTCATTTCCGTAATTAGCGTGTCGGGACCTGGGTCCCAGTCAAAACTTGGAACTTCGTTTTTAGCTTCTCTCCCTCTTATCCGACGGATCATTGTAGGGAAGGAGCCAGCCTGCCGGGGAAAGGCAAGAGAATGACTGCACTCTTCTCTGTTTCCCTCCCTTTTGGGTCCACTTCTCCTGAAGCCTGCCGGCCACAGCTCTGTCACGTTGGAGAGAAGGGAGTAAGGGGGAGACCCGACCGTGTGGGTAAAGAAGATAAGGGCAGCGACAGTTCATGGGACTCTCCCATCTGCTTTCAGCCAGTGTTTACAGAGGACTTTCTCCCGAATGGTCTTCTTGGTTCCTCTGAGACAGGACTGTTGAGCCTACCATTCCCTACTCTTAAGCATCTGGCAGTGCAGGCCCAGCCTCTCCCGGCTTGGTCTTGGTCTAGGAAAGTACAGTGACTTCCCAACAGTAGTCTTTAACTCTGAGGCCACAAGGCACTCCAACCGGCCCTTTAAAATTCCCCAGGCAAGCGCCTGACACCAGTCCAGTCAACCAACAGGCGCATATCAGGTTCTCCAAGTGCTTATCGTTAAGCACTCATTCCCTCCCCCACGCAGAGCTGGACTCAAAATGCCACAGCAATTCTGTAACTTTCTCCAAACCATTTGTCTCTTTAATCCCTAATCTTTTTATAGGCTGGGGGACGGAGATCAGCTAAGGGTTGCAGAACTGGTTTTCACCCAGAAGCTTTACAAGTCCTGCTTCAACAGTCTAACGCTGGAATGTGGGAGCTGTTGGCATCTCTGCTTCTAGTATTGCAGCCCCAGGTGAACCTGAGAACAAAGAATCCAAGGACGCCTGGGGGGGGGGGGGTTCAGTCAGTTAAGCGTCTGACTTCAGCTCAGGGCACCATCTCAGGGTCCTGGGATCGAGCCCCGGGATTGAGCCCAGAGTCAAGCTCGCCTGCTCAGCGGGGAGTCTGCTTATCCCTCTCTTTCTCCCTCTGCCCCTTCTCCCCTCTCTCAAATAAATAAAATCTTTAAAAAAAAATTTTTTTTAAATAAAGACTCCAATTCTCACATCCTATTACAATCACATTCACATAGTGAAAATACTGTAAATGCTATTGTTGGTTTTCACTATTTTAGAAACGATTTATGGACAAAATTTGAATGGTATAATACAGTTTAAAAGCAAGATGTAAATGTGAAAACACAGATAATATGAAAGTAATGGTTTTACGATCAGAAGGAGGAAGGAGGAGGAAAAAAGTAGATTTAAGGGCTAATTTCTTCGTCTTATAAAAAGGAGTCAAGGGAGTTGGTGGAAATGCAAGTTGGTACAGCCACTTTGGAAAACAGTGTGGAGGTGCCTCAAAAATTTAAAAATAGAGCTACCCTATGACCCAGCAATTGCACTCCTGGGTATTTACGCCAAAGACACAGATGTAGTGAAAAGAAGGGCTATATGCACCCCAATGTTCATAGCAGCAATGTCCACAATAGCCAAACTGTGGAAAGAGCTGAGATGCTCTTCAACAGATGAATGGATAAAGAAGAAAGGATGAATGCCCAACTTTTACATCAACATGGATGGGACTGGAGATTATGCTAAGTGAAATAAGTCAAGCAGAGAAAGTCAATTATCATATGGTTTCACTTATTTGTGGAACGTAAGGAATAGCATGGAGGACATTAGGGGAAGGAAGGGAAAACTGAAGGGGGGGAATCAGAGAGAGAGATGAACCATGAGAGACTATGGCCTCTGAGAAACAAACAGGGTTCTAGAGGGGAGGGGGGTGGGGGGATGGGTTAGCCCAGTGATGGGTATTAAGGAGGGCATGTACTGCATGGAGCACTGGGTGTTATACGAAAACAATGGATCGTGGATCACCACATCAAAAACTAATGATGTATGGTGACTAACATAACATTAAAAAAAAAAAAAAAAGACTCAAGGGGCGCCTGAGTGGCTCAGTCGTTAAGCGTCTGCCTTCGGCCCAGGTTATGATCCCAGGGTCCTGGGATGGAGCCCCACATCGGGCTCCCTGCTCAGCAGGGAGCCTGCTTCTCCCTCTCCCGCTCCCCCTGCGAGAGGAGGTGTTCCCCCCTCGCTGTGTCTCTCTCTGTCAAATAAATAAATAAATAAAATCTTAAAAAAAAAAAAAGACTTCTCTGCAAATGAATTAATTAATCTAATTTGAGCACCCACTGGACTTCTTGTTTTTCACCTGAGTTACCATAAGTGAACAAATATTTAAGATGAATCCCTTTCATTTATTTTTGAATTTTTTTAATTGTTATAGAAGTAACATTCATAGAAGAAAAAAAATCACGGTCCTACAGCAGAGTTCTTGATTATGTTATGAACAACGGAAACCACCTCAGGCTATTTAAACAGAAAAGGAATTTCTTGCAGGGCTATCAGGTAGCTGCCAGAATCCCAGGAACCAGGCTCAGAAACCTGGGAAGGAGCCAAGGGAAGATGGGCGCTGGCACCTCTACCAAGGTCTTGCCCCAGGAAAGCCAGGTCCTTGGTGGCCAGCCTTGGACACCAGTTGCTTCTTTTGCCTAAGGAGGTCTAAGCTGCCTGACCTGTTTGGCATCAGTGACTCCAGCTTCAGAATCCTGGGCAGAGTAGAGGTCAGCAGGCTCACATCCTGGCATCCAGACGTGTTAGCATCTGGCCTCAGAAGCTTCCATCGCTGCCTCCCACTGAGATTCACACAAAGGCCAATAAACGAAACCCCAAAAGAGAGTTCTGATGCACAGAGGCTGGCCACCAAACCCAAACAAAACAAGGAAACCAAAGCAGTCTCTTGGTCCCACAACACAACGCATGTCCTCTCCAGATATAAAGTGGGAAGTCCAAGTCTCCCTCCTTCCCCTTCCCACTCACACGACACACTCAACAGAAGTGCCCACTATAAACAGCCTCCTGTATATCCTTTCAGAAATTTTCCAAGTGACTACATACACGTAAGTATAGACCCCCCAGGTTTAAACACACACACACATACGCACACATACATGCAAGAGATGCCATACATGCAAGAGATGCCGTACACATTATAACGTTCCACAAGACTGTATCGATTTTAAGATGCTCGCCAATTCAAAATGGTCTCCCCTCTTGCCCCAAATCACTCATGGTTCCTGCAGTTCTCTCACAGGGCATATCAGAAATGGATCCCCCTAGGCTATGGGGCCCAGAGAGCCCGGATGCAGGGCTGGTTGCAGGGCTCCCTTCCGTAACCCAGACACTCACCTACCACCACAGTGTGTCTGCAAGGCACTTTGACATACTTCAGTACAGATGTGCAATACTATGTACATATCAGTTGGTCCACACAACACCCTAAGGAGGGTCAGTGATCCAAATTCCAGGATAATCAACCAGCATTTATGAGACAGGCCGTACTCCAGAAGCTTCCTTTGATTTCATCTCTCAGCAACAACCAAGTGGCTTTGTTAAATCAGTAGAGGAATTGTTGAAATGAGTTATCCAATTGATGAAACTCTTAGCTTGTCTAATTAGCACAATGGATGTTAAAAATGGGTACTCCGTGAAATTTGTGGTAAGGACAAAGACCAACATAATTTCCTGTCCCAACGTTAATCAATTCTGCGGCTGGCCATACTCTTCTGACCCCATAGTAAACAATACTAAGAACAAGCAAAGATAACCTAGCTACTTGCCCCAGGAAATATTTGTTCCTCAAATTTAAGACTGTGAACCAATGAAAATAGTTTATAAAAACCAACAGCTTACTCATCAAATCTTGCTTCCAGGCCCTCCCTCCCCTCCATTCGCCCACCAATCCAAAGCTATTCTGTCATAAGCTTTTTGCCCAAACCCTATCAGTTCCTTATCTTACAAAGCTCGCCTTACAGTCCCCCAGCAGGGGTCCTCCAACCCTATAAATATGCTCTCTGTGATTCACCCCTTCTGAGAACTACTGGCAAGGAGGTGTCCTCCCTTACTGCAGGAGATCCAATAAATTTTTTCATCAGCAGAATTTCGGGCCATCAACAATGGTTTTCAAGACAAATGGGTGCAACAAAAACTAGAGGTAAAGAATTGTTCACACTGTTCTGTAAGCTCAGTAAAAATCTTAGCCCTCTACCCTTTTAAGCTTACAGAGCAGAGCACATGAACAATTGTTTTGTCTGTTGGCTAATAAGTGTGTGCATGTGTAGCAGAATTGGGCCTGAGGCTCACTTGCATTCTAATAATTGACTTGGCAGGAAGGTTACCTCAAAGCTTTGACAATTACCTGCCGCTAACAAACTAAAGCTGCTAATGAGAGCACACCCAGTTAGCTGAGGCCAGTTTGCAAAGCAAAGAATTGCTCAGGCTTTGATTCTGCCCAGGGACGGGCCACCCAAAGTCCTTCCAGTTCCTGAGGATGCCAGCTTCTTACCCAATTCACGGTTTGGGGGAGCCGGTCATCGGACAAGGGAAATGGAAGTTCTGTTGTCAGCAGACCAGGCTCACTGTGGTCACTCAGGGTGACCATTAAAGCCCAGGGTGCTTTAATGATGCCTAAGAACATATTCTGCTGCTAGGGGTTACCCAATGACACACCAAACTGAGAGACCAAATCTCCTCTCGAAGATCTTCTCAATGGATGACAAAAATGAGTCATAATGTGCTCGCCTGACCTTAGATCCCATTTCACATTTTACAGTTTCTTTTTTAAAAAAATATTTTATTTATTTATTTGACAGAGAGAGACACAGTGAGAGAGGGAACACAAGCAGGGTGAGTGGGAGATGGAGAAGCAGGCTTCCCGCTGAGCAGGGAGCCCGATGCAGGACTCGATCCCAGATCCCTGAGATCATGACCTGAGTCGAAGGCGGACGTCCAACTGACTGAGCCACCCAGGCACCCCCATTTTACAGTTTCGACATGCATCCCTGCCCACAATCTTGAGAGATGGGTGCATCCCCATTGTACAAATGAGGAAACTGATCAGATAATTTCCTTGGCTGCTCACTGATGGAAAATGGCAGGATTAAGACTCAAAGCTGACCCTCCTGTTGCCTTGTTCAATTCTGCCACTTGCCCTTTTCAATCAAGGATAAACTTGCCACTTTTATTTTTTTTATTATTATTATGTTATGTTAATCACCATACAGTACATCATTAGTTTTTGATGTAGTGTTCCGTGATTCATTATTTGCCTATAACACCCAGTGCTCCATGCACAACGTGCCCTCTTTAATATCCATCACCAGGCTAACCCATCCCCCCACCCCCCTCCCCTCTAGAACCCTCCATTTGTTTCTCAGAGTCTGTAGTCTCCTGGTTCATCTCCCCCTCCAATTTCCCTCTCTTCATTCTTCCCCTCCTGCTTTTTTTTTTTTTAACATATAATGTATTATTTGTTTCAGAGGTACAGGTCTGCGATTCAACAGTCCCACACAATTCACAGCGCTCACCATAGCACATACCCTTAAACTTGCCACTTTAAAAGTTGAAAAAGAATTGGACAGTCACAAATAAGAAAACAATTAACTTAAATTGCACACACACACACACACACATATTGTTGGGCACAGAGAAGTACCTAGGAATTTGCTAATGGAGGAGGTGGAGGAATGGTACCAGGAAAGGAGCACTGGACTGGGAGTCAACGTCCCCGGTTCTTTCTAATAATAGTTCATGTGTTTATGAACTGGACAAGCTGGTTTACTCCTGAGCCACTGGTCCCTTATCTATAAAACAGGAAAAACAACTGCCATATAAACCACATGACTAAAGATATAAACTCTTAAGTATTATATGCGTGCAATAGAGTATTATTAATTATTCTGAAGAGGGAGAACAGCCATCTATTTTTATACCTTAAAAAAACCAAGAGTGAAATAATCATAGTATTTATACACAGGGAGCTTATAATAGCCTGTTGAAAACATCCATCTAAAGTTAAAACACCCGCCAGGTAACTAACAAGGATTCTGGAAACCTACACAATGAGAGCTAAAGGCCTCTTAAAAGATTGCTCTGATGTAAGTTCATCATTGTACAGATGCAGAACCCAAGAGATTTCCCCAAGATCACCGATAACTAGTGGTAATGTGTCAGCATTAAAATGCAGGTTTCTTGAACTCTCAAACCAAGGCTCGTTCCAAATTTTTGACAACCAGGAAATACACTTGAAAGAAGCAGAATGCACAAAGCCAGAGGGGCAGAGCTCATTTTATAAATGTACAGATCCCTAAACTGCCCACAGGTCTTCTGACCCCTCCTGGTCTTCCTGTCCTCAGAAATGAAAGGGCCACCATCTCTCTTGCAACTAAGCCACCTACAAGTATTTCTATCTGGTGGGCTAATTCCTCAATCTCTTAACAGTGTCTGGGTGATCCACGACTCTCCCTTCAAGGCACAATAAGATGGAAAGACCCCGGATCCCCAAATGGTTTTGTGGAGCAGAACCATCTTTGCTGGCCTAGCTTGTTTGGACAGTTAGGTGAGAGGACAGAATGTCTGTATATCTTACCGAAACCATTTTTAGTCTCTTTTTGGGTAATGAAGTTTTACCCTAAATTCCATAATCTTGAAGTTAGAAAAGAAACTGATGGATCATTTTTTTAAATATCCTGTTCATTTACCTCTTCTATTCTCAGTCTAGGGTGCAAATCCCCATGGCCCACAGTTGAGAACAAACCACATATGTGACCCAAGAACATCACTGAGGAAATACCTTCATTCTTGATGTTAAAGAATAAAGTGATCTCTTTATCAGCTTTAAGGTATATTCACCCCATCTCTTCCAAACTGACAAGAAAAATAGTCCAAATGACCTCTTCATAACCAAAATTATAGGCCGAAAGTCTGGCTAGGCTTTCACGGTGGGAATTCTTACCAAATGGACCACCAAAGAAAAACATCTTATTAAGACTATTCCACTTTTTAATCGAGGTGCCAAGACAAGACAAGATAATCTTTGAGGTCACTCCCAGCACAGAGTCTGTAATTTCTAAAAACTTATAAACCATTTTATTAGAATGAAAAAGGACATACCTTGAAGAAATAAGAACATTCTTTAAAAATGAAAAATGGGGCGCCTGGGTGGCTCAGTTAGTTAAGCGACTGCCTTCAGCTCAGGTCATGATCCCAGGGTCCTGGGATCGAGTCCCGCATCGGGCTCCCTGCTCTGTGGGGAGCCTGCTTCTCCCTCTCCCACTCCCCCTGCTTGTGTTCCCTCTCTCGCTGTGTCTCTCTCTGTCAAATAAATAAATAAAATCTTTAAAAAAAATAAAAATAAAAAAAATAAAAATGAAAAATGTTTGTTTTTGATAGAAAACACACAACCTGAAATGATGCGTGTGTGCACATGCCCTAGCTTGATCCTAGTCATAGTCAAAAATAGCTATAAATGTTTACAAATGATGTTCCAAGATTATTATTTTTGTTCTGGACACATGAGTATTTAATCGGCATAAGGAAGAGGATCTGGTAAATGAACACTTCCAACTCTGAGTTTCCATGAAAACTTGAATTTGAAGGAATTTGGGTCAGAATGAGGCTTCTTTGTTCACACCAGTATAAAACCGAATGTTATCACTGAAACAATCACAAAAGAAGGAGCACAAATATAAAGTTTTCAAAAGGAAGTATTCAAGTGTTCTAGATGACTGTGCACCCAACAACTCAAAATGACGACAGCTTGCCTCTCAAAGGGCCCTGGAAAGACCAACCTGCCTCCTCCCAACCTCCACCACCCATATACTCCCTAACCACCCCGAAGTAAAAAGCGGAAGAAAACAACACCCTAGAGGACAAAAACAAGTGAGAGAAATTTAAGACAGAAGTAAAAAAGAAACATCGAGAACCTAGGACGTAAATTTCTCGTTGGCTGCCAAATCAACTTCACAGTCAACAACAGATGTGTATCGAGCACAATGTTCCTGGGGACACAGGGTGAAGAAGACGGACAAGACCCCTGTCTTCATACAACTATCTATGGTGTGGAGACAGACAAGCAAGTAGTAAACAAACAGCACACAGGCTAATTACAGACTGTGAAGCCAAAAGTCAGTGCTGGGACATGCTGAGAGGCAGGGATGCTGGGCCACTATCACCGGGTGGTCAGGGAAGGTCTCCTTCAGGAAGCAACTGCTGAGCTGAGGCCCAGAAAAGGAGCCAGCCAAGGAAACAGCAAGGGGAAGAAGGCCCAAGTTGGTTAAGACAGCCTGGCTGTGTCCCGGTCAGAAGGTGCCCCTCTGGGTAGAGTGTAGGACATGAAGGAAAGAAAGGCTGGAACTCACCAGCCAAGTCCCCATCTGTAGGAACAGAGACCCATAGGGCCTCCTGGCTCTCTGATGGCATGTGACCTCCCACCCAGAATCATCCAAAGGCACATTCTCTAAACTCAGGAAAGGGTCTGGGGGAAGCCAAAGAAAAAGTGAAGCAGCCATTATGGGGAGGGTTAGGGGGAGTCAGACCTACCCCTTGGTGTCAGTAGATTATCCCCTCCGTTCAGAAAAGAAAACTACACTCAGGAAAGTTAAGTGGCTTGTACATTATACAGCTCTCCAGGGGATGAGCTGGGACTCAGACTAGGAGTATCTGACTGGCATATCCAGTTTCTTTCATAACATCACATGATTATTTTTTATTTTTTAACATAACAAAGGCATATGGCACAAGTCATAACAGAATATTATTAAGATTCACGTGAACTGAGGATTTTTCACTTATGATGTTGACCAAGGCTCGAATGATCTATTGATAATTCCTATCAACTAATTTATCTTCTTTATAAGTCAATGTTAATTAACATTTCAAAACAGTCTCTACTTGATTCTAAATACTTCTTGATTCTAAATACTTCTAAATACGGAATTTGTAACAGTTGAAATATAGAAGCCCATGTGTCTAACGGGCTTATAACTGATGGTAATACAGAACTGTGACAGAATGCCATTCAGGCAGGGATGTGGACTCCTTGTAGATGGAAATGTAATATTTACTGATATGGACGGAATTAATGTAATATTAAGCAGAAAAAGCAGAGCACAACATGGTACATACAAACTGGTTATAATTTTGACAAAGTTGTGCCTGTACTCATCAACAAAGATGAGAAATAAATCTAAAGGCATAATAATAAAGATACATCTCTATTAAGGTCATTTTCATTTATAGTTGTTTGAGCTCACATAATAAATCTATGAGGCACCTTTCCAAAAGAAAACAATGTTAGAGAAATATATGTCTTAAAAGGTCCACCTTCTAAACATCTACCCAGAACACACGCTCATATTCTTCTCACCATTTGGAATCTTAAAAGTATAAATAGCTTTAGGGATTTTCTGATTTTAATTTAAATACCTGAGGTTTGTATTGCTGAGCATTTTAATATTGACCCAATGGAAAAATCAGGACAAAAATGACTCCGATAGCCAAATATTAGTATAAACATTGGACACCATCCAACATTTTTCTAGAGAATTGTTGCAAAACAGACCTCAGCCACTCATAACACATGCCATAAAACTCATCTGAAGCCTCATTTTCTCCTACCCTGCTATCTCATCGATTAAAATGCTGCGCCAATAATTTACTCCTGCCAGAAATATTAACAGAGTTTCACCAAATGCCATAAATGATGGACTTCTAAAATGTTGCCTAAATTGTCTTGTGGGCATTTAAGAATTTAGCTAGTTTTGTATTTATTACCCACCACCCAGCAAACAGTGGTCTGTTTAAGATGAACTCTTAAGTATATACACAAAATGGTTTTAGAAAATTATTTAACCCTATTTCAAAATGGATGGGAGAAAAATCAGAAGAGACGTTATATAGAAAAAAATTTTTTTTATTATATGTACTTCAAGTCACATTTGTCAGACCTTCTACTTCATCTTTGAAAGTTGGCAATTCCATTGGCAATTGTCTATTTTTTATAGTAGCAAATAAAAGGACATAGCAAATCAAAACAAAAAAACAAATATTGGGAGTGTACTAAATGTCATTGAATTGTGAACTTCAAAATGGGTTAACTTTATAATTATGTGTATTTTACCTCAAAAACTAAAAAAAAAAAAGGATAAAGTTACCAATATGTCTTTATTACCATGAAAATATGATAGATGTGTGATAAAGAGAGAATACAGAGAGCCTGAGTCATGAAAGTCTGAGGTTGTCCAACCAAAGCATGATAACAATAAAAAATTATGTATTCATGATTTAATACCTAAGATTTAGTTCAAAAGAATATTCAGGGAAAAGAATGCAGGGAGCAGAGGAATGGGTGAGGGTCTAGCTGAATAAGTGTGGCTGAGTTGGTAGTTGCTGAAGCCAGGTGATGGGTGTAGGGAATTCATTACATTATTCCCTCTGCTTTAGTATATTTAAAAATGTCCATAGCAAACCGATTTTTAAAATCACATCTTTACAGTAGATCTAATCCTGGAACTAGAAACATGCTGGGTACATAAGAAGTTTAAAATGAATCAGAAAACTGACAAAATTATCATCTCGTTTTACCATTATGAGAACGTCTGATTTCTAATAGTATCCATTGTGAGCTTCTTTTTTTAATGAAGAAGAAAGCTTCGGTATTTCTTGACTTCTCACATAGCACATTTTACAAAGGGTAACAATTTATGAGATCAGTACATACCAGGAGTATCATAGGCCGTTTCCAAGTTGTTAATCCTATGATTCCAGAGAGTATCACCTAGAAGGATAAACAGTATCATAAATCTAGGAGAGGGACCAATTCCAATAAACTAACCCTAGTCTCATAAGTATTTTTTTTTCCAAAAAACCCTGAAATTTCAAAGCCTTTTAATATTCCTGCTCATATTACATGAGCCCTGGTAGACCACTTTGGCCTCTCTTTTCCCCAAGGCCCCCAAAGCTTTTTTATTGACTGCGTATGTTTTTTCTTAAGGTCAATTAAGAACACACAAAGAGGGGCGCCTGGGAAGCTCAGTCCATTGAGCATCTGCCTTCGGCTGGGGTCGTGATCTCGGGGTCCTGGGATCGAGCCCCACTTCAGCCTCCCTACTCAGTGGGGAGTCTATTGCCCCTCTGCCCCTCCCCCTGTTCGTGCTCTCTCTCTCAAATAAATAAATAAAATCTTGAAAAAAAAAAAAAAGAACACACAGAGAGTAGCCTATCCTTCCAGTTAGTGAAGGAATCAGTATTGTTGATCCAAGCTCCCTGCCCCAGGGCACCTAACCTGTTGCCATTGACAGCCTCATATGACATATGCGTGGCTGCAACCCTCCCTTCGTAAGGTGGGTACCCATCCTTTGTGGGACAAGTAAACTCCCTGAAGTGGTACACAAGTTCTCTCAGGATCCTCCTCTGCCCACTTCTCAAGCCTGGTTTCTATGGACCCCTGCCCGTCCCCCCACCTGTCCCCCATCAGGTTGGCAGATGCTGCAGGACTCTGTGCTTCTCTTGACTGCAGTGTCTTCTCCCAGCTCCCCTCATAGCTGCCTGAGAACTACTATGCATCCTGCAAGGTCCTGACTAGCAGTCACCTCCTCCGAGAAGCCTTCACAGATCCCACCACCCCACACTCCTGGCACACTCCGGGAAGCCCTCTACACAATGTTCCCCCGAAAACGCTCTCTGTCCTAATAACTTGAGAGGTGCAACTCTGCCTTGCCCACCGACTGTGAACTCCTACCTTGTCTCCCAATCTTCGGGTCCCAACCTGGCGCCTGTCACATGACTGGCAACCAATAATGTTCCTGAGCCTTTATTCCACAAAGAGGGGAGGGATTACAGTGAAAAAAGTCTCACGTTGCAAAATGACACTTCGATAAACAACAATCTAAAATCCTTGGTAAAGAAGAATCAGCATTTGGCCCAAATGTAAACTGGAAATCACCATCAGCCCTCTGGATAACCCAGTTCACTAAGCCGTTGGGAAAGAACAATCCAAGTGCTTCTTCAGCTCAGGGACATTGTCATGTCACTGGAGCTCATTTTCCTTTGTGGAACAGTGTGCATACATCTGCTCAATGCTGTTATGAGGGTTTTCCTTTATGTGCACTTTTTACCAAAATCCCTCAAATGTACAGTTCACAATTAGTGTTTATCAGCTACAAATCAATAGGGATTTTAGTGTTACTTTAGATTCCAAACTCACAGGCCTGCTACTATGCCCTCTGTTCTCCCTTTACTGGCTGAGAGTAAATCATGCCACAATGTCAAACCAGCAGAGGACATGTCTACCCACCTATATCAAGGACCAGAAAGCACATATGGGCAGATAGGCAGCAGATCCCTGTATCCCATGTATGTTTAAACAGACTATCAGCTGCCTGCCCACCAGGCACTAGATCCTTGCAATCATCTTAAATTCAATAGGCTCTTTCTTCATTCTGAATGATTTCCGCCTGGAGATACGCAGGGCATGTGTCTGCACGTGGCCGCATCTACTTTACAAATTGGAACGTGAAATCCATGAGACCTTGGGGTCCAGGTTCCCCACCTGGCTTCTAAATAACTACGCAACCTTGGCCAAGTCAGATCACTGTTCTGGTCCTCACTCTCGTTTCCTTAGAGATGTGGTAAGTGGAGGAAACCATCTCTGGGTCTCTTCTAACTCAAAAGTTTACCCTGCTGTGATGATACGGATTCCTCCGGATTCCCTGCAATCCAGCGCTGGCTCCACCTGCAGGCTGTGCGTGGGCATGGACGCTCGCATGTGTGTGTACGTGTGTTTGTGTGTGTGCCCACGTGGGTGTGTGCTCCCTGCCTGCCCGCCCTGCTGCTTACTAGACTTAGCTGAGGAAATGCAACTATTTTTGGAAAAACATAACTGAAACGTTTGACTGCCCTTGAGGGAAACACAAACTGCCCAACTCACTAAAATATAAATATGATGTGAATTACCAGTTAGTGTTTGATATTTAGACCACCTGTCTCCCTTAATACAGAACCCTGTGGTTCAGCTTTTTGGAACACATTTTTCCCACCAAAACAATATTATCGTTAAAACGAGGTGCCCTTGGGGCGCCTGGGTGGCTCAGCCGTTAAGCGTCTGCCTTCGGCTCAGGTCATGATCCCAGGGTCCTGGGATCAAGCCCCGCATCGGGCTCCCTGCTCCGCGGGAAGCCTGCTTCTCCCTCTCCCACTCCCCCTGCTGGTGTTCCTCTCTCGTCTCTCTCTCTGTCAAATAAATAAATAAAATCTTTAAAAAAACAAAAAACAAAAAACGAGGTGCCCAGCCCAGCCCATAAATGCCCATAAAAATAGCGAGAGACCTCATCTATACTTTCTACCTCCCCCACCAGCCACATCATCCCACCCTCACCCACATTAACAATTTGGTGTGTTTACATATTTTACACATATACATATTTTTCCTTAAATTCTTATTACTAGACAAATATGTTCATTTGTACATATACACATGCACAGAGGAAAACTTTTATTTTTTTTAAAGATTTTATTTATTTATTCATGAGAGACAGAGACGGAGAGAGAGAGGCAGAGGGAGAAGCAGGCTCCCAAGGAGCAGGAAGCCCGATGCGGGACTCGATCCCAGGACCCTGAGATCATGACCTGAGCCGAAGGCAGACGCTTAACCATCTGAGCCACCCAGGCGCCCCAGAGGAAAACTTTTATAAAAAATAGGTCATAAAAGATACTTTCCTCCTCTTCTTTTTCTTTCTCAATAAATACCTCAAGGGAATCTCTTCATGTCCACTGGAATGGCTCTCATTCACTTCAGTTTAATGGCTACATAATATTCCTCCGTACGGTTTACCCAATGCATTCAGTCATTTTCATGTTCATTGATAGTCACTCTATTTCCAGTTTTTTGCCCTCATAATCAATGCTATGGTAACCATCCATGGCCAAATAATGCCTAAAAACAAGTGCTTTTTATTTCTGTTGGACAGAATCCCAGGAATAGGGTTGCTAAGGTGAGAGGGGTAAATATATATATATATTCATATATTTAATAGATCATGACAGATACAATTGTCATTTAAAATCAAGGGTCTCTGGGATAAAGGGACTAAGCTATCTTTATTGTTTTTTGAGAGGAGATTTTGCATAACTTAAAACATAATTTAAAAAATATGTACAAAATGTATTTGACAAATAATATCAATAATCTCAAAATACATATGAACTTAAAGATACTTAAGACCCAGTAGGAAGAAATATAAACCTTATTAACCTTATTAAAATATAAACCTTACTAAGCAGTATTAAATGAAGACCCAAATCAACATATACCATGTTCATGGATTGTAAGGCAAAATATTTAAAGGTAATAAATAAATTTCCATTTGAGTTGTTTTATAAACTCAGACACACTCACATTAAATCCCAACAGGATTTTTGTAAATCACCCTTCTTTACAGGGATGCTTTAAGAAATTAGATTCCAGTTGCAGGTGGGAGTTGTAGTTACATCCACCTCAGTTCTAAAACTGGCAACAAAGGCATATGCCTACTTCTACTCAATTTCTCCATTCCTCAAGCCCAACTAAACCCTACAACATTTATGGAACCCTATGAGAGGTGAGGCAGAGACTGAATAGTTAGAATCCTCTGGAATGTGGAACAGAAGAGCTGCAGCTGAGGATGAATTTTTAAGAGCTCATGACTTAGGAAATAGATGCTCACATTTCATCTGGGGCTTGGGGGGAATTCATAAATGGCAAGAAGGGTCAGAGAAAGGAGAGAAGGAGGCAGAGCATTCAATACCTCCATCTCCCTCGGTGGCAACAGTAGCTGGAGCTCCATCAGAAGGGACAAGAAGGTCCCTTTACACTGGCTCTCCACAGTATCCATTACACCACAATGCTATTACTTGTTTGATTGTATTTTACACTCACTGGTAATCCCACTGGATTACCACTGGATCTGTGAGTATTCAAGGCTCCTAGAGTCACTCAGTTAGTTATGGCCAGAGTCAACAAATGAATGAATGAACGGTGAATAATTGAATGAATGAAATCAGAAAGAGGGGATGAACCTGCTGGGATGACTACTTCAGCCTAAATATATTTTTCACTCTTGTGCTTCCTAAAAAAGTATACCAACAGCAAAAAGCAACTTCATCAGCATTCTTTCCACCCAGTGCAAGATGAAACTTGCCCTGAATGAGCAGGCTAGCACCTATTTCTAACACTAAGTTATCTCTATATCATTATAATGAGATTTATTATAATTTTGGTTTCACTCACTTGTAACCCATTCCTTGTAGCTTACAGGAAAAAGCAGAGACCTTTCTTTTTTCCATGATATTGCAAAGAAGGATTCCAAGATAGTTCACACAAGAATCATTGTTACCCACCATACATGGTTAATGTACCTTAATTTCCCAACTTAAAAATCAAATCATTAAGATCAAAAGCTTATTATTTTACTGCCCTATTTTTCCTCTGCTATCCATAAACATGTATTAGGGCAAAAATGTTCTGGACTATTTGCCAAAAGCTGCTGTATCTGAATATAGAGATAAAAAGAGCCAAGCTGTAAATGTACCATGTTTACCTTATGAATTAAGCACACAATAGTCAAACTTCTCAACAATCTATCTTGCCTTATAGATTTTACAGTGGCAATTTTAAAAAATGTGTGTGTGCATGTGTGTTGGTGTGTATTATGCTTCCCTCTCTGTCTAGCATGATTCATTAAAAAGACTGAGGGAGTGGGCACCTGGATATTTCTAATGTATACATGATGGTTACTAGAATGTCCCAGAAAAAATTGGCCTTTTCATACTTGGATTAAATATTGCCTTGATGTTTAAAAAACACTGATAGAAGTTCTACTATATGCCAGGCGTGGTACTAGGGCCTGGCAGCAAGTTCTTCTATATGTTCTCTAATTACACCCTCACAAAGTCAGTTCTGAGGCAAGAATCATCGCACCCATTTCACAGATGGGTAAATGAGGCTGACAGGCTCAATGACTTACTCAAGAATTTATCAGTGTCACTTTGCTGCCATGTAAACTAAAGGACCAAAGAAAATCAATATAAAATCATCACAGAAATTATATTTAAAATAGCCCATATTAAAGTAGTATTTGGTGATCATGATAGAAAAAATTTATTTACTGTTGTTTAACTAGTAGAGACTTCAGAATTTTTTAGTTAGTTTCTCCTTTGAACCATTCATTCTTTTTTATATTTCATCACTGCAATTTTTTAAAAAAAGGTTTACCTTAAGGTTCACCAATGTCTGTCTCTTTATAAGGAACTGGAATCTTGACAAAGAATTACAGACTCAAGGGAGTGGGGACCATGAGTTTAGGTCAGTGACTCAAAGCAGAGATGTATACAGATAATATTAAGGATGTTAAGGCTCCCAGAGAAGAGCAAAAATTAATAAAAACCAATTCTCTACCATTTGCCTGAAATATCTTCCAAGTATATGTCATCAGAATAAGGAATTTTGTTTTTTGAAGGAGGAGACACAAACCAATGCAATCCTCTACTCTTTCATTAATCCAGTGCAGTGTGGTAGTAACTAAATGTGCCCCCAAATAAAAAACCAGGACAGCATGTCCTGAACATGGTCTTGGAGATTCTCCTCCTGACACCCACCCGGGGTCAAACTTCAGGATGCTTTTAAAAGTGGCTAATCTCTTAGCTTCATGCCTTTCAGGAATAATAGTAGACTGAGCCATTAACCAATATCAGGAAGAAAATAAATGATTACAGAATGCTCAAAAACAATGAGTACGTTAAAAACACTCCCTTCAAATTGCTGACAGTATGAATGTAAAGTATGGAAAAAGACTCTTTATAGGACTTGTTAATTCTTAAATACATAGTAAAATAGATAAAATACCTTCAAGGTCCAGACAAGTGAAGGAAGGTTCCAAATCTCAGGCTCAATGTGAGAACACTTACAGAGGTATATATGGGAAAACGTTCTTGATTTTTATACTGTGTTAATAAAATAGTCTTTTTAATGAATATATCTGTCCCCTGAATTTAATTTTGTATCAAATATAAAAGCAAATTTTTTACCGAAGCTGAAAGAAGATTTGCCAATTTAATTGCTAGAGCAGACTAAGGCACATCATGGTCATTCAGAGCTTGGGAGATGAAGATATCCTACCACTGTGTTCCTACGTGAGTCCAAAGTAACCTTAGACAAACGGGCACTACGGCTCAACTACCTAGTTTCATATGCCAACGAAATTTCTGAGCGATAAATAAAACATCGTATGTCCATACGGTGGAATCTCATTCGGGAATGAAGGAATGAAGTATACCATAATCACATGCCATAATCTGAGTGAACCTTGAAAACATTAAGCTAAGTGAAAGGAGCGAGTCACAAAGGACCATATTGGATGATTCCATCTATATGAAATGTCCAGAATAATCCATAGACCCAGAAAGTAGATTCATCAGTGGTTGCCTAGGGATAAAAGGGTCAAGGGGAAAATGGGGGGTGACTGCTAATGAGTACAGGGTTTCTTTTTGGGGTGATGACAATTTTCTAAAATTGTTTGTAGCAATGGTTGTACATCTCCATGAATTCACCAAAAATCATTGAATTGCATGCCTTAAATAGGTGAATTGTATGGAATGTGAATTATATCTCAATAAAGCTGTTATTAAAAAAAAAAACCCTGCCGTCCTCAAGTCATAATTTTTAAGCTTTTTTCATAAAAACCTTAGTTTAGGTATCTTTATATTAGTACATTACAATGTGCTCTTAAGCCCTTTCTTTGTCTATTAAGCTGCTTTCTTTTAGAAAGCCATACTGAAATATTTCATGGCTGAAATTATGATACCAGGGAGTTGCCTTAAAATTATCCAGTAGGGAGAGTGGGCGTGGGTGAGCAGTGGCCATGTGTTGATTAACTACTGAAGCTGGATGATGGGTAAACAGGGGTTCATTATACTACTCTTTCTACATTTGCTGAGATTTAAAATTTTCATAATAACGTGAAAAGTGAAGGGGGGTGGTTTCTTAAGACCTGCCCAGTCACTTCTATGCTGTCTCTCTATTCTGTTTATTTTTTCTTTCTGTTTAGATTTTCTTTTAAAAATGACACACATACTGGGGCGCCTGGGTGGCTCAGTCGTTAAGCATCTGCCTTCAGCTCAGGTCATGATCCCAGGATCCCGCATCGGGCTCCCTGCTCCGTGGGAAGCCTGCTTCTCCCTTTCCCACTCCCCCTGCTTGTGTTCCCTCTCTCGCTGTGTCTCTCTCTGTCAAATAAATAAATAAAAATTTTTTAAAAATGACACACATATTGAACTATTTACAGATGAAATGGTGTGATGTCTGAGATTTGCTTCAAAATAATGTGGGAAGTTAACCTGACAAATGGCCTAGGGAGCATGGTGGACTCATTCCTACCCTGCATAAAACACTCATCCTTATGATACTATCAGAACACACAGAGCCAGCAGCAAAGCTGGGAAGAGGCAGAGATGAAACAATTATTGGAGCTTGGCGAGACGTATAGGAGGGTTCACTGAACAACGTTTGAGTAAATTTAAAATTTCCCATAAAAGAAACAAACAAAAAGCCTCTCCCGTGCACATGAATTCAAAAGGCATATGCTACTGGTGAAACTTTTTTCCTAAAACACCACGGTCATGGTGCCTAATGTCATCCTCAAATACTACCCAGTCATTCTGGACACGCAGTTTCTGTTGGTTCTACGGTCACTTTGTAAATTCTGTGGTCAACCTCAGAAAAGGGCCACAAAAAAATAAGCATAATGAACAACTGCAGGTTCGTATATAGAGCTGAGGGGTGGGGTGTGGAAAACAACCTGACAGAAGAGAATTTAGTTCCAAGTCACTGATTCTTTCCCTGCTCTGTTTTGCTGGGTCCTAGAAAACAAGGACACGCCCAGCCAGCAGGTCCAGGAACAGCCTTCATCTTCTGGCTGATGGCCCCTTTTTTTTTTTTAAGCTATATATACTTCATCAAATCCAACTGTGGCTTGACTGACATCGAAGTGTATTCACCTCTGAAATAATTCACAGTAGTACACTGATTTGGGGTTTTGATTTCAGAAGAGGAAAAAAAAATAGATTTAAATCATCCTAAACGAGCTCTCTTTGAGAGGACAAGAGATTGTGATTTTATAAAAGGGAAATCCCTACAAATATATGCAAGATTCACTTCTGGCCCATGGTATTTAGAGAAATGAAATGCATCCACCATTTGGCTGAATTTAGTCTGACGAGTGGACTAGGGAGCATAATGAATCTAATCCCTGCGGAGAGCCCAGTGGCAGGGCCAGGAGGGTGGGATTCCTCGAACACGATGAACAGAGCATGAACTCCCCAGCACGGGCTGTTCCACAGTCAGACCATCCAGCATCAAAGTATTTCAAAAGGAGAGCAAACTGGCATCAATTTAAGTATAAAATGTCAGGCTGGGCTCACAGTACTTAATGTTCTTGATGCTTTTATTCAAACAATTACTCTGAGTTCAATTAGTTCTCCCTATATGCTTAAACTTTGGTCTTGAATCTGGGTATGCGTGGACCTGCAAAAGGACAATTTTATGTTTACTGGCACATACATTCATTACGGATCTTACTCAAACTTTCAGATTTAGTTACTTCATAAAAAGGTCCTTTACTTTCAAATACCCATCTTCCACAATCATTCCACAAAGACCTATTTCCAAGTCTCTCAGCCCCCAGCAAAGCTCAAGAGGTTGGATGCCTTAGATGCTAGGACATTTTAGGAGGCATTTAGGACATTTAGGAAGCAGCCTTCCCCAGAGGCTGGGCACTTTGTGCCCCAGCGCAACCTTCCCCACTGGAGGAAGCAGGGCCAGGTCGCTGCAGGGGGTAGACATCTCAGCTTAGCTGTCCCCTGCTCCTGAGGCTCTGGAGAGCTCATACGTAATGAAACTTTGGGTTCTTGAGAATGAAATTCTGCACAACAGCCTGCCTGGCTCCAACAATCAAGTGGGAGTTTAGGGCCTTCCTTTAATGACCAGGTACAGGCGCGGTTTGCACAGACCCTGTCATTACCTCCTGAACTTGTCCCCAGATAGAGTGGAGCCATCCTACCTGGTACATTTCACATTTCCGTGTGCCTTAAAGTGGAATACAATAAATGGCGTGCCCCAGTCCAGTTGCCACTTCAATCACCCCACAAATACACCTACTATGTGCCAGGCACTGTGGATACCTCAGTGGACAAAACAGATCAAATGCTCACCCTCCCCGCGCAGACGTTTTTGGAGAAGTAAATACTCAGGCCCGAAGTTGAATCATTTTTCTCCTACTTTCCTACCATCCACCCCCATTCTTCCAATCTCCCAGAGCTGGAAATCTGTATTATTCTACTAACTTGACAGGAACAACAAAATCCTTTAGCCTGCAAGGAACAGATACTGTCCAGGTGCAACCCAATTCACCCCTAAATACTACTCTCTCTCCCCCCCCCCCCGCCCCGCCCAGCCTCAACGCCTCCAAAAACTTCAATTGGCTTTAGGGGCTGTGCTCCCCAACCTCGGCCCTGGGGGTGGGGGAGGGGGGCGCAATGCCGGGGCCGTGGAGGAGACCGGCCAGAGGCCCCTGCTCCCCCGAAGGGCCGTGTCCAGGCGGGCCGGGCGCGCGCGGCACTCACCGAGGAGCCGGCCCAGAACGGACACGAGTTCTTCACCTGGGGGGAGCTGCTCAGCGACAGCGCCCCGAAGCTCAGCGCCACCATGCAACAGCCCAGGATCAGCTGCAGCAGCCCGAGCGACAGCAGCGGACGAGCGGGCAGCAGCGCCGAGCCCGGGGCGGCGGCGGCGGCGGCCCGGCGGGAGGAGAGCGCGGGCGGCGCGGCCAGCACCCCGGCGGCGGCGGCGGCGGCGGCGGCGGC
>NW_023270615.1:9620558-9718738 GCF_011800145.1 Mirounga leonina
GCGGGGGCAGCGGCGGCTCCTGGCCGGCGGCGGCCGCGGCGCCCGGGCCCCCGGCCTGCGGCCCGCCCGAGAACCCGGCCACAGGGCAGCAGGAGCCCGGGAGCACCACGGGCAGGGACATGGACGGGCGGGGAAGGGAGCGGCCGGTGGCGGCGGGCTGGGACGCGGAGCCGAGCCGCGGGCGCCACGCACTGGGCACCGCGGGCGGACCCCGAGGCCGAGGGGGAGGGAAGGAAATGAGCGCGGCCCAACCACTTGCTGCTGCCGCCGCCACCGCCGCGGCCCGGGCTCCCGCCGGCCGCACCCACCTGCCACGGGGGGTCCGCCTCCCGCCGCCCCCGGCGCGCCCTGGCTCTCCGCCCCCTCCCGCCCCCCGCCCCCGCCGCGCGCCCGCGCCGCGCGGCTGCAGCAGCCTTCGGGGCACGGCCCAACCCGCGACAGCTCCCTGGGGTCCGGGGAAGGTGCCCAGTCCCAACTGTGTAAGTAGGTCCCTCGGGCGAGGAGGGACCTCGCAGTGCGGGCGCGTAGGAGCGGAGAGCGGACGGTCTAACAGTCCGTCCCGCACGCGCCGAGCTAGGGATCCTCGCCCCCTTGCAGTCCAGCCGAGACAGGCCCCCTGGCAAGTGCAATGCGAAGGGAGCCCGGCTTTAAACTTTCCCCCCCCCACAGAAAGGGGGGATGGCAGGGGGAGGGGGTGTGGGTGACTTGGTGGGAAAAGTCTAAGCCTCGGGGCTTCGGGGAAGGACGAGGCAGAGCGAAGTCACCGCTCGCGTGGGGCTTCCGGGCGCTGCGGCCCCGCTGCCTGGAAGGGGGTGTGGGGGGAAGGGGCGGGCAAGCGGGGGGTGCGTTGCTGGCGCCAGGGTTAGCAGCCAGCGTGAGCACGAGGTTACCTTGGAAGTATCCAGCATCCAGAAAGAAAGAACGGCGGGGCGGGGGGGGGGGGGGGTGGCGAAGGTAACGCGGGGTCCCCCTCACCTTGCCTCGTGAGCTATATGAGGCATCACCTGGTGGAACGTAGAATCCCAGACTTCTGAAGAAATATCCTAATAAAATCCTAACCTGTTTTTGGTCACTTATAAGACATATTTAGAGCTTAAAAACAAAAATGATTCGCCTTTGCCGAAAGATTTTCTCTAGGCATATGTGCCCTTCACTCCGAAGATTCTTATGTTTTCAAAGTGCTTTTATACGTGAACCCATTATAATGGATTTTTTTTTCCAGGTTCAGAAGCAGGGCAGTGTCGCTTTGCCGCAAGTCAGTCTCAATATTAGGCAGTTCATTTTATCAGCAAGGTGGGGGTATTTAACCTCCTGCACAATAAACCCAGGGAAATGTGTATCTGTTTTTGTGTTCCGCTTGCCAAAGCTGTATTTATTTTGGTCGTTACTTACTCCAACCCACAATGAGAGGCATTGCCAGTGGGCATGTGTGTTTACATATACACTTTTTGAATTATTAAAGCACCTGTGATTAATAGTCCCTAGGACTTCTTTTACAAAGTGCTGTTGGAAATAAACTTCAAACTCTGGAGAAACAGGGAGCTGTATTTTAAAATAAATGTTGAAAGTATGTTGTTTCATGCACTTTAAAAACATCTTACGGCACATGTTCTTAAATTGCAGGTAATGTTAAAAGCTTCTTGTACATTGAGTTTATACCTTTTATTTTATACACAAACCTAAAGGTATTTAATTTTTAAGATTCTTCTGCACCGTGCAATATAAAACTTCTGAGTCTTGAGAAATTCTTTCAGCTTAATGAATCTATTCCAGTGGTCAATCCTTGACACCTGAAATGTACTATCAAAATGTATTCTTTGTGTCTGGGAATGTTGGTGCTAGAAGTTGGATATCCTCCTTCCCCTTGGATGGTTAATGACTGGAAAGGGAAGAGTTCCAGGGGAGCTGATAACCATCTGTTTCTTGCTGCAGGTGCTCGTTACATGGGTGAGGTTCATTTTGAGAAAATTCATGCAGTTACACTTTGCATACTTCTGTGTTTTATGCTTAAATACTTTAAAGTATTTCTAAGTACTTTACCCTTAAATTTTTAAAGTCTCTTTCCCTGTACCGTAGTCCTCCCTTATCCACAGTTTCAATTTCTGTGGTTTCAGTTACCCGTGGTCAACTGCTGTCCAGAAGCAGACGATCCTCCTGACATATCATCAGAAGGTCATATAGGAGCCTAACACCAGGTCACGATGCTTACCTCATTCCCCTCACTTCGTCTCATCGTGTAGTCATTTTATCATTTCACATCATCACAAGAAGAAAGGTGAGTACAAGACATAAGACATTTTAAAAGAGAAAGAGAGAGAGACCACACTCACATAACTTTTACTACAGTATATTGCTATCATTGTTCTTTTGTATTTGTAGTTATCGTTGTTACTCTCTTACTGCGCCTAATATATAAGTAAAACTTTATCATAGGCATGTATACAGGGTTTGGTACTGTGGTTTCCGGTGTCCGCTAGGGCAGATTGGAGCGTATTTCCCACATGTAAGGGGGCACGACCATACAGAAACAGATGATAATGCAGGTAATGAAAATCCCTAGTTTCAAGCCACAAAACCTTTTCCAAAGCTGCTGATTACAAGTTGTCGTACTATAGGTTTTCCCTTTTTTTGTTACTGGCCCCATAGATAGCTGTGAGCTTCTTTTTTTTTTTCTGCTTATCATAAACACAAATCCAAGTAACATTGCCTCAACCTTTAAGATTATGCCAAATATACTCTTCAGTATTTGAATGTTGGACTTTGTAATCCAAGCTTGACTCTCTGCATCCCCCAACACTTGTTTACAGTAAGTTCTCAGTTACCTGATCAAGCTGAGCTGTATATAAATGAAATCTTAGAGGATGATTCAGAGTCATGGGTTTCAGGTTGGCTTAAAAGACATAAAAGTGAGGACTTTGGAACAGTCTGGCAGTTCTTCCAAAAGTTAAACATAGAATTATCACTTGACCCAGTAATTCCACTCGTGGGTATACACCCAAGAGAAATGAAAACAAAAGCTGATACACCAATAGCATGATTCACGTGCACCAAAAAGTAGAAACAACCCAACTGTGGATGAATGGATAAACAAAATGCAGTAATCCATGCAATGGAATATTTTTGGCAATAAAAAGAATGAAGTACTGTACTTGCTATAACATGAAGAACCCTGGAAGGGTTATGCTAAATAAAAGAAGCCAGTCACCAAAGGCCACATATTATATGATTCCATTTATATACAATCCCCAGAATAGGCAAATCCATACAGACAGAAAGTAGATTAGCGGTTGGGGCTGGAGGGGGGGGAGGGGCAGAGGCTGACTGGGGGGGAGGGGGAGCGGTAAAGTGTATGGGTTACTTTTTGAGGTGATAAAATGTTCTAGAATGGATTGTGGTGATGATTGTACACCACTGTGAAGTTACTAAAAACCACTGCATTTTACACTTGAAATGCGTAAATTGTATCTCAATCAATCCCTTCCCGAACCTCATTTTCCACTCCCTGCGCTCCAAGCCTTAAGCGCTCAGGGGTTAAAGCTCTCTCCCCTGGGTTTCACTGGACACCTTTCCACAAACTGCTCTGCTCTTCCCGCCCTTCCTCCGAAGCCCCCCACCTGTCAGCTAATTGCAGGTGGCTACTCCCTGTGGTGTGGGAACTGCTGCAGAAACTCTTCAGAGAATGTTCCCTGGCCACCTGCCTCCAGCTCCCGCCTTGTGCATTTTACAAAGAGAAGAGCTTCTCTGAGTGAGGCACAGTGGGCTCTAGAAGTCTTTAATATGGTGGCTCTGGGGCAGCTTCGCAAAGTGTGGTCCATGGACACCAGCACCGTTAGGGGGAGCATGTCAAACTGCAAGCTCACGGGCTCCCCCAAACACCCGTGGAAGCCTGCACTCTGGATAAGAGGCCTGGGAACCTACATTTTAACAAATTCACAACCGTATTGGTGGTTAGTACTGTTCAGACTCCAGAATCTTTACATGGGGATTTTTCTGTGAGAGGGGACTAGTTGGAAGGGGGAAGTCAAGGATTTGACTTGAAAACAAACTGAGATGTAAGTGGGCTCAGGGGAGGGGCTCCGCGGGTCCCCAGCCAGGCACGGGTTGCCCAGGGGACTCGTCTGCACAGGAAGGATGTAGACCACTGCAGTCTAAGGGGAAGGGCAGACATCCTGGGTTCCAGCCCTCCTCCACTCTGTGATCTTGAGCCAGTTCCAAGATTCTCTAGCTCTCCGTTATTTCATCTGTCAAGTGCAAGTTCGTGATGCTTCCATCAGCCTGAGGCTGGGCCATGTGATCGGCTGGAGCTCCTGAGTGAGGCCTGCGATTCTGAAGTTTAGACATTCTGTGACTGGGATTTCTCAGCTGACCATCAAAAGAGCATGGAGCACTGGGTGTTGTGCACAAACAATGAATCATGGAACACTTCATCTAAAACTAATGATGTAATGTATGGGGATTAACATAAGAATAAAAAATAAATTAATTAATTTAAAAATAAATAAATAAATAATAAAAAAATTAAAAAAAAGAGCAGGGGCCGAGCAAAGCAGATGAACTGGGGTGTGGAATGGTTAAACTTGCAGGCCCAAAATACCCAGGACAGAACCGGAGATTCATTCTAAACTTTAAGGCCCTGCATTCCGCGGTCTCCTATCTTTCCATGAGGTACAGTGTTGCGTGAGGACTCTGTCAAGGAAAACAGAGGCGTGGCCTCAATTATAACCGTTCCCTTTGCAGAGAAAGGGCTGCAGGACTTTTTTTTTTTTTTTAATTAAGAGAGTGAGACTGGAAGAAAGAAAGCAGTGCTGAGCAGAGCTGGGCGACTGGGCACTCCATTTTTCTGAAATGATGGTGCAGATTCCTAATGCCACTGGCCTCAAGACAGACTTATTTGGGGGCGCCTGGGTGGCTCAGTTGGTTAAGCGACTGCCTTCGGCTCAGGTCATGATCCTGGAGTCCCGGGATCGAGTCCTGCATCGGGCTCCCTGCTCGGCAGGGAGTCTGCTTCTCCCTCTGACCCTCCTCCCTCTCATGCTCTCTGTCTCTCATTCTCTCTGTCTCAAATAAATAAATAAAATCTTAAAAAAAAAAAAAAAAGACTTACTTGTTAAACCAGAGACCTGCAGCCATACTTCCCTCATTGTTGAAATGAAACACTGAAAGCTTCCTCTAATGCAAATCCCACGAAAGACAATCCAAGTCAACTGCCCTAAAGATTATGGCTTATAAACTTCTAGAGGCGATAAGCTACACACACATATGTAATAAAGTGTATCTTGTAAGAGTGTGGGAGAGTGTGTGTGTGTGTGTGTGTGTGTGAGTGTGTATGTATGTGTGTTAGAGAGAGAGACACCTCATAATAGCAAAGCTTTCTGCAGGTTCAAATTTCAGTAGAAGTCAAAACTTCAGTTCATCTTTGAGCAGAGATGATTCCTCTGTTCTGGGGAAATCTCTTGAACAGGCCTTTTGGTTATGCAGGTGTGAAGCCTAGACCACTTGGAAACAAAGATATTTAGGGAAGAGCTGTGTAATAACAGGCATGAGAGGCTGCCTTTGCCTGGTGGGAGTCGCGCTGAGTAGCCTCCTCCACTAAGGGGCCCTTGGTCTGAGTGCTTCTCAGAACTCACCAGAGGGACTTTAAAAATATATACAATTTCTAAGCCCCAGGTGCAGAGATACTGATCCATGAGGTCTGCAGTGGGGTGAGGCCCATGCAGGTATATTTAGTAAAAGCTCCCCAGGGCTGTTTCAGAGACCAGTATACCTTTGTGACTGTGTGCGTGTGCGTGTATGTGTGCATTTTCTTCTTTCCAGCAAACATTCATGGAAGAGAGCATCTCAGGCCCCCAAGGATTGAGTCAGAGGATGGGCTTTACTGCCCGAAAGCTGCAGGAGAGACAATAAGAGGGACTTGGCCTGGACTTAGTGGAGCCCATGTAGACGAAGCTGTGCATGCCCCCCTCTATTGGGTATTCCCGGACTGACAAACCCTAACTGTGGGAAAGGTACAAAGTCACTGGATTTGACATGTCTTAGCCATTGACCTACTGCAGACCACAGAGTCAACCAGGGAGAAAGAGGTGGGGTATCCCCCAAAAAAGAGGGCAGGACTGCTGTCAGCCATCCAGGGGGAGGTCATTCCTGGCACAGGAAATGAGACCTGAGGAAACCGAGGGCCTATGGTGCCAGAAGAGGAGCACCACATTGCTGGACAGTCTGCCATGACCAGGCTTTGCACACATTATTTCTAACTCTCACGGAGTATGTCAGGTTGATCCTTGGCTTAATTGGGCCGGAAAGGAGGAGAAAGGAAGGGACAATTATTCATCTTGGTGCCTTTTGCACTCATAGTCCCTATTTGCCACAGTTTCAATAGTCCATAAGGATAGCAGGAAATAAAGTTTCTCTCCATGAAGTGTTATGATACTAAATCACTCTCCCAGCTCTTCTGAGCCAGGAAACAGCCACCCTGGGCAGCAGATGTGAGTTCGGTGTGTTCAAAAGTTCTATGCATGCTTACCTGTGCATCTTGTTCTGACTTAACAAATCGGTGTCCTGACATATCAGTCCTTTGTGCCAAACTCATTTTTACTTTTGGGCTTTCAAATGTGCTGTTCCCTCTACCAAAAACACTGTTCTGTGCCTACCCCTTGGTCCCCAACTTATATACACACACATTTCCCTGGGACCCTCCTACAAATCCCTAGAGTACAGTTTGGAGCTTCTTGGCTCCAGAAGGTCATCCTCAACATCCCCATGAATCGCCCCAGAGACCAGGTGAGGTGAGCCTGCTTTGTGCCTCATATCACCCTCCACTTCCCATCATAATTATCGCCACACCATATTGTGATCATCTGCTTTTTCTTGTCTCGATTGTTGTCTAGACTCCCCATGTGGGAGACACTCATATTTTTGTGGCATGGGCAAGACAAAATCTTTTTGAAACACTGGAAGTTCTTGTTCCTGTTTGGCCCTAGGAGCAACTGCTGATGAGAACATAATTCTCACATTATATATGAGATATAATATATATCTCATGTTATATATATATATACACATATATATATAATATATCTCATAAGATATAATTCGCATGCCAAATGAAGAGCAGCCATGGGTGTCCTCTTCACCAGCTCTCAAAACTAAGTCCACCCAGGCCATCTCCAAAGCAGTAGGTTTGGTTATGAAAGAGTTGGCTGTGTATTTGTTCAGATTCTTTCCCTCAAAGCTCAACAGCCCAATATAGAGCAGCTTGAATGGAAAGAAGTACATATTGCCCACCAGAGACAAGAAACAGTGATGTGTTGGGGCACCTGGGTGGCTCAGTTGGTTAAGTGTCAGACTCTTAATTTCGGCTCAGGTCATGATTTCAGGGTTGTGAGATCGAGGCCCGCATCAGGCTCCAAGCTCAGCATGGAGTTGGCTTGTCCCTCTCCCTCCCCCCGCTTGCACTCTTTCTTTTAAAGAAATCTCTTTTTTAAAAAAGAAAAGAAAAAAGGATCATGATTAGTGCAGTGTGGCTTATTTGTCCATTCTTCAGCCAATCCCTGAAGCCAGGGCAGCTGAGAACTACAACTGGTCATCCTGGCTCACATTCCTACTCTGTGTTTAAGAAGTAGGGTCTGCACTGGAAATGAAGAAAGGAGAGTGGGATGTGTTGGACAAACAAAAAACAAATAGCTTCCAAAACGGCCATACCAAACCTTGGCACATCCCATCTGTCTGTCACTTTGGTTTACTATCTGTCCTTCCTACAGCAAAACCTTCACACCATCCTCTTGAGGGCCATTACCCTGGTCACAGGAGCCTCTAGTACTTCCTGATTCCCAAGAATAAACTAGCATGCTAATAATCACTGGACCCTTTCATGGCACTCTGGACTTGAATTTGGAGAAGGTGGGTCCCAAATGAAAGGAAAAATAAGATACTTGGTACTACCTACATTCACCACTCAATATTAGAATAATGTCATGAGTCAGAGAGCACACGGTTTCAGCATGGAGCTCCATATCGAAACCCCATCAGCTAAGTGAAAAAAAGCAGTTCAACAGGAGAAAGTTGTGTTAGGTATTATGCTGAGCGAAATTAGTCAATCAGAGAAAGACATGTATCATATGATCTCACTGATATGAGGAATTCTTAATCTCAGGAAACAAACTGAGGGTTGCTGGAGTGGTGGGGGGTGGGAGGGATGGGGTGGCTGGGTCATAGACTTTGGGGAGGGGATGTGCTATGGTGAGTGCTGTGAATTGTGCAAGACTGTTCAATCACAGACCTGTACCTCTGAAACAAATAATACATTATATGTTAAAAAAAAAAAAAAAGAAGAAGATAGCAGGAAGGGAAAAATGAAGGGGGGAAATTGGAGAGGGAGATGAACCATGAGAGACTATGGACTCTGAGAAACAAACTGAGGGTTCTAGAGGGGAGGGGGGTGGGGGGATGCGTTAGCCTGGTGATGGGTATTAAAGAGGGCACGTACTGAATGGAGTACTGGGGGTTACACTGCAAACAATGAATCATGGAACACTACATCAAAAACTAATGATGTAACATATGGTGATTAACATAATAAAATAAAATTTTAAAAAATCTACTTGTATATCGAGAAGTATTTTTCAAAAAAGATAAATAAAAGAAGAGAAACAAATCAAAAGTGTGGTTTTAGGAGCACTGCCTTTTAGAATCATAGAGGATTACATCTCAAAGACACTTGAGTCATTCTTTAGGGCAGTGATTCTCCATTTGGAGGTCAAGAACCATTTGGACACCATGCCTTATCTGAAGACTGAAAAAAATAATATCTCATATGGATATTTTTCCAAATGCACAGAGGTATGTTCACAATTGATAAAGAAGCATTTAAAAGCCTTACTGACTTTATCTAGAATTAACAGACACTAAAATAGAGCTACTATCATATAATTGTCAGAGAAATATTTGAACTTTAAAAAAGCTCAGACAATTCAATTCCTGAGTATAAACCCAAGAAAAATGAGTGTTTATGCCCACAAAAGACATGCATAAGAATGTTCATAGCAGCTTGTTCATAAGAGCTCCAAACTGGAAATAATCCAAATGGCCATCAACAGGAGAAAGAAAAAATAAAATGTTATATTCATGTAATGGAACACTGCCCTGCAATGAAAAAAAAAAAACTCTTGCTACTCAACAACATGGATAATCTCAATGACATAACTTTGAGTAAAAGAAGATAGGCGTAAAAAAGTTCATCCTATATGATACCATCTGTATGAAGTTTAAGAACAGATGTATATGCTGGTAGAGGTCAAATGGTTGTCTTTGGCAGTGATTACCCAGGGGGAGACACATCATAAAAAACCTTCAGAGACATTGGAATGTTCTACATCTTGATCTGGATGATGAAGTCTCACATGTATACATATGCCAAAATTCATCAAGCAGTGCACTTAAGATTTGTATACATTTCTGTATTGAGTTATAATAACCACAGCAAAAAAAAGTCAGGATACATGAAAAAAAATGGGAACTCACTTATTTTAAAACTAAAAATTAAATTTAAATTACAATTTTAAAAAACAACGATCTGGTCTTCCAAGAGGGTTTGACCAACGATTGGACATTCAGTAGGAGAACAAAGATTGTCCCTTAGGTCTCCTGATATCCAGGTCAGAGCTATTTGTGTTATGCTACATTGAGTTTCTTGGTCCCTGTTGTGTCTGTGAAGGGCACAAGTTCCAAGCTAGGCAACATGGTGACTTCTAGGTTCTTATAGTCACCCTCATACCTCGCCACTGTATGGCATAAAGACCCTTGAGAGACCCCTGATGACTTTAGAGATAGTGTGGTTTGATAAAGGAGCTCTGGATGGTGAATCCAGACGTCCTGATCATAGTGTCCTCCTTGTTGCACCAGGGCCTTTGCACCTGCTGTTCCCTCTATCTGGAGTGCTCTTCCCTCAGATATGTCTTGCCCCCTCATTTCATTTACTTCTTAGACAAACAATCCCTGACCTCCTTATCAAATGTAATACTTCCCCTCCTCCTTCATTCCCTATCCCCATAGTTTGGATTTCTTCCTAGTACTTATCACCATCTGACATTATGTTGGTTTTTTTGTATGCATGGCCATATGACAAATGTAAGCTCCACAAAGGCAGGGACTTTGTGTTGAATAAGCCTACATTTTCATCTCCTAGAACAATGCCTGGTAAGTAGGAATTAATAAGCTTTTATTGAATGAATGGATAAAAGGTCTTTGCTTTTTCTCTCGTTTGCTCTGTGATCTTAGACAAGTCACATCACCTCAAAGGACTTCAGTCTTTTCTGTGAACAGAGGTAGGCTGGGGATGGGCAGAGCAGGGTTTAGACCAGATGATGTGCATGGTTCTTTCTAGTTCTAACAAATAATTCTAAATGCTCTCTTCTCAAGGTGCCTTGGTCTCTTTTGAATAGTGATATTCTGATTATGAATCATCTCAGTGGGAAAGGACAAGAAATTGTGTGTGTGTGTGTGTGTGTGTGTGTGTGTGTGTAAGTAAATGAAGCTGAAAGAGAACCCAGGGCCCTGAAGCCCTGGTGTCAGGCTACCTGCCACCTGAATATCAGGTGTCCCACTCAATGTAGCTATGTGATCTGTCAGCTTCTGAAGTTAGCCCCAGAGAGTAGGTGCAGTGCCCCTCTTCAACCGAGGGTATGACTAGGGTACACTTGGCCATGACAGAGCGCCGAGGAGACTCACATATCTAACAACCAAACCATCTTTGCTGGGATTGACTGGGTGAATGGAAACCCAAGGCACGGGTGGGGGCAGGGGTGGGGAGCAGTGGTGCATGGTTTTCAGTGTTCTTGGAGGTGTGGATGGATACAGTCTGGCGAAAACCTCTGAGGACCCTAGAGACCACCAGCCATGGAACTTATAAACAGAGACCCTAATGGCAACATGAAGTGGAGGGGCAGACGCTGAGAAACACTGAGTACACTTAACCAGAGTTGAATCTGAAACAGCTCCAGAAAGTGGTGGGCTGTGGAGCATCTGTGCAGGACATGAAGAATCAGAGTGAGAAGACTGATCAGAGGTCTCCCATTTATGTAAATCTTTCCATATCATACACCAACAGCCATGCAGGTGGTTAATTCTTCTTCACCGAGAGATGAAGAACTTCAGGCTCAAAGACAGAGAGTGACTTCCTTAAAGTCAAACCACAAGTCTTCTGACTTCTAATCCGGTTTCTTCCCGGTATACCACAGCAATATTCTGTGTACAACATTCCTCGGGACTCGGGAAAGTGTGGCAGAGGGTTCTCGAATGATTGGATTAAATGAAATATTGTAGGGGCCAAGGGCAGGCTGCTCCAAGATGGGCCACTTTGGCATATTGATTATTTTAAATAAAAATTAATTTAAGAGGGGCGCCTGGGTGGCTCAGTCGGTTAAGCGACTGCCTTCGGCTCAGGTCATGATCCTGGAGTCCCTGGATCGAGTCCCATGTCAGGCTCCCTGCTCAGCAGGAAGTCTGCTTCTCCCTCTGACCCTCACCCCTCTCATGTACTCCCTCTCTCTCATTCTCTCTCTCTCAAATAAAAATAAATAAAATCTTAAAAAAATTAATTTAAGAGACAGTCTATGCAAGAAGGACACTCAGACCCTCCTCTGTCCCCCTGAAAACAAGAAAGAAATCTCCCATGTGAAAGTTCCCCTCCCTATACCAGGAGGTAAAGAGACATCCTTATCACCAGAAATAGGAAATTTAGAACCAAGAGGGTTGTATAAACAACTCTTGTTACTTACCAATTTACTACCCCAGCCCAAACTCTGTTTAGAATTTCTTACTAATTGAAGCTCCCAAAGTTTAAGTTTTCCTTGTCTTGTCAATTCTTCACAGATTTTTTGTCTCTTTGTCTGAAAAGTATAAAAATTACCTGCCTTGATCATTTCTTTAGGTCTCAATTTCATTATTGGGCCTCTGTATGCATGCAATAAAACCTTTCCATTTCTCCTGTTAATCTGTCTCATGTAAAATTTAATTCTTAGTCCGGCTGTAGGACCTTAAATGGTAGAGGAAGAATTTTTCCTTCAACATCTTCAATTCTGTCTGTCCATCCCCATTTCTAAGGACTACCCTTTGCCCTATTCCAAACATGAGGTCCCAGTCAGGGCTGCCATGTTGTTGCCTGACTCCACCCCTTGCCTGGAGATTAGGTCTAGAGCAGGTACCTGAACCTGAGGGGGTCCTTTCAGCTCCTCCCCTCTGGGCCATAATCAGTTGGTCTATTTCAATAGAACGAATTCATCAAAGTCAGACAAATCCATATGCAATGTTCAGACAAATCCATATGAAATGTAAAGTAAGTACAAAGTAAAAAGGTAGGATATCCTTTGTAATATTTCCAAAAAAATGTTTGATCAAATTCAGCATCTATTTCTCTAAGTGTAAGAAGCCAGTCATAAGAAATCACATATTATATGACTCCATTTATATGAAATGTCCAGAAAAGGCAAATTGATAGAGACAGAAAGTAGACTAGTGATTGCTTAGGGCTGGGGAGATTGGGAAGATAGCTAAAGCGTAGGAGGTTTCTTTTTGAGGTGATGAAAATGTTCTAAAATTGACTGTGGTGATAGTTGCACATATCTGTGAATATACTAAAAACTATGGAATGATACACTTTTATTAAATGGGTAAATTTTATAGACCCAATTTCAGAATTGTTAAAATGTGAAGAAAAGAAGTTCATCTGAGAGTAGATGAAATTTTGTTAGTGAGTGAACATCTTTCACTCTGGGAAAATTTAGAGTTAAATATTCAGTTTTCAGGGCGCCTGGGTGGCTCAGTCGGTTGAGCATATGACTCTTGGTTTTGGCTCAGGTCATGATCTCATGGGTCGTGGGATGGAGCCCCACATCAGGATCCCTACTTAGCGGGGACTGACTCTGCTTCTCTCCCTCTCCCTCTACCCCTCCCCCCACTCGTGCTCACTCTCTCTCTCTCAAATAAATAAATCTTTTTAAAAAATATTCAGAGCTCTCTGGAATTCTACTAGTATTCCTTAGTCAGCACCAGGTTTTAATTCTGGGAAGGGTTAAAATTTAAGTATTAAAAATGTTAAGGAGATCAAAACCATGGTGTTAATACTTTGGTGTTTAGAAAGACTCTATAAATACTTGATAACCTGTATGTTTGTAATATTGAAGATAATTTGGTCTTTAAGGTGACATGCTCATAACTCCAGTTTAAAATATACAATTGAGGGGTGCCTGGTGGGCTCAGGTCATAATCTCAGGGTCATGAGATTGATCCCTGTATTGGGCTCCCCGCTCAGCAGGGAGAATGCTTAGGATTCTCTCTCCCTCTGCCTCTGCCATTCCCCGCTGCTGCCCCTCCCCCCCACAAGCTTGCTCTCTCTCAAATAATAAATAAATAAATCTTTAAGAAATAATATAAAAATAAAGTAAAATATACAATTGAGTAACTTAGACTTAAGATATTCTATTGAAACCCTACCAAGTTCTTGCACAGTATTGGGACACCTAAGAGAAATATAGGTTTCCTTTATTTATAAGGTTAATTTACTGCATTTATAGGGGTTATTTAAGTCTTTAGGAAGATTTATTTGTTGGGCTAAATAATTAAAATACTTAAGAAAATAAAATATTAAATTGATAAATGATGTTTGAAATATTGAAGCAGTTTAACTGAGTTTTTAAACAGATCAAATAATATTTAAATATCCCTTAAAAAGTGATTAACAATGGTTAGATTTATAAATAGAATTAAAAGTTCTATAAAAACTAGAGCCATAATAAATTGAAAGCAACTTGTTTCAACCAAAAATAAACTTCTAAGGATTCTTTTCTGCAGGTAAAACCCACTCTCAATGTAACCAAAAGCTTCATTAACAGTCCAGAGGACCCTAGTTGGCCAATCAGAAATCTTGCCTAGAATTTTTCAGCCAAGTTGGGAATAAGAGTCTTTCTGGTGATGAGAGCTTGGAGTCCAGCGTTTTGCGGTAGTCTTGTCTTAGGCTATGTGGAGGAACCCAGCCTGCATGGACAGTGAAAGCAATGGGCAGAGAGATAAAGAAATAAGACTCAGAGAGAGAGAGAATGTCCTTTCTCCAAAAGCACATGCAACAAAAGGAAAACTAGACAAATGGTATTACATCAAACTAAAAAGTTCTGCACAGCAAGAGAAAACAACAGAGTGAAAGGCAACCAACCACATGGAAGCAAATATTTGCAAACCAAATAACTGATAAGGAGTTAATATCCAAAATATATAAGAAATTCATACAACTCAATAGCAAATAAACAGCCTGATTTTAAAATAGGCAAAGGACTTGAATATTTTTCAGAAGAAGATATGCAAACGACCAAAAGATATATGAAATGTGCTCATCATCACTAATCATCAGAGAAACACAAATCCAAACCACAAGAGATATGACCTCACACCTATTAGGATGGCTGTTGACCAAAATAAGTGTTGTCAAGCGTGTAGAGAAAAGGGAATCCTTGAACATTGTTGTTGGGAATATAAATTGGTACAACTATTATGGAAAACAGTATGGAGCTTCCTCAAAAAACAGAAAATAGAACTACCCTCTGATCCAGCAGTCCCAGTTTGGGATGTATATCCAAAGACAATGAAGTCAATAACTCAAAGAGATATCTTCACTCCCATGTTCATTGCAGCATTATTCGTAATAGCCAAAATAGGGAAACAACAGCCTACTGACAGATGAATGGATAAAGAAATTCTTATCTCTCTCCCTCTCTTGAAAGATAGATAGATAGATAGATAGATAGATAGATAGATAGATAGATAGATAAATAGATAGATAATTGAATATTATTTGGCCATAAAAAAGAAAATCCTGGGTCACCTGGCTGACTCAGTCAGTTAGGTGTCCAATCTTGATTTCAGCTCTGGTCATGATCTCGGGGTTGTGGGATCGAGCCCCGTGTTGGGTTCCACACTGGGCATGGAGCCTGCTTGGGATTGTCTCTCTCCCTCTGCCCCTCCCCCCACTCTCTCTCCCTCTCTAAAAAAAAGGGAAATCCTGCCATTTGCAACATGGATGAATGTGGAGAACATTATGCTAACTGCAATAAGCTAGATTCAGAAAGACAAATACTACATGATCTCACTTATATGAGAAATCTAAAAATGTCAAACTCATAGAACCAGAGAGTAAAAGTCGGTTGCCAAGAGGTGGGGGGTGGGGGAAAATACCGGTCATAGTATACAAACTTTCAGTTATAAAATAAATAATTCTGGAGATCAAACATACAACATGATGATTATAATTACATAATTATAATATTAGATATTATAATTATAATTTAATATAATTATAATATTATATAATTATAATATAATCATATATTGTATACTTGAAATTTGCTAAGAGAGTAGATCTTAAGTATCCTCACCACAAATGGTAACTATGTGAGGGGATAGAGCTGTGAATTAACTTGATTGTGGTAATCATTTCAGAACGAATCCACACATTAAAAATCATCAGGTTTTACACCTTTAAAAAAACATGTCCCACAACCTAAATACTGACAATCTTTATTTGGCAATCACACTTCAATAAGGGAAAAAATAAATTAAAAATAAAATAGTGTGGCCACATTGGAAAACAGTTTGAATGTTCCTCAAAATGTTAAACATAGAGTTACCATATGATCCGGTAATTTCAATCCTAATTATATATACAAGAAATAAAAACCTGTGTCCACACAAAAACTTGTACACTAAGACTCATAGACACATTATTCATAAAATCCTAAAGAGGAACTCAACCCAAATGTCCATTAGTGGATGAATAGCTAAACAAAAATGTGTTCTATCCATACAATGGAATATTATTCAGTCATAAAAAAGAGAGAAGTACTATTACATGTTATAACATGGACAAACCTTGAAAATACACTAGGTAAAAGAAGCCAGTCACAAAGGACCACATGTTGTATGATTCCATTTACACAAAATTTCCAGAATAAGCAAATTATAGAGACAGAAAGTAGATTAATAGTTGTATGGCCCTGGAAGAGAGGGGATGTAGCAAGGGGTTCGAATAGGGTATGGTGGCTAATGGGTATGAAACTTCTCTTTGGTATACTGAAAATGTTGTGAAATTATATTTTGGTCATGGTCGCACAACTCTGTGAATATACTAAAACCACTGAACTCCATACTTTAAATGGGTAAACTTTATGGAATGTAAATTATATCCCAATGAAGCTGTTCTAAAAAATGCTCCTTAGAGTTTATGTTTAACACCCACAGGCATTGCAGTTTTAAATTAAATCTTCTCCAACACCAGGATCTTAAGATTTCAGGAAAACAAGCCTCTAAAAGGCTGAAAGTAATTAGATCAAGTAAATGCATGAGAGGGCGCCTGGGTGGCTCAGTTAAGCGTCTGCCTTCTACTCAGGTCATGACCCCAGGGTCCTGGGATGGAGCGCATATGGGCTCCCTGCTCAGCGGGGAGCCTGCTTCTCCCTCTCACTTTCTCTTTGTGCTCTCTCTCTCTCAAATAAATAAATAAAATCTTTTAAAAATGCATGAGAAATAACTTAAGAAACGTGTTAAGAAAAACCATCTCCCAAGTGTCATATTGGAGTGTCCTCCTTAGCAATAGACTTCCTCTCAGTACAAAAATAAAGTCTGGACTTGCATTCACTACTGACATCTTGGAAGTGTTGGTGAGCTGTTGGTAGAGACCTGGAAGCTTCTTCCAGCTTCTGGTGGCTCCAGGTGCTCCTTGACTGTGGCTGCATCCCTCCAACCTCTGCATCTGTCTTTAGGTGGCCTTCTCCGTGTGTTTCTCTTCTCTGTCTTATATGGATACCTGTCATTGGATTTATGGTCCACCCAGAAAATCCAAGATGATCTCATCTCAGCGTCCTTAACCTAATTACATCTGCAAATACCCTTTCCAAATAAGGTTACATTCGCAGGTTCTGGGGGTAATGAAATGCACCTGTATTGGGGGGCGCACCATTCAACCCACTACAGTATATGTGAGGATCACGAAGAAAAGCTGAGAAAGAAGCGCATGGATTGAATGTATGTTACAGGAGCCACCCGATATGACATTTAAAGAAGACAGAAAATAAACCATCACCACCCGGATCTCGTCCCATCCTCCTCTCTTTTGTGTTAATAGCTTGCCCTGGAACAGTCCCAGAGCTTATCAGTTAGCCAGGTGGTGCTTCCTTTTCTTTTTCTTTTTTTAAACAAAAAACTTCAAAATGTATTATGTCACCCATCCTATTGTTTGCTCCTTCCATATAAATGCCAAAATGTTTGATTATATTCCGCTCCAAACTCCACTACAACCACTAACAAAGTGCAGACACAGAATTAACTGTGTTAAAATAATTCTTCCCCTCTAGCCTCATCCTTGTTGAATTTTATTTTATTTTATTTATTTAAGATTTTATTTATTTATTTGACAGAGAGAGACACAGGGAGAGAGGGAACACAAGCAGGGGGAGTGGGAGAGGGAGAAGCAGGCTCCCTGCAGAGCAAGGAGCCCGATGCGGGACTCGATCCCAGCACCCTGGGATCATGACCTGAGCCGAAGGCAGTCACTTAACCAACTGAGCCACCCAGGCGCCCACATCCTTGTTGAATTTTAAATGCCTACTGAAGAGAATCATCCAATGTCTGTTTTCTGAAAATGAGCTGAAGAGCAATCACCTTGCTTCTCCAAAGAAGCCATACCAAGTTTGGTTTTTCCACTCCCAAAGTAACAAACTTTTGCAGACAGCCACATGGCAGAGAACAAAGAAGAGACGGAATGCAAAGCCTTCCTGTCTTTTGTGGGAGGCTCTTGAGTCATTAAGGAGTCGTTAAGTAGTTACATTCCAACATCACAAGGAGGCTGAAGGGGGCAGATGCAGCAAGAAGAGTGTTAGAGGCAGCCCTGGCATTCCTCTCCTCGGAGATAACCAAGTTTGGTCATGGCCTCGAGAAGTTAAGGTGCCTGGCAAAAGGTGTGGTCACCACTGTCAGATGGGAGGCTACTTGGAAGGAAATGCTGTCTTCCCTGAGTTGTGATCAGCTGCGTATGACCTCCTCAAACACCCACCTGGATGCCCCCTGTTTTACTTCTCACCCTCCTCCTCACTCCAGACAAGTACATAACAGCCCAGCGCTGCTACTTTACCTAACAGCAGAGAGGGGGGTCCTTTTCTTCCCCTGTCCTTCCCACTATAGTCTTTCTCCCCACTGTAACGGGAGAGTGTCCCCCTATTTTCCTTACTTTCTAACAGCGTATGACTCAGTTAACTCCTCCTTGGACAATCCTTCCCTCTTACCTAATATCATGTTTCCCCCAGTATTCCTACACCTGCCACAGCTCAGGCCCAATTATGTCAATAAAATCTGTCTGTCTGTCTCTCTCCCATTTGCAAATGAAAAGTAAATAAAAGTAAGGATTATTTCAACAAATAGTGCTAGAGCAACTGGATATCCATGGGTCCATGGGCCAAAAAAAAAAAAGCCTTGACCTAAACATCACACTTTACACAAAGATTAATTCAAAATCGATCACAGACTTAAATGTAAATTTAAAATTATAAATTATAATTTATAAAATTATAAATCTTGGGGTGCCTGGATGGCTCAGTCTGTTAAGCATCTGCCTTCCGCTCAGGTCATGATGTCAGGGTCCTGGGATGGAGCCCCAGGGCCCCCCACCCCTCCGGCTCCTGCATGCACTCTCTCTCAAATAAAATTATAAATCTTTTAGAAAAAATAGGAAATTTAAGGATCTAGGGTTAGGCTAAGAATTATTAGTTTGACACCAATCACACAATCTATAAAAGGAACGCTTGAAAATTGGACCTCATCAAAATTAAAAATTTTTGCTCTGCAAAAGATCACTTAAGAGGATAAAAAGGGGCGCCTGGGTGACTCAGGTCATGCTCCCAGGGTCCTGGGATTGAGCCCCGTATCGGGCTCTCTGCTCCACGGGAAGCCTGCTTCTCCCTCTCCCACTCCCCCTGCTTGTGTTCCCTCTTTCCCTCTCTCACTGTGTCTCTCTCTGTCAAATAAATAAACAGAATCATTAAAAAAAAAAAAAAAGAAGAAGAGGATAAGAAGACAAGCTGCAGACTGAGGGGAAAAAATTTGCAAACCCTTTACCTGACAGAGGATAGTATGTAGAAGATATAAGGAACTCAGCAATACAAACAATTCAATTAGAGAATGAGCAAAAGACACAAAGTGCCACTTCACTGAAGAAGATATATACATGACCAATAAACACAGGAGAAGAAGCTCAGCATCGTTAGCCATCAGCGGGATGCAAATTAAACCCATGACAAAACTGTCAGAATGACTTAAAAAAAGTGACAACACAAAATGCTAGCAAGGATGTAGTTAAATGGATCAGTCATACATTATTGGTGGCAATGTAAAATGGCACAGCCACTCTGGAAAAGAGTTTGGTATTTGGTGGAAAAACTAAACATGCAACTACCATGCAACCTGGTAATTGCACTCTTAGGCACTTCTCCCACAGAAATGAACAGAATGAGCTATTGGTACACACAACAACTTGGATGACTCTCCAGGGAATTATGCTGCGTGAAACAAGCCAATCTCAAAAAGATATACTGTATGACTATTTATGTAGTATTCATTTCAAGATTCATTGCAATAATACAAGTGGAGGGAAGATTAACGGTTGCCAGGGTTTAGGGATATGGTTACAAAAAAGGGCAACAAGAAATCCTTGTAGAAATGGAACAGTGGTGGTGTTCTCCAGAATCTACACGTGTGATAAACCTAGACAGAATAAAACATACGCGCACAAGCACACACACACACACACACACACGAGTTCCTGTAAAACTGGTGAAATCTCAATAAGGTGGATCAGTTGTATCAATTCAGTTTCCTGGTTGTGATATTGTACTATAGTTACGCAAGATGTCGCCATTGGGAGAACCTGAGTGAAGGGGAGTATGGGATCTCTGTATTATTTCTTTTAACTGAGTATGAACTCAATTATCTCAAAACACGATGTTTTGGCAAACCCAATGATGGCTGATATGCATAAGATTAGGGTTAAGGAAACACCTGGATTAATGAAAAGCAAAGGCATGAATCTGTGAGGTAAAACTGACCTCACTGGATAGAAATAGCATGGAAAGAAATGTCCGGAATAATCTTTGCCTCATGGAACAGAACAGGGAGTTACCCTGTCTGGATGTCCCTAGATTTCATTTATAGATTACTTGCCTGAGGCCAGGTCTAACAGTTAGTAGCTTTTTTCCTACCCATGGGAAAAGGAAATGGAGAAAAGCACTCTGAAAATATAAGCAATCACCTCACACAAAGCTCCAGGGCTGAGGTTGCCTCTCCTTCCTTGGATGGGTGGTTGGGTTCTGACCTACCCAGATTTTCCAAACTCCATCTCCTCATTCAGCTCCTCCAGCTCTGGGAACCTAACCAACATCACCCTACCCTGGGAGGAGGGACAATCCATAAATTGAATAGCTGGCACCATACAGTTCTCCGCCTCCCTATCTTCCACCTCAGAGGAATCCAGGTATCTACTGCTGATCTGAAAGAGGAAAAGTGGCCCATCTCTCAGCCAGGCAAGCACACATACATACAACCTCAAAGAATATTCTGTTATTTAATTCAGGTTCAGGCAATGTAATCCAGTGCATATGGGCTCCAAGTTAAGGAAGGTCCTTTCTATTTTTTAACCTTAAGGAGTGCCAGGCTCAAGGAATGGGATAGAAAGCAGTGGGGAGAGGAACAGATAAAATGGCCACAATATAAATTACCAGAATGTGTTTTTCAACAGGGGAATGGATGGGTTGGAAAGAAAGTGGTAAGACATCTTGGGAAATAAAAGTCATATGTCAAAAAGATGACACTAGCAAGATGACAGACCAGAAGGTCCAAGCCCTCATCCCCCAGAAAAACAAGGGGGATGCTAAGTTGTTATCAGCTTTAAATGGGTGCTTTTAATTACAAGATATTTCATGCAAGCCTCAGGATAACCACAAAGAAAATCTATAACAGATACACACACACACACACACACACAAAAGAAAAGAATCAAAGCAAATCACTACCAAAATAAAATATCACCAAATAACAAAGGAAGACAATAAAAAAAAAAGAAGGACAAAACAACTGTAAACAGAAAATACCTAACAAAAGGACAATAGTAAGTTCTATCTATTAATAATTACTCTAAATGTAAATGGATTACACTCCCCAATCAAAAGGCATAGAATGGATGAACGGATTTTTAAAAGATCAAGATCCAGTGATAAGCTATCTGCAAGACACTCACTTTATTTTATTTTATATATTTTTAAAGATTTTATTTATTTGACAGAGAGAGACAGCGAGAGCAGGAACACAAGCAGGGGGAGTGGGAGAGGGATAAGCGGGCCTCCCGCCGAGCAGGGAGCCTGATGTGGGACTCGATCCCGGGACCCCAGGATCATGACCCAAGCTGAAGGCAGACAGACGCCCAACGACTGAGCCACCCAGGCGCCCAGACACTCACTTTAGATTTAAGGACACACCTAGGCTGAAAGTGAAGAGATGGAAAAATATATGCGATTCAAACGGCAGTTAAAAAAAAGCAGAGATGACTACATTTGTATTACACAAAATAGACTTTAAATCAAAAACAAAGAAGTTATTACATAATTTTAAAAGGGTCAACTCAACACGAAGATAGAACAATTATAAGTATACATGCATCCAACATTAGAGCACCTCAATGTATAAAGCAAATATTGACAGATCTGAAGGGAGAATTGACAGCAGTACAAAAAGAATGTGTCAACAAGGATGTGGAAAGGAGCAAGGAGCCTTTCTGCACTGTGGGTGGGCATGCAAACCACCAGAGTCATCCTGGAAAACAGTGAGGAGCTTCCTCAAAATATTCAAACAGAACTACTTTGTAAGCCAGCAATCTCATTTCTAAGAATATATCTGAAAGAAATGAAATCAGGTATCTGTACTCCCATGTTCACTGCAACTTTATTCACAATAGCCAAGATATGGACACAGCCCTAAGTGTTCACTGACAGGTGAATGGACAGACATTACATATACATTTTGTATATATGTTATATTGATCTATCTACATAACAGGCATGATGATATACGATATGGGCATTATATATGTAAGCAATACAATATTACCCGGTCTTTTTTTTTTTTTTTTTTAGATTTTATTTATTTATTTATTTGACAGAGACACACAGCGAGAGAGGGAACACAAGCAGGGGGAGTGGGAGAGGGAGAAGCAGGCTTCCCGCTGAGGAGGGAGCCTGGTGCAGGGTTCGATCCCAGGACCCTGGGACCATGACCTGAGCTGAAGGCAGATGCTTAATGACTGAGACACCCAGGCACCCCCAATATTATCCAGTCTTAAAAGAGAAGGAAATCCTGCTGTTGGCCACAACATGGATGAACTTGGGAGACATTAACCATGAATGAATCTGGAGGCTAAGTGAAATAAGCCAGGTACAAAAAGACAAGTACTGCATGATCTCACTTATATGTGGCATCTAAAATAGTCAAACTCAGAGAGGCAAAGAGTAACATGGTGATTTCCAAGGGCTAGTGGGAAGGGGAAATGGGGAAATGTTGGTCAAGGGGTAAAAAGCTTCAGTTATGCAAGATAATTAAGTTCTAGAGATCTAATGTATTACTATGTGACTATAGTTAGCAATACCCTATTGTGTACTTGAAATTTGCTAAGGGGTTAGCTCTTAAGCGTTCTTACCACCAAAAAGAAAAAAAGGGGGGGTGCCTGGTGTCTCAGTCGGTTAAGGATCCATCTCTTGATTTTGGCTGAGGTCATGATCTCAGAGTTGTGAGACTAAGCTCCATGTGGGGCTCCACACTGGTTGTGGAGCCTGCTTAAGATTCTCTCTCTTCCTCTCCCTCTGCCCACCCACCCCCACCCTCCACTTGCACCCACGCACATGCTCTCTTTCTTAAAAAAAGGGAAAAAGAAAGAAAAATGGGAAGAGGGGACAAAAGAGAAGTAGAAAAAAAGAAAATAGTAAGTATGTGAGGTGATGGATGTATTGATTAGCCTGATGGTGATTATTTCATAGTGTGTACATATATCAAAACACATGTCTGCACAACTCCCTCCTGATCACACCCATCCTTCCCTTCCAAGGAATGAACGGCGGGTCCCCAGATTCAAGTGCTTTGAGTAGGGGGCCAAGAGGAGAGCAATAGCGTGGCTCCCACACTCCTTGTGAGGAACTTTCTGTGAGCCCATTGCATTTGCCAGTATCCAGTTGTATATTCTTTCGTTAGACCCAATGTCTGTTGGAAGGAAGGCAAAGCTCCCCTTTGAGACCCTCCCTTCAACTCTTGGAAGTCCCAAAGATGAGTTAATGCCTGTTGATGACTCCACTCTGGGTCCAGCTATCTCAGATCCAGTATCAGGATCCTTTTGAGAAGCTGTTCCACCTACATTGTGCCTGGCACCCAGAGGGCCTCTTGCTTCTAGAGCCTCCTGGTAACAGATGGTGTCTGGTCATTCTCCCCCTGCCACTCAGAGCCCACACGGATGCACAAGATCAGGCCCACAAAAATAGCCAGTGTGCAGAACAAAACAAAATACGCAAGTCTGGCCCCATGTTGAACTTTTGTTAACAACTACTGATCTATGAAACGCTGATTAAAACCAAGTTGAAAACAAACTACTATTTTTGTTCTGGATTTTACATGTAAACATCTCTGTTTAAATTGAAGATAGTAGTTGCTACAGTTTTTCACTCATGAAAACAATCTACTCTAGTCCCAAATCAGAATGCTTTCCTTTTATCCCTTCTGCTGCTGGGAAGATAACAAAGCAATTTAGAGCCTAGTAGAGGAAGTTGATTTGACCTTGGCACCAAACTTTTTGTCAAGTCAAGAGATACAGAGGCTGGACATTCTCTGGGCACTGTGTGAATATCTAGTCAACAGTAAATCAGAGCCATGCATGAGCTGCCAGTCTCAGGACAACTATAGGGACAAGACTTTGGGTTCAGGAGGGTTCACCCCAGAGGGTCACAAAAGCTGAATTTAAGGCTTTCCACACCCAGGGAAGTGGTCCAGACAGAGAGCAGATACCAGTTTCAGAGACAAGCCCCTGAGGTAGTCAGACGTGTCTCTCCGTTGTTCTATTTTTGCCAAGGGGGTTGCTATGGGAAAGGATAGGCTCAGGGCGTCACGCTATTTGCAATGCACTTGATAGTCTAAAACACTGTCTTTCGACTACAGCCGTCTGGTCCTCTGAGAGCCACACGCCTGGACCGCACTCTCCTGGCCGCCTCGAGAGATTCCTGAATGACTTCTGTGTTCAGCCTTAGTCACATCGAGAACCGCACATTCAGAAAGAGCCCCTTGAAACGGCCTCCTGTTTGAGTTGTTAGGGTGATGACGAGGATACTGTCTCTTAGGACACACAGGGCCTCCTGAGAGGTGTAATAAAGGAAGTTCCAGGAGCAGCTCTTCTTCTCCTGAAGAGCTGGTCTGTTTTTGCTTTAACAATCGTGTGAGTCTTCTCACTGGCGGCACTACCCGCTTTCTTTGGGCTGCTGACCGGCTCAGGGTCCAGCCTTTGTCGTGCCGCTGGCAAAGAGCACAGGACCCCAGGACACGCACTGCATACACCTGAGTCATCCCGGAAACTGACCTCTTTCCTACGCCAGACTTTTTTGATGGCATTGCCTTTTTATTATTATTTTTTCATCCTGTTTAATTCTCTATGTCTCGGCAAGCCACTTGAAACACTCGAGGGGGGGGGCGCCTGGGTGGCTCAGGTGGTTAAGCATCTGCCTTCGGCTCAGGTCATGATCCCAGGGTCCTGGGATCGAGTCCCACATCGGGCTCCCTGCTCGGCGGGGAGCCTGCTTCTCCCTCTCCTCCCCACTTGTGCTCTCTGTCACTATCTCTGTCTCTCTCTCTCTCTCAAATAAATAAATAAAATCTTTTAAAAAAATAAAATAAACACTCTGTGGGAGAGAGATAAGGTATGAACAAGTGAAAATACATCAGACAGGTAATTGATAGAAATCATTTGTTTTGAAATACTTTTACCTCACTTCTTTTGTAATCTTGCCTTGTCTGTCTTTAAATGGCTGTGTTTCCAAGCCGTCATTTTCCTTATTGAAGTGTAGAATGTGTTTTTAAATGAATGTGATCGGGCGCCTGGGTGGCTCAGTTGGTTGGGCGACTGCCTTCAGCTCAGGTCATGATCCTGGAGTCCCGGGATCGAGTCCCGCATCGGGCTCCCTGCTCAGCAGGGAGTCTGCTTCTCCCTCTGATCCTCCCCCATCTCATGCTCTCTCTCTCTCTCTCTCTCTCTGTCTCATTCTCTCTCTCAAGTAAATAAATAAAATCTTTAAAAATAAATGAATGTGATATTTTTTAACTTGATGTATTTATTCTCACTATTGGACTTCCAAATGATGTGCCATAAAGAGCTTCTAATGAGCTCTGCAAGACCGTTCTGGAGGTGCTTTCCAAAACAAAACAGACTTTTCTAGCTAGGTCTTGGGAGCACCAACAAGCATGGACAATGGTGGAAAGCAACACAGCCGAATGGAAGAACCTAGAGGTCTGAAGTAATACGTGTGAATTGTGGAAAGTAGGAGCAGGTCACTCTTGTCTGTATCCTCCCCACTGCCTCCTTCCTCTGGCCACAGTGAATGATCCCCCTTTCTCCTCTGAGCCTCAGGTTTCTCCTCAGAAAAATGAGGAGGGTTGCCAAGTGGTTAGATCTGGTTAGGAGGAGAGCAGGACAGGAAGAGCACAGAGTACCGTCTGGGAGGGCAGGCTTTGAGACAGGGAAGTCCTGGGAGGGGATGAAAGGATGGACGGCCAAGAGGCTCGGCTGAGAAGCGCTTCCCATCCCAGTTTTGTCCGTGACTGGCTCCAGGAGGGACATCAGTGCTGGCTGTGAAGCCCGGGGACTTTGGGAGAGGAGGGTCAGAGCGGGAGAGTGAACCAGAGAATCTGTATCAGGAAATGATGGATCTGTGTGAGGACAGAAAGGATTATCAGAGTTTTTAGAAATCAAGCAGGGCAGGGGCGCCTGGGTGGCTCAGTCGTTAAGCGTCTGCCTTCGGCTCAGGTCATGATCCCAGGGTCCTGGGATCGAGCCCCGCATCGGGCTCCCTGCTTGGTGGGAGACCTGCTTCTCCCTCTCCCTCTCCTCCTACTGTGTTCCCTCTCTCACTGTGTCTCTCTCTGTCAAATAAATAAATAAAGTCTTTAAAAAAAAAAAAAAGAAATCAAGCCAGGCTTATCATGTTCACATATAGTTTCAGTTTTTCTCGCTCTACTCCTCTCTCCCTAGTATCATTTTTTAAAAAACAGACATATCTTTTTTTTAAAGATTTTATTTATGTGTCAGAGAGAGGGGTGGAGGCAGGCAGAGGGAGAAGCAGGCTCCCCGCTAAGCAGAGAGCCTGATGTGGGGCTCGATCCCAGGATCCCGGGATCATGACCTGAGCCGAAGGCAGACGCTTAACCGACTGAGCCACCCAGGTGTCCCCAGACATATCTTTTTTAAATGTCTTTTTATTGCAGTAAAATCCATACATAACGTGTCATTTTGACCCTGTGTAAGTGTGCAGTTCACTGGCACCAAGTACATTCACACTGCTGGGCAACCATCACCTCCATCGGTCTCCAGAGCGTGTTTTCATCTGCCCAAACTGAAACTCTATACCCGTTAAACACCGGCTCCCCATTCTCCCTGCCCCCAGCCCCTGGCAACCACAATTCTACTTCCCATCTCTACGAATTTAACTATTCTAGGTACCTCGTATAAATAGTATCATACAATTTATCCTTTTGTGAGCAGCTTGTTTCACTTAGCATAATGTCTTTGAGCTTCACCCATGTTGTAGCAGGTGTCACAATTTCCTTCCTTCTTAAGTGAAAAATATTTCATTGTAGACATGTGATACATTCTGCTTATCCATTCACCCATCAGCAGCATAATGCTGCTATGACCATGGAAATAATCTGTTCAAGTTTCTGCTTTCAAATCTTTGGAAGTATATACTTAGCAGGGGAATTGCTGGACCACAGATACCTCTTTTTTTGAGAAGTTTTTATTGCAGAAAATTTCTTTTTTTTTTTAAGATTTTATTTATTTATTTGACAGAGAGAGACACAGCGAGAGAGGGAACACAAGCAGGGGGAGTGGGAGAGGGAGAAGCAGGCTTCCCGTGGAGCAGGGAGCCCGATGCGGGGCTCGATCCCAGGACCCTGGGATCATGACCTGAGCCGAAGGCAGATGCTTAACAACTGAGCCACCCAGGCGCCCCTATTACAGAAAATTTCTAACTTGCACAGAAGTAGAGAAGACAGTATAAGTAGCCCTACGTACCTCTCACCCAGCGTCAACCATTACTGACCGGTGACCAATCCTGTTGCATCCATACCGTCTACACCCTTCACCACTGGAGTCCTTTGAAGCAAATCCCAGACACTATATTATTACATTTATAAATGTTTCAGAGTCTACGTAGAGCAGAAATGATCTAGATATTTCTTAGCAAGTAAGGTACATTGTGAGTGCTTAATTACTAAACACCAAAATGGGTAAATACACATTGAATATTCATCGTTGGTTGGAACTGTTCAAAGTGGCAGCCTTTTAAAGAAATGTTTTATCATTAAAAACTCTCGAACATACTACAAACTAGAGAAAATTGAACAATGAACTCCTATGTGCCCATCACCCAGCTTCAACAGCCATCAATAACAAAATGGTACTCCTTTTAAAAATGTAGGCATTAGGTTGTTCAAATGATATTCTGACACTTTATTCCTCTGGAGGAGAGAACAGGGACTGAGAAGGGGCCAACAGCAGGAAGAACCCTTTCGATTCTGGGGAAAGGTTTATTACTCACACCTAAAAGCACATATTTTTAAATGACTGAATCTTTGCTACAATTGCTCATAAGTATCAGTCTGATTTCTCAGCCACAATGTGACTTGTGGTTTTTCTGAGCTTACTTGTCTTTCCTCCCTGGCCTAAATCTAGGTGACTTTCACCTTTCCCTACCTAGATGGTTATTTACAGAAAGAACAAGGTGACATTTAAATAAATGCAATGGCTCAGATGTTATTTCTCCTTTTACCATAAGCACAGAAAATGTGTGGTCAAGAATCGATTCGGTATATCTAACTTTTTATTTAATGAGGAATTTGTATAACTTTAAAAACAGTTGCATTTTGTGGTTAACTTTATAAATGAGTGTATCACTAAGCTTTTTTTGCATAATAAATCACCCCCAAAGTTGAGTGACTTAAAACAAGATCTACCAAGATAGAAGGATTTTCCTTATTAGATATCAAAATTTAGTATATGTCATTGATTCTAAGACACATTTTATGGCCCTTGAAATAAGACTGCACAGATCTAATTCTTTATGTATTACTCTTCACCAGGCATTAGAACATATTTGTGCTTTACAATTAGACTGCACAGATCTAATTCATTATGTATTACTCTTCACCAGGCATTAGTCAGAACATATTTGTGCTTTACAAACCTGAGCTTGGTCACGGCTGTTCACATTATCATCACTATTCAGCTGGAGAGTGAGCACTGTTATATGCATGTGTGAATTGATCTTCAGAAAGATTATACTATATTTCAGCATGAAAATGAGGTGCTGAAACAGATCAGTTGGATAGAAAATTGGTATCAAGGAATTGGTGAAGAATTGACCTTGATTAGGTAGCTATTTCTTTGTAGAGCTGTGCTGTATGGGACCTGAGAAAAAAATTAGATGACACTGTGTTATATTTTGTAATGAAATGCATGCAAAATAATTACTGATCACATACTTAGAAGGGGTAACAGAAGCTCGACTAAAAAAATCCTCTAACAAATAGTTGAGCACTCCCTTAAGAAGGGGTGCATCTTTAGTGCTCTTGAGAGCTGACAGAAATTCCACTGGGTCAAGAAGCTGTAAATTAGTTTCCCCGAGATAAAGAAGAATTCCAATGGCAGACTGTACAGGAATGATAGATAGCATCACAAAGTTATCAGGGATGTGGGTTTGTTTTATTTTGCTGTTCTTCCATCTTTGGCACCTGACTCTTCCTTCATGGTATAATATAGCAGCTTCAGATCCAGAGATCACATCCATATTCCAGCTAGCTGATTGGAAGGAACAATGAAGAGAGAAAAAAGGGCAGGTGCAGATGACTTTCTAGAGACTTTCTCAAAAGTTGCCACACAATATTTATTCTATTTCACTGATCAGAACATAGTCATAGAGCCAATCCTAGGAAGCCATTTCTTCCTACTTGTAAGGAACAGTAGTTTGTGGATTTGTTCATGTCTTCTTATAATTCTATCAGTTTCATATTCTGTACTCAAGTTGTTGAGTATTCTTCTTTATTACCATTAATGCTTTTGTTTTTTAAATTTTTCTGCCATAAGAAGCTTTCTTTTAGTTAGTATTTGCTTACTATATAGTTTTCCATTCTTCTATTTTCAACTTTTCTAGTGGTGGTGTTTTAGATGTATCTGTTGTAAGTATAATTATACTTTGAAGACCCAACTCATTATCTCTGTCTTTAATAGGAAATTTTATTTTTTAAAGATTTTATTTATTTGAGAGAGAGAGAGGACAAAGGGGGGTGTGGAGAGAGGGGGAGAAGCAGACTCCCCACTGAACAGGGAGCCCAATGCGGGGCTCAATCCGGGGACCCTGAGATCATGACCTGAGCCATAGACAGCCGCTTACCTGACTGAGACACCCAGGTGCCCCAGGAGGTCATTTTAAATACACTTACATTTTTTGTACTTGTTGATTCATTTTTACTTGCTTTTACCATTATGCTGTGTATTTTCCCTTTAACATCCTTTTCTTATTTTTTCCTCTATTCTAGACTGATGAACTGATAAAATTTTCTATATTTTCCCTTTCTTTCTCCCTCTGCTGGTTTGTACACTATATTTGCATTTCTGTACTTTTAATATTACTGTCAATGCCATCCAGCTTTTTTCCACAAATATTGGAAGTTACTCAATATTTCTGTTACTCCAGGACTTGAAAAAAAATGTCACCACAATTTGCACATAGTAATTCTTCACCCATCTCCCACCCCTTCATGTTATCATTGACATGAATTTAAATGTGCCATTTCATCAAACAAAAAAATCGCTGTACTTTATAACAAATAAGGATGTAATATATGTAACAATGGTAACACAAAGGGGAGAGATGGAACTATATTTAAACAGAGTCGCTGTATTTTAGCAGAATTAAGTCAGTATCAATTGGAAGCAGATTGTTTTAAGTTAAAGATGCATATCACAATTCCTAGAGCAACCACCAAAACAAAATCTCAAAACTCAAAAATACACGCAAAATCAAAAGAGGGTGCCAAAGACACAAGCAACGAAAAAAAATAGATAACCTGGAAATCGTGAAAATTTAAAATGTGCTTCAAAAGATACCAATAAGAAAGGGAAAAGACACCCCCTGAATGGGAGAAACTGTGTACAAATCTTGTATTTGATCAGGGACTTGTGTATAGACTATATGAAGAATTTTTACAACTCCGCAATAAAAAGACAAAGAGCCCAATTTAAAATGAGCAAAAGATCTGAAAAGAGGGTTCTCCAAAGAAGATGTAACAGTGGCCAAATAAAAGCATAAAAAGATGTTCCAGGGCGCCTGGGTGGCTCAGTCGGTTAAGCGACTGCCTTCGGCTCAGGTCATGATCCTGGAGTCCCGGGATCGAGTCCCGCATCGGGCTCCCTGCTCAGCGGGGGGTCTGCTTCTCCCTCTGACCCTCCTCCCTCTCATGCTCTCCGTATCTCATTCTCTCTGTCTCAAATAAATAAATAAAATCTTTAAAAAAAAAAAAAAGATGTTCCATATCATAGGGATGTATGGAGTTTGTGAATTGCTATATTGTACACCTGAAACTAACACTGTATGTTAACTACACTGGAATTAAAATCAAATAATAATTTAAAAATAAACATGAAGAACACTTAAAAAAATGCTCAATATCATTACTTATTAGGGAAATGCAAATCAAAACCACAATGAGATCCTACATCACATCCACTAGGATGGCTAGAATTTAAAAGATAGACAATAACAAGTGTTGACAAGAATATAGAGATATTGGAACCCTCATACACTGCTAGTAGAGTATAAAATGGTACAGTTGCTTTGCCAAAAAGTCTGACAGTTCCTCAAAATGTGTAACATAGAGTTACCATAGCATCCAGCAATTCCACTTCTAGGTATATACCAAAGAGAAATTAAAACATATGTCCACTCAAAAACTTGTATACAAATCATAATAGCAGCATTATTCATGGTTGCCAAAGACTAAAAACAGTCCAAATGCCCATCAACTGATGAAGAGATAAATAAAATTTGGTATATCCATACAATAGATGTTATTTAGTAACAGAAAGGAATGAAGTATTGATTCATGCTACAACATTGTGCTTCGGAAACATTGTGCTAAGCAAAACATCCAGATACAAAGGACCACATAATGTATGATTCTATTTATTTAAAATGTCCAGAATAGGCAAATTTATAGAGACAGCCCCTTCTTCCATCTTCGTCTCTGGAAAACTCAGGCATACATGGCTGGATCTCCAACAATGACCTTGAAAATGGAAGCCAGGGCTAGGAAGGATGGTGAAGCCTCCTTCCAGATACCTTGGATCCACTGTACCAGCTCCAGAAGTGTGACTTTCCAGTTTCTCTTACTCAAGAGGGGAGAAAATTCTGTTTAGATCACTGTTATTTTGAATTTTCTGTTATATGCAACTGAATCTCATCTTCACTGATAAAGTAACTACTGAGGCAATGATGGGAGGGAATGTATGAAGGGATGTGGTTAAGAGAGTCACACCCTCAATACCAATAAGAGGTCACCAGACAGATACTGTCAAAAATAGATAAGTCAAGAAATAACAATATAACCACACTATTTAAAAATGGAGAGGAGGGGCGCCTGGGTGGCTCAGTCGTTAAGCGTCTGCCTTAGGTTCAGGTCATGATCCCAGGGTCCTGGGACTGAGCCCCCATCGGGCTCCCTGCTCTGCAGGAAGCCTGCTTCTCCCTCTTCTACTCCCCCTGCTTGTGTTCCCTCTCTCGCTGTGTCTCTCTCTGTCAAATAAATAAAATCTTTAAATAGATAGATGATAGAGAGAGAGAGAGAGAGAGATAAAAATGGAGAGGAGTTAAAAAAAAACAAAAACACAGCTAAATGAGTTTCAAAGCCATTGCCTCAGAGAGTGGAACTGGGGAATGTGGCAGGTGAGGCAGGTACTACTTCATTTTGCTACAGATTTTTAATAAAATATTTGGGTTTTTTGATTATATATATGTATTACTTTGATAACAATCAAAATTCATTCCTTTAAAAAAAAAAATAAGCAAATCAAGCACAAAACAATTTCCCTAGGAATCTCAGCACTCAGAATTTAGGGCAGAAAATCTGAGCCTTTTCTCCCACAACTTAAGACCAGTTAAAAATTCTGACTCTGATCCCACTTTTAATCACCAACTACGATTCTGCACCCAATTCTAACGTGTATGGGGGTTCCCACACCACCACGCAATTCTCAGGTACCAACTGGGAACCTAACAATTCAACTCAACTCTGACACTGTCTACCTGGAAATAGCATCGGACTCACAGGTGAAAGGCTCGGTTCTACAAGACTGCCCCCTCCCTGCCCACTTCAGATGCCAATCACAAATCCTGGTTGTCACCTCTGATTCTGACCCACGTCTATAAATGGAGCTCCACTGTGGGATTGGATTAATCTGCAAGCAGCTCATAGAACTCAGAGAAACATTTTACTTACCAGATTACTTGTTTATTCTAAAAGGATATAACTCACATAATAAAATAAAATTAAAAAAATAAAATTAAAGGATATAACTCAGAAACAGCCCAAGGGAAGAGATGCACGGGGCAAAGTAGGGAGAAAGGGCGTGGAGCATCCAAGCTCTCTCTGAGCACACTACTCTCCCCGCACCTCCACGTGTTCACCAACCCAGAAGCTCTCTGAAACCCTCTTTTTCTGCTTTTGGTTTTTTGGGGTTTTGTTGGTATTGTCATTGTGGTTTTATGGAAGCTTCTTTACATAGGCACAATTGATTAAATCATTGGCCATCGGTGATCAGTTTATTAACAAAAGACTTTCATGGCTCTGTCGCTCTCATTACTTAGGAAATTAAGGAGCTTAGCTAGAAACAGTGGATAAAGACCAAAGATGTTTCTTTTTTTAAAAGATTCTTAAAAATTTATTTATTTGAGAGAGAGAGAACATGAGCTGGAGGAGGGGCAGAGGGAGAAAGAGAAGCAGGCTAGTTGAGCAGGGAGCCCGATGCCGGACTCAATCCCAGGACCCTAAGATCATGACCCGAGCCAAAGGCAGACGCTCAACTGACTGAGCCACCCAGTCACCCCTATATTTCTTATTATAAATCACATTATCACACCAATTCTCTTAGTTCCTGTCCTTGCTGTGTACCTGGCTATTCCCTGATAGAAGGACAATCAGAAGGGCTGTCTACCATTTAAGGGTGACACACTCCCTGTTCCCAGAAACTTGATGTCTCAAACATTGAGGACTGCTTCAATTTAACTATATCTCACCACAACATAATATCCCCAATATTGGTACAAGTATTCAGTACAAAATGTATTGGGGGTGTCATTTCCTTATGCAAGATCTCCAAATTTTCTCCTCATTCTCTTTTGCTCCTGGAAAATTTTAAGGGAAGAAAATGAAGTAATGTATCTTTTCCTGTTATGAATTTACTGAATCCGTCCTTATGCCCAGTGCAGGAGCTAAAATGGAAGATAAAAAAAAGGAATGGTTATTCCTTTTTTCAAAGAGCTTAGAGCCTAGAGGAGGAGAAATACTATTCAAAGGGCAGTAATCAACATTTTTAGCGATGTGATAAATGATTTGCTAGTGGGAAAGCAAAACTGCTGTGGGAACCCACAGTGTGGCTGCCTAACCCAGCCTTGGAAGGATTCCCAGAGCAAGCAAAATTTAAGATAATACCTAAGGCAAAAAAGAACAGCACTAGTAGGAGTGGTTGAGCTCCTGAGGAGGACTGATTATATTGAAAGAGGCAGTGGGGGCACCTGGGTGGCTCAGTCGTTAAACGTCTGCCTTCAGCTCGGGTCATGATCCTGGAGTCTTGAGATCGAGTCCCACATCGGGCTCCCTGCTCAGTGGAGAGTCTACTTCCCCCTCTCACCCTCACCCTACTTGTGCTCTCTCTCTCTCAAATAAATAAATAAAATCTTTAAAAAAAAAAAAAGAGTAAGTGGGAATCTGAGGACTTGGAGATGTCCTTTAGTTTAAGAAGAGCTGAGGGGAGACAGAAAGACAGAGCCAGAGATAGAGAGACACAGAGAGAGAAGTCTGGAACACTGGAGAGAAGTAGCTCTTCTGCTGACAAGAAGGCAATGAAAAGATCTTGCTACTTGACAAATGTTTTAGAGGAAATTTCCATGAATAGAGCACCTGGTGGTCTCTGCCCTACTCCGTTGGAATGCTCTAAACCTGAAGTTTCCCTACCCCCTCCTAGTATTTGCCTTCCGAACTCCCAGCATCTATGATTTTCTCATTGCCTGCAGATGCGCACATGGTGTGTAGGAAGTATACTCAGCCTGGGTCTGGGCATGAAAAAGTGGGTGTCAGGAGGAAGGCACTGGAACAAAGGGTTGAGGCAAGAGGCCTGACCACGGAGCACACCTAGAAGACGTCTGAGGAATGCTAGACTACACCAGCAGCCCTGAGCAATCTGAGACTCTGCTCCTCCGCCCTGCAATTTCCTACCTCCAGCCACCATAGCTTCAGTGGGAATAGAGAGGAGGATATGCTTGTTGATGGATCCATCAACTCTCATCTACTGTTAGGCTGCTACTTGAGAGTCACTGTGTGGGGAACCCAGAGGCTACCTCCGTGTGAACCCTTGGCTAAGGGGTAGCCCGGAAGTCACAGTAAAAGGAAGGGAGCAGAAGCTCCCGCCTCAGGGTCCTTCCCTCTCTCCTCTTCAGGCCATGTCTCCTCGACCCTGCTCCTCTCTTTCATCCTTCCGTCCTTTAGTTAGCATTTCCCTGTCACACTGTAGAGCACGCTTTAGGCTATGAAGTCACTAAGACACCATCTTTTTTTTTTATTATTGTTATGTTAATCCCCATACATTACTTCATCGGTTTTAGATGAAGTGTTCCATGATTCATTGTTTGTGCACAACACCCAGTGCTCCATGCAGAATGTGCCCTCCTCAATACCCACCACCAGGCTAACCTATCCTCCCACCCCCCTCCCCTCTAGAACCCTCAGTTTGTTTTTCAGAGTCCATCGTCTCTCATGGTTCGCACTAAGACACCATCTTACCCATATCCAACATCCGGGGCTTAAAAATCACTCAATAAATCCACTCAGGGTATGTGAATCAATGCACTTGATCCTGTTCGCTCTCAGGAGGGGCTGAATTTCTAATGGTGTTGCCTGCAACTTGCAGGCCCCTTCCTTTGGAAATGGGCATGAACAGAGAAGTGGGCCAAAAAGCGCACACAAAGCTTGAGGGTCGTTTTCATAGAGCGCCTCAGAAACGTGCAACCCTGTGGTACCTTTGGATGCCAACGAGCTGACACTGCAGCCCTCGCCTAGGACATGCAGAATGGAACCTACTGGTCAACTCGGGACCAATCTTTAGTCTCAGGTCTTTGCCAATAACCCAGCCCTGTCCATGGCCCCCTTGCCCACACATGTGAACAGGGCAGACTTGGTCTCTGCCTTCACAGAATTCCATCCTTTAAGTTTGTCAGGAGATTCAACTGTTTAAACTTAAGGTCTCTGTAGTGGGGCAGGGTATTTCAAGCAACCAGGTAACGGTTTTTGACCTAGGCTCCTTCCTATGGCTTTCTTGTTTCTTGGACTTTCTCTCAGGGATTACTCGGGGAAACCAGACCAAACAAGCATCTATCTTTGTGGTGCTGCAGCCAGCCATTCTCTTTCCCGACACCGTCACCTTTCTCTATTTTAAAATATAATTATCCAGGGGCGCCTGGGTGGCTCAGTCGTTAAGCGTCTGCCTTCGGCTCAGGTCATGATCTCGGGGTCCTGGGATCGAGCCCCGCATCGGGCTCCCTGCTCAGCCAGGAGCCTGCTTCTCCCTCTCCACTCCCCCTGCTTGTGTTCCCTCTCTTGCTGTGTCTCTCTCTGTCAAATAAATAAAATCTTTAAGAAATGATTACTACAGGGGCGCCTGGGTGGCTCAGTCATTAAGCGTCTGCCTTCGGCTCAGGTCAGGATCCCAGGGTCCTGGGATCGAGCCCCACATCGGGCTCCCTGCTCAGCCAGGAGCCTGCTTCTCCCTCTTCCACTCCCCCTGCTTGTGTTTCCTCTCTAGCTGTCTCTCTCTCTGTGTCAAATAAATAAATCTTTAAAAAATAAATAAATAAAATAAAATAAAATATAATTATCCAGGGGCGACTGGGCGGCTCAGTTAAGCGTCTGACTCTTGATTTCAGCTCAGGTCACTATCTCAGGGTCATGAGATTGAGCCCCGTGTCCGGCACTTCACTGGGCGTGGAGTCTGCTTAAGATTCTCTCTCTCTCTCTCCCTCTGCCCCTCCCCGCCCTCTCTCCCTAAATTAAAAAAAAAAAAAAAAAGCATAATTATCCAGAGTCTTGGAAGTACCTTGGTATACTCATTTAGAGACCTATGTGCAACTGTGTCTGATTGTATTTTCCCAAAGCCATCACAGCAAAATTTCCAGTCTCCCATTCTTCCAGAACCTGGGCTCTCTTCATCCAAAGGCAGATTCTATTGAGTCTCTCTCTGAACTTGACCAGGACCGATGACTGCTTAGGTGAATAGAATGTGGTAGAAATAATGATTGCCGACTTGTGAGGCTAGGTCAGAGGAGAAGTCATTTCCTCCTGGATCCCTCTTCTGGAGTGTGAGCCTTCGGAACTCAGCCACCATGCCGTGAGGAAGTCCACACCAACTCTCCGAGAAACCACGTGGGAAAGCAGAAACGGAGAAGAGCTGAAACTCCAGACAACAGCCAGCATCAACTGCTAGATGTGTGTGAGTGAGCTCTCAGGAGAGTCCAGCCACCAGCCTCCAAGGCCTCCAGCGGAGGCCCCAAACATTGGTTATAATCTTAAACTGCTCAAGTCTACAGAGCTGGGCGAAGGTGGGGCCCACACTCTAGCTGCAAAACCCTCTGCCACTTTACAAGAGCGGGTACTCTGTGCAATGAAGTCAGAGAGTTTCATTGGTTTCTCTCAGAAGCTCTTGGAAAATGCAAAAAAAAATATATCCTTTTGGCCTCAAATCAAGAGCCTCTGGGGAAAAAGTCTCCAAGTGTACAAGAGAGAATTGTCTAGCAAACATAGACCCAGGGCTCCTGGCCGGAAGCCCAGCTGAGAAGGAATGTTCCCTGGGACCCTGAATACACCTCTCCAGCCCATATTATTTGGGTGAATATGCAGCTGACAAGATTTCAAGAAACAGGGGCGCCTGGGTGGCTCAGTTGGTTAAGCGACTGCCTTCGGCTCAGGTCATGATCCTGGAGTCCCGGGATCGAGTCCCGCATCGGGCTCCCTGCTCGGCAGGGAGTCTGCTTCTCCCTCTGACCCTCCTCCCTCTCATGCTCTCTGTCTCTCATTCTCTCTGTCTCAAATAAATAAATAAAATCTTTAAAAATAAAAAAATAAAAAGATTTCAAGAAACACGTGAACAGCAAAATTGCAGACCAGCGGTAGACTCAGGAGCGAAGAACAAAACTTGAGTGTTAGGTCTGTTACAGAAGCCTGGTGGGGAGCAGATTTCCTCGTGGCCCCATCACTGTCACCGTCCTTCATCAGTCAGGTTCCTATTCTTAATTTGCAGTATCTCAGTTGTCGCCAAAGAGAACTCTCAACTGGCTGAGTAATTACAGTGGCCCAGAATAGCATAGTTTGAAGCCAGGAAGAGCTAGACAGACGGCAGGCATTGTTAAATTGTTAAGTGAAACAGGGCCGGTAGGAGGGAGATTCTGAACACTGAGGATCCAAGGACCTGTCTGTAACAGCACCTTCCTTTTTACCTAGGGAAAAAGTTGGAATAGCCCGTTTGTTGCAAAAATAATGCTTTAGGGAAGGAGAAGCAAATTCAAAGTAGGGAGCTATTACACAGTGGCCAAAAAAAAAAAAAAAAGTTTTATCCATTTATTGTCTTTTATTCATTTTGCAAGATTAAAAAAAAAGGGAAATAGTTTTGTTGTCTTGTAGTTATAAAAATTAATGTCTTCTCACTGTAAAAAAATTCAGACAGTAAAGTATAAAAAAAAGAAGGTGAAAAATCACTAGTAATTCCATTATCCAAAGCTCAGTGATACACTTTCATTTTTTGGTGTTTTCCAGTACACAGCTGGTATTTGCCACGCAGAACTTTTCCCCCTTCCTCTAGGAAAATTTTTCCCAAACTTCTGGGACATATTCTCTCCCCCTGGTTCTCAGCCTGGTGGTGTAGGGATTGTTTGGATGTCAGCTCCATGGCTGGGTCTCTAATGATTTCAGCTAACCATTAAAGCCCATCCCCCTGGTCAAGGAATTTGGTTCAGGAGTGCTCATGTGACCCAAGCCAGTCCAGCGAGAGTGCAGTTCATGTCTTTTTCTGCAGCATTGAAACAAAGAGGCTCTCTAGGTCCTGCTGGACTTTAATGAGGAAACACGTAACCCAGGGACTGTTGGCAGCTCTCTTGGGATCATGAGAAAAGAAACAACTCCATGGAATGTAGGAAAGAGAGAGACAGAAAGAAACCAGGTCCTCCGGGATATTACTGAGCCCCCGGAAAGCCTGCCTTTTCAGCTGCAGGAATCAATAACTTACTTTATTGTTCAATCAGCTTTGAGTCAAGTTGGCAGTTACTAGCAGTGGGGGAAGTATTCTAATCAATATCCATACCTTCACACGTCTTTCTGGTGTACAGCGCCCTCCATCCCACCCCCACACTTAGGGTTTTATGGGAAAACAGGGCTTATAATATCTTTTCATGTCAAGAAATACAGACCTACATAATAATGCTGTCTAATGTCCTTCTTGCCATTTACATCTCTACTTACATGTCATCTCAGTCAGGCTTTTCCTGACCTACTTAATCTAAAGTAGCCCCCTCCCCCATCACTCTGGATCACACTCCCTTTTGATTTTTTTTTTAAAGATTTTATTTGTTTATTTGAGAGAGGGTGAGAGAGAGCTCATGAGTGGGGGGGAGGGGAGGGGCAGAGGGAGAGGGAGAAGCAGACTCCCCGCTGAGCAGGGAGCCCTTGCGGGGCTCATCCCAGGACCCTGAGATCATGACTGAGCCAAAGGCAGATACTTAACCCAGAATTCTTATAAAGTAGGTGCTCAGGGACACCTGGGTGGCTCAGTTGTTTAAGTGGCTGCCTTCGGCTCAGGTCATGATCCCAGGGTCCTGGGATGGAGTCCTGCATCAGGCTCCTTGCTCAGTGGGGAGCCTGCTTCTCCCTCTCTCTCTCTCTGCCTCTCTCTCTCTCTCTGTGTCAAATAAATAAAATCTTTAAAAAAAAAAAGTAGGTACTCAATAAGTGCTTTTTAATGAATGACAGAATGTCTGAATATTTCATCTATATACCATCATTTATTTACACCAAGTTCTTACTGTTGGATATTTAGGTTATTTCCAAGTCTTCACACATAAAAACAGCTCTGTGACATCTTCATACATTTTTCCTTAGTATAAATTCTTGAAGCGGAACTGTGGATCCAAGCCAAAAGGGTTTTGATGTATAGTGCTATGTTGTCTTACAGTCAGTCTGTACCAATTTATACTCCCACTACAAAATGTAAGACTCTAAGGCTCCACATCCTGCCCCACAGAGGAAAACCAGTATCTCTTTGTTGTCTTATTTTCATGTCATTATTAATGGAGCTAAATATTTTTTCATGTATTCATTAGTTAGGTGCATTGTTGGTTTTTTTTAAAGATTTTATTTATTTATTTGACAGAGAGATAGAGAGAGAGCACAAGTAGAGTGGCAGGCAGAGGGAGAGGGAGAAGCAGTCTCCCTGCTGAGTCGGGAGCTGGACGTGAGGCTCGATCCCAGGACCCCAGGATCAGGACCTGAGCCGAAGGCAGTTGCTTAACCGACTGGGCCACCCAGGCGCCCCAGTGCATTGCTTTTTAAAGAAAGTTTATCCTTTGCCCATTTTTCTATTGGGCTTTCAGCTTTCTTTATTGATATGAAAGAATGTTTTTAAAAGAATAGATTGAAGGTATTAAGCTACACTTTTGTATGATTTTAATATCCAGACATCTAGATCTGAGCCTTCAGACATTCACAGAAGTTAGAAAGTTTAGCTGCAGTTTCTGGTTCTTTCCTTGTTGGTGGGCTTCTCAGAGAGGGAAATGATAGGATCCCAAGGTAGTAGAGGCCAAGTGGCTACACTTGATTCTCAAAGACGTGGTAGGCATGGCTAAAGTAATGGGCAGCAGAGGGGATCCACAATCATCAGTCTGACCTGCAGGGGTCTTTGGCATGGGCTAGTTGATCATAGTGTCCTCAGAACTTATATAGATGGCTAGCCTTCAAGAATCTTCTTGATTTGTATAAGCCAAAAGCTTTTGTTTTGGTAAAGAGACGTGAATAATCATAATGGAAAGGCACAGTCTCTCAGTTTCCAGTTGTGAGCAGTTCACACACACAACACCCCTTGGATGAGGAGGCGGCTGGGCCCATTGAGGAAAGAACTTGCTACACCACTAGAAATTTAAACCTCCCAGCCTTCCTCTAAGGGACCTGAGGCAATTTAGCAGATGACCATGGATTGGAAAAAGAAGAAATAATCAGAGTTTTGGAGGATTACTGATCATTTGTTTAAACTGAATTACTGATTTGAATTGATTCTACATTCTTGTGACCCAAAATACCACTGTTGCCCACCAGTTAGAGGACTTATGGAGGTCAGATAATCAGTGGGCTTCAGGTCCATCTCATGGTGGCCCTGGTAGGTCCCTGAACTCACCTGTAGTTATCCCTCCATTTCAAGAACGCACAATTGGATTCAATCTACACAGTAACTGGCAGAATCCCCAAAGGACTGTAGCCGTATCCATCCATCCATCCATCCATCCATCTTACTACCACTACAGCTCCTATTACTACTATAATTAATAATCAGAAAATATCAAAAAGGGTCGCCTGGGTGGCTCAGTCATTAAGCGTCTGCCTTCGGCTCAGGTCATGATCCCAGGGTCCTGGGATCGAGTCCGGCATCGTTCCCTGCTCAGCGGAGAGTCTGCTTCTTCCTCTCCCTCTGCCCCTGCTTGTGTTCCCTCTCTAGCTGTCTTTCTCTCTCTGTCAAATAAATAAATAAAATCTTTAAAAAATACATATGAAACAAGGCACTATGATAGCAATAATAATAACAGCTACCTCCTATTGAGTACTATGTATCAAAGACTGGTCTAACCCCTTTATATGGATTTACTCACTTGTTTCTCATGACACAGAGATCACTAGGAACTTACCTCATTTTGTTCATTTTTTTCTCTTCCTTTCGTCCTTTCTAGAAAGAGAGAGAACAAGTGTGAGCGTGAGCAGGAAGGAGCAAAGGGAGAAGGATAGAGAAAATTTCAAGCAGGCTCCACATTCGGTGTGAACCTGACTCGGGGCTTCATCTCACAACCCTGAGATTATGACCTGAGCTGAAATTAAGAGTCCAACACTCAACTGACTGAGCTACCCAGCCCCCCCCCGCTTTTTTTTTAAGTAAGCTCCACTCCCAGCGTGGAGCCCAATTCGGGGCTCAAACTCACAACCCTGACACCAAGACCTGAGAGCTGAGATCAAAAGTCAGAAGCCTAACCCACTAAGCTACCATAGGCCCCTGTTCATTTTTGAGGCCCTAGAGACAAGGCACTCAATTAAGTGCATATTACAGGAAGGGCCTATGACTGGTTTGTCTGGTTGTTGATGATAGTCTTAAATAGACCTTCCCCATAGGCAAGGGCTTTGGGCTGTTCTCTGAATTTCTCTCCTCTTCTCCGGGGCTGACACACGGCCTGTTGACCCTCTGCCTATCACCTCCATGTTCAGCACCTGCCTGAGGTCCAGGCATGTGGAGAAGTCTGTTTGGGCAGGGTTCAGGCTGCTCTGCAGCGTTCTAGTTCTTAAACGTGGGTGTTTGCCCTCAGCCTCATCAGCAGTAGCTGTGGGTGAGGGAGGGATGACCCACAAGCAAGGGAGACACACCCAGCCCTGTCACTTGTGTCACTATGAGGTTGCAGTGACCTGCAGCTTTGTCTCCCACTTACCCCAAAATATTTGGCACCTAAACATGCAGAGAAGGAAGCTCTATTTGTCCTAGAAGGCGTTTTAACCATTATTTGTTTTGGGTTTTAATATCTTCTCTTCACTCTCAAAAAGGATCCTCATAATTCTGGAATGTTAGCCAGAGGAGTTCAAAAGGTAGTGATAATCAAAATAATGGTTTTTGAGCCTCCAAGGTATTATGCTACGTGAAAGAAGCTAGACGCAAAAGGTCACGTATTGTAGGATTCCACTTATATGCAACGTCCAGAATATGCCACTCTGTAGAGAAAGCAGACTAAGGGTGGCCAGGGGCTAGGGGAGGAGTGCATGGAAAGTAACTGCTTAATGGAAACAGGGTTTCCATGTGGGGTGATGAAAATGTCATGGAACTAGATAGAGGTGATGTTTGCCCAACACTGCAAATGTACCAAGGGCCCCTGAGTTGTACACTTTAAAATGGTTAATGGGGGGGAGGGGGCGCCTGGGTGGCTCAGTTGGTTAAGCGTCTGCCTTCAACTCAAGTCATGATCCCGGGATCCTGGGATCGAGTCCCATATCGGGTGCCCTGTTCAGCAGGGAGTCTGCTTTTCCCTGCCCCCTACTTGTGCTCTCTCTCACTCAAATCAATAAATAAAATCTTTAACACACACACACACACATACACAAAAGGAAAGGAAGCCAACATATATTGGTGGTAGGTTTGGCTCATATTTGTGTAGTGCTTTACATCGGGCCAGTCACTTACACTGATTCTTCGTTTCTCACAGTCACACTTGTGAGCAGAACTACTGCTATCCTATTTTTGTAGAGGAGACTGAGCCTTGGGCAACGTAGCCTGGGTCACAGGACCAGTGACTAACTGCAGCCAGATGTCTGAGCTGAGGACGGGGGTGACTGGCTCTAGCCCAGGCTCTCGGGCTCCCTCTCCTAGGACACTTTTCCTCTCTTAGCACAATTATCTGTGCAGCAAACAACAAAGTTACGGGTGGGGAGAAGGCACGGCCTCCTGTTCCCATCCCACAGAATAAGCACTACTATTCTTCCATGTGACCCCCTTTGAGCCCAGTTAGCCCAGTTAGCAGAAGAGTGTAGCAGTGGCTTCCTCTCTTCTCTGTCACCTGCATGTCTATGGATGGATAAGTAATGACTAATTGATGAAATGTTAATTAATTTAGGCCTGAAGAAGAATACAGACACAGGCACAAGTCCAGCAGCTGGGCCTAAAACTATTATCTAATCCCCTGGCATGTACTAGACAAAGTTCTATTTCTTTAGAGAATTTTTCAGAATGCATTTCCCCAGACCACGTCCACAAAGACGAACTCTGCAGTCACCTTACTAACAAAGGTAGCCAGCCATCCCTCCGAAATCCCATTTGGTCCTTTTCAGCAGAATTTCAAGGTCTAAGCAACACAGATATATCTGCCAGCCTTCCCCAGATCTCTTTGTTCTTGTTCCAACCCATTCCAACAGTAATAGCCACAGAAAACAGGACTTGAAGAGGTATACTCATTAGTTCCCTTGAGAACCACGTGAAACCTCTGGTCTGTCTTGTCAAGTAAGTGGCAAACCATCCCAAGGGGGCTGCAGAGTTCCTTTTTCGTGTTCAGGACCCTGGCTTCCCTTGCAGATGCCTGGATGCTGCACACTGCTTGGGGAGGGGAGGAGGTGGGGGATGCAGGGAAGAGGTGAGCTGAGGTTGCAAACTCAGGGCACTCTGCCATAACGAAGGCCAGATGAGTAAGGTGGGTGCTCTCTGTATGGGGCAGCAGGCACCCAGCTCCGGCCTGCAGTCAGGCACAGACGTGAGCCCCGAACTGCCCAATCTGCCATTTTGTAAAGAAATATCCCAGATGTGGACTTGTGCGTAAAATCTGCTGATGTTTAAATTTAAGAAAATTTCATTGCCCCGTGTAGGCCAAAGAAGTTTGTGAACTAGGTTAGTTCTGTGGGTTCTCACAATATGCAGGCCCAGCTCTAAAGTACTATTTTATTTACTTATTTGTTTATTTTTTGTAAATTGAAGGGCGTCTGGGTGGCTCAGTCAGTTAAGCATCCAACTCCTGGTTTCGGCTCAGGTCATGATGTTGAGGTCATGGGATCGAGTCCAACATGGGCCTTTGCACTCAGCCTGGAGTCTGCTTCAGATTCTCTTTCCTTCTCCCTCCTGCTCATTTTCTCTCTTTCCCTCTCAAGTAAATGAATAAATAAAATCTTTTTTAAAAAATTGTAAACTGAAAGCCATACAACATGATCCACCAACTATTTCAAGGGGCGCCTGGGTGGCTCAGTCATTAAGTGTCTGCCTTCGGCTCGGGTCATGATCCCAGGGTCCTGGGATCGAGCCCCGCATCGGGCTCCCTGCTCCGCAGGGGGCCTACTTCTCCCTCTCCCACTCCCCTTGCTTGTGTTCCCTCTCTTGCTGTGTCTCTTTCTGTCAAATAAATAAATAAAATCTTAAAAAAAAAAACTATTTCAAGACATCCTATGAAAGGGGCCTCTAGATGGAGAAACAGGAAGACTGGATGGAGAAACAGAAAACCGTGTTTTGAATCCAAACTGTATGTGTGATTTAATAGCTGAAGGATTCTGAGCAAGTTACATAATGAAGTTATGGATTACTTATAAAATTAGCAGAGCTATAACTGCCACTCCCACCATGCAGGACTGTTTCAAAGAACCAATCTGACTACCCATTCAGGAAATTCCTACACCAATAATTTATAGTGTAAACTTCTGAAAGTCAGAAAATGGATCATATTCAGAACATAGTACTTTTGTTTATCTGCACACAGACACACTCAATAAATACTTTTAATTGACTTAGCTTGCCAAAATTCCTGTGATAATCCAAATTTCAGGAATTAATCTTTTTAATGATCTACAAAATAATTGGTGTGACTATTAAGCATAATTCATGCAGTGACTAATTAGTGCTAAAACTATTTACCAAAGTTCCCAGACTTAGTGAAATTACATGTTATTGTGTAAATTTTTATCTGGTAGAGGTACAAATCATTTCTGTCTGGTGAAAAAGATATCTACAAAAGTAATCATTTACTGTTCTATAGGATATTAACCAGTTTTTTATGTAACAGAATTCTTATTGTAATATTCCTCATTTAATTGCTTATGTGTACCTAGCTCTTCAAATGCTCTTTATTTTCTTTTAAAGATTTTATTTATTTATTTGAGAGAGTGAGAACGAGAGAGAGAGAGAGAGCACATGAGAGGGGGAAGGGTCAGAGGGAGAAGCAGACTCCCCGCCGAGCAGGGAGCCTGATGGGGGACTTGATCCTGAGACTCCAGGATCATGACCTGAGCCGAAAGCAGTCGCTTAACCAACTGAGCCACCCAGGCGCCCCTGCTCTTTATTTTTTTTTTTTTTTTTAAGATTTTTTATTTATTTATTTGACAGAGAGAGACACAGCAAGAGAGGGAACACAAGCAGGGGGAGTGGGAGAGGGAGAAGCAGGCTTCCCCCTGAGCAGGGAGCCCGGTGCGGGCCTCAATCCCAGGACCCCGGGATCATGACCTGAGCCGAAGGCAGATGCTTAACGACTGAGCCACCAAGGTGCCCCCCTCAAATGCTCTTTTTTTTTTTAAGATTTTATTTATTTATTTAATTGACAGAGAGACAGAGAGACAGAGAGACAGCGAGAAAGGGAACACAAGCAGGGGGAGTGGGAGAGGGAGAAGCAGGCTTCCCCCTGAGCAGGGAGCCCGATGCGGGGCTTGATCCCAGGACCCTGGGATCATGACCTGAGCTGAAGGCAGTCGCTTAACCAACTGAGCCACCCAGGCGCCCCCTCAAATGCTCTTTAAACCAGTATGAACACCTTACTGTTTCCTTCATTAAGTAATGTACTGAATAAAATCTTTGACATGTATTCATTTTATATTTGCATGAGAATCATAATTTCATCCTCTTGAAAATTATACTTTGAGTTTGTCTTTTCCTAGCCAAACTAAATTCTTAGCAGTTTTTCTTGACTTGTTTTACTAATGTTCTCCAGTTTATATCAGTGGTATCAGAATTGAAGTTTAAACTGGGTCCAATGTCAGCAAATCATTAGGTCACTGATATGCTTTTGTAGAAGACAGACATTACATTTTAATTTATTCCTCCCTCATTTATTCATTCCATTTTTCCAACAAACATTTCTGGAATATATGCAGGGCACTGAAGAGGATACAAAGATGAGTCAGTCCCACACATACTCCCCTTGAAGAAGCTTAGAGGTGAGTGGGAAGCATAGGTATACTTTGATAACTAGAGTATCAGAGAATATAGATAAAGGACTATGGGAGATTACTGAAGGAATTGGTGTTATCAGAGGTAACAGAGGTATCAGAGAAGGCCTGACAGAAAATGTGACATATTAGCTGGACCTAGAAGGATGAGTAGGATTTTGAAAGATGGTGAAGAAAAGGGAAGCGTATTCTCAGCTGAAGAAACAGTAGAGAATTCAAGAAATGTATTGGTCAACTGATACCAACTTTCTTTGGTTCCCCGACCCAATTCCAGTGTGTGTGGGGTGGGGATCAGGGGAAGCTCCTCAACACACAACACCAAGCAATCCTCAACTACCACTTGGGTGTTGCAGAACTCAACTCATTTCTGACATTGTCCACCCAGAGATAGCATCAGATTCCACAGGTTAAAGACTCAGTCATTCCACTCACTTCAGATGCCAGTCACAAGCCCCAGGCTGTTACTTGTGCTTCTGATCTACTGGCTACAGATTGGAGGTTCCAACCATCCCCTCCTCAGGTTCCTTTAATGTGCTAGAACACCTCACAGAACTCAGGGAAACACTTAACTTATGTTACCAGTTTATTAAAGAATATGATAAAGGATGCAAATCAACAGCCAGATACATGGGGCAAGGTAGGGGGTAATTTTGTGGAATTTTCATGCCCTCTCCTGGGTGCCACTCTCCCTGCATCTCCACGTGATCACCAATCAGGAAGCTCTCTGAACCCAGCCCTCTTGGGTTTTTATGGAGGTTCCAATGCATAGTCATGATTGACTAAGTCATTGCTCATTGGCTGGTTCAACTCGGGAGGGGTGGGCACCTAAGGTTCCAATGCTCTAATCACATGGTTGGTTATCCTGGCAACCAGCCCTCATCCATGGGTGGGGACTAAAAGTCACCTCGTTAATATAACAGAAAATTCCTTTATCACTCTTAACACTTAGGGAGTTCCAAGCGTTTGGGGGGGCTGTGAACCAGGAACTGTGGACAGAGACCAACATGAAAAATATATTTTGGCTATCTGAATGACCAACTATATATTTCTTATAAATCACATTATCACAGTTGGGAACAAGTCCTCCTATGAAATTGGAAGATACATGGGCTTTGCAGGAGAAAGTTACCTGAAAAAGGATTTGGGGGTCTGCTATTACATAACAAACCACCCCAAAACTCAGCGGTTTAAAACAATGCTTGTTTATTATTTCTTATACTTCTTCCGATATAGGCTGGACTCAGCTAGAATGTTTCTGCTCCCTCTCACCCTGCTCAGAGAACAGCTGCTAGCCTGAGGAGTTTCCTCTCATAGGATAGCAGAGATGCAAGAGAGAAAAACACATGGTCAATCCGAAGGCAAGTGGTGGGGAAATACATTCCAACCCTTTAGTGGAAGGAACTGTAGAGTCATATGGCAAAGGACATAAATAAAGAGAGGGCATGAAGAATTAGATGATGCAGTCTTCCACCTTGAATGCTATGATAAAGAACTGAACTTTATTGCTCAGAGACTAGGTCTTACTTGTTCTCACCACAAAAAAGAAACGATAATTACATAACATGATAGAGGTGTTAGCTAACACTAAGGTGGTAATCATAATGCAATATATAAATGTATCAAGTCAACACGTTGCATACCTTAAACTTACACAATGTTATATGTCAACTGTATCTCAATAAAAAATAAAAGAATAAAACTTTGTTGTAGGCAAGGGCAAGTCTTCACTTTTTTTAAGCAGCAGGGGACATTCTCGGATCTATTTTAGAAGGACGATTCTGTTTAGCTGGAGAGAGGGTTAGAAAGTTTACAACCATCTGAACTAGGGTAGTGGCTGTGGGAAAAGGGACGGAGGGACAAATTAAAAATAGTTCTTAAGTTGAATAAAGTAGGTCATCATTTGGAGGAAGAGTAAGAAAATCAAAGACATCACTCATGTTTCTAAACTGGTATGGTGAAACCATTGGTAGGGATCATGCTACTAGCTAATTTAATTGAGCATTTATTTTGTGCCAACTACTACTGCAAACATTTTATGCTCACCAACCTATTTAAGTGCCCCCCACACAAATATGACATAGTGTTGCCGTTTTCTGTCCTTACTTTATACATGAAAAGAACGAGGCTTAAACAGTTGAGTAACTTGCCCAAGGTTCTATGCTAGTAACTGACAAAACGTGATGTAAAACTGCTTTGATTGCAGAACCTGGGCTTACAACCTCTAAGGGCTGCCTCTGCAGGAGATCGCTATCTACCTCTGCCTACTCTGCAGATTTTGGAGGTACTCATCCTATGATATTTATTTATTTATACATACATACATACATACAAACATACATACATACATACATACATACATACAGAGAGAGCACAAGTAGGCAGAGCGGCAGGCAGAGGGAGAAGGAGAAGCAGGCTCTCCACTGAATAGGAAGCCCGACAGGGGGCTCGTCCTGACCTGAGCACAAGGCAGACGCTTAACTGACTGAGTGACCCAGGCGCCCCATCCTGTTGGTTCTGTTTCTCTAGAGAACCCTGCTGATACATGCATGTACTTAGGCGTTCCCCTCCCCATTCTGCCTAAAGGCCAATGCTCTCGTTCTTCTAGTGTCTCTCCCAGCCCATCCGAAAACACTATGCAGGAAACCTCGCTCATCTTGGAGGCCTCAGTAGACTCACAGCCCATTCATCACCCTGACACAGGCTGCGGGTTTTCTGTGCCCTGGCGCCTTGCTCCGCTAGGCGCTCCAGCCTTTCAGCAGCCTCTCTCTGCAGGCAGTCCCTCGCTTGACGGAGGGACGCGAAGACGTGCGATGAGCACACACGCGCATGTGCGCGCGCACACGCACGGACGCATGCGTACGCGTACGCACGCACACGCACACGCACGGAGTAGCCCTCAAAAACCCGAGGCCAGTTGGGTGAACAGGGGGCTCGGCCTCCCTGCCGCCGGAGTGGGAAAACTACGAGGCGCGGGTGTTACACTGTTCGACGGCGTTTCTTGGTGGGGTTGAGCTCTGGCCTCCCACTGAGGACTTACCTTGGACTTCGCGCGCGTTTTATACTCAAGGCCTGGTGCTGCTCCCCGAATTCAGACCGCCCCCGAGCCCCCTCACTCCCATTTCTGCTGTCCCTGGAGCAGAATCGTGGTTGATAGAACCGGGAAGCTCGGGAACGGACGGGGAGTTAGGAAGCACTGTTCTGACTGGCAGACACCGAGCACGCTGCTTGTGAGGCCGGACCACCGTGTGGAGGACGCCGGAAGGCTCCAGGCAGGAGGCCGGAGGCCGCGCACCTGCTGGGGATGCAGTGGTTCGGGTAAGTGCCATGTTTTATTCTACTAGTTCGTGTGAGGTTTGCATTGTGCTGCGTGATCTGCCCTATGTTTTAGACATCCCCCTTCCCCCCCGTCTTTGAGTAAAATGGATTTTCCAGAAAGGTGGGGATGTATTTTTCTTGCGGCTTTATGCCTGTCATGTGGCTATTTGGGAGGCATTGGCCCCAGATACTCTAGAGTTGAAGTCTGGATTAGACCAGGCTCCAGGGTGGTGTTTCTCCCCCGCACTTTTTGGGTGCCTTGTCCAGAATTTTTACTAAAGGGCTCTTGGAATTGTGCTAGTGGCTTACATGAAAGAACACGGTAAGAAACACCTCTGGCGGGGGCCTGGCTGGCTCAGTCGGTGGAGCATATGACTCTTGATCTCGGGGTTGTGGGTTCAAGCTCCACGTTGGGTGTAGAGATTATTTTAAAAATAAAATCTCTAGGGGCGCCTGGGTCGCTCAGTCGTTAAGCGTCTGCCCTCGGCTCAGGTCATGATCGCAGGGTCCTGGGATGGAGCCCTGCGTCCAGCTCCCTGCTCAGCGGGAAGCCTGCTTCTCCCTCTCCATCTGCCCCTATGCACTCCCATGTGCTCTCTCTCATTTAAATAAATAAATAAAATCTTTAAAAATATTAATAGGGGCGCCTGAGTGGCTCAGTCGGTTAAGCGTCTGCCTTCGGCTCAGGTCATGATCCCAGGGTCCTGGGATCGAGCCCCGCATCGGGCTCCCTGCTCAGCGGGAAGCCCGCTTCTCCCTCTCCCACTCCCCCTGCTTGTGTTCCCTCTCCCGCTGTCTCTCTGTCAAATACACAGATAAAACCTTTAAACATACATACATACATACATAAAATCTTTAAGAAACAGACCTCCAAAGTCATCCTTACAAGCAAGTGGACGTGGGTGCAGGACACAGTGTAAAGCCCCACAGAATAAAGAGTGGGAGTAGGGGGAGAATTCCAGAACAATTTCCCCACCTCTTTATGGACATTTTGAATCAAATCAGGTAGCAGTCATCTTGTGCCCTACACGGGCCTCTGGAAAGCAGAGGAGCCCAATGTGTAGTGAACAGTACCCTCACTCGTGGCTTTGTCTTTACTTTTCTGACATTCTTCTCCCTTCTTTCCTCATTTGCCTAGTGCCCGTTTTTCTAAATTACAATCCACGTGTATCATAGGCAGCCTTAAATCCTTTCCAGAACAGAGTATTAATGAAAAATGGGTGGGGCAGGCACTAGTGGTCCGTCGGGCATACTGTGGGACCTTATGGGGAACAGAGGTCCTGCTGGTCTGCACCACTTAATGTACCACAAAAAAAGTGCTAGAGCCAGATGACAGCCCAGCTCCTGATGAAAAGCCTCCTTTCCAAAGGCTCATTCAGGTAGTTAAAGGACACTAGCAAACTAAGTCATCATATAACCAGTGTATCTTCTTCCATCCACAAAAGGTGACTTTTATTTACCAAATACACAGATTTGAGTCAGTGTCTTCAGGACTGCTCAGAAATTCATGGTACTGCACTAAATGGTTTATAAATTTTAGCACTAAGATAGATAGAGACACAATCAAGGACATATTTATAATACAACTGTTTTGAGTAAGCTGAATTTCTAACTCAAAGCTAAACACCTTTATGGCAGTTCATATTATAAAAGACTCTTAATGGAAACCAAGACGACTCTTCTTCTTTCCTAAATTCAGTGTACTTTTGATTCATACAAGCCTAAATTCCTAGGCCGTCTTGTTTAACTTCTAAACATCATCTAACTTCTAAACATCTAAACAACCTTTAAAGAGTGAATGTGGGAGTATAAATTGATGCAACTTTTCTAGGAAGCAATTTGGCAGTAGATATTAAGAGCCTTAAAAATGTTCCTTATGCTTTTGCTCAGTAATTCCACTTCTGAGAAGCTACCTGCAGAAAAGGATTAAAATGCTGATCATTGATGTACGGAAATGGATTATACACAGAGGTACATCGCATGTAAAAGAGACAAAAAACTGTAAACAATCCAAACTACTAAAGATAGCAGAATTGTCTAGTAATGAAGTCACAGGATATACTATTTTGCAGTTAACTAGCAATGATGCATACCTGAGTTTTAACTATCTGTGAGAAACGTTCATGATAGAATGTTAAATAGAAACAGTAGAAAATGGGTGCCTCGGTGGCTCAGTTGGTTAACCATCTTTTTTTTTTTTTTTTTTTAAGAGAATGAGAGAGAGAAAGCACATGAAGGGGGGAGGGTCCGAGGGAGAAGCAGACTCCCTGCTAAGCAGGGAGCCGGATGCGGGACTCGATCCTAGGACTCCAGGATCATGACCTGAGCCGAAGGCAGTCGCTTAACCAACTGAGCCAGCCAGGCGCCCAGCATCTGACTCTTGATTTTGGCTCAGGTCATGATCTCGGGGTCATGAGGATAAGCCCACATGGGGCTCCGCGCTCAGCAGGGAGTCTGCTTGTCCCTCCCCAACCCCTCACCCCAACCCCCCCCTGCTGTGCTCACCCTCTCTCAAATGAATGAATAAAATCCTTAAAAAAAAAAGGAGAAAGTAGAAAACAGAACTGCAAATACGGTATACCCCTAATTATAACATATACAGACATCCACAAATATGTACTCCGAGGAAATGCACTAAAATTATCTGAAGGATAAGATGCTGGGTAAGTTTCATTTTCTTTTCCACATGGGTCTCCATTTTCATGTTCAGCAAGGAGTGTGTTCTCATTTCATGATCACTAATTGAAATAAAAGTTGCTTTCAGAAATAGAAACGAGTGCAGAAATCTACCACAAAGCAAATCATTGACTGCAGTATCCTTTTTATTAAATTATAAAACTGTTGTCAATACACACACTTTTGGAAATACGGTTTTTTGAAGTATCTGCTTTTGTGGAGCACATGGTTTTAAGGGACAAAAAATTTCTGTACCAATTTCTTGGTTTTCAAGCTATTTAGCACTGGTAACTGAACTACCAAGTATAGCTACTATATATACAGTCAGATTTTATGGAAAATATTACAAAGACAAATGCCTTGAAAAGATGACACAGTGCAGAGAAAACCATAGCTTGTAAGCTGGTAAAAAACTTTAGTCAAAATGTTTTAGTCCTGGGGATTAACATAACATTTAAAAAAAAACACTAGCACATGAAAAAAAAAAAATGTTTTAGTCCATTATGGCTCTGCATAAAGCTTCAGAGGAAGAAAATTTAAGACACTTCTCATCAAAGGCACTTAGAATTGTAATATTTCTTTGAATTTAGTTTGAGTCTGACAGTATTTTAATTCCTTTTCCACATTCTGTCTCTCACTGAAACAGTCCTCTAAGGCAGATATTGATGAGGGAAAATAGTTATCACTTCTTAATATACTTGTTAAAAATATGCAAATGAATTAATACAGAATTTGGTCCACTGAAACAGGTAACAGTATCAGACTGTAGTGTTTTTCTTAATTCTGAGCAAAAGGCCATGAACTCCCGAGACCCAGTTCCACAGAGCCTTCAGTTCTTAATCTCCATTGGCTGACCCCTGGGCTCCCCTTGAGGAGACGGGAGTTCAGGTCCCACATCTCCACAGTGTATTTTCACTAGAAAGAACCATCCCGTGGCTCAGTGGGAGCATTGCTCTGAAGCGGTGGCCGTGGAGAGACAGAAGAGTCGGTTCGCAGTCCTCTATAATTCCGTGTCCCGGTACCGGGAAGGCTGGCTGTAATAACCTCGCTTTGAGTGTTCTGACAGCTGCTGGCGGTATTCTTCCTCTTCAGCATCACTGCTGTAACTTCCTCTGGGATCCTGGTAGAGTCTGGAGGGACCTTTCTGGGGCTCAGGTGGCCTGGAACTAACAAAGTGAGAGTGTTAAATGCATCACAGCTTATCCAGTGCTTCTGACTGCCCCATGGAAGTGCGGCCATGTCCATGCCCAGGACTGACTGCAAACCTCTGAGACACACGCCACACTCTGCTGACAGACCAGGGACACTTTTGGCCCCGCTGCAGGTTCATCATCAGGGAGTAACAGGTTAAGGCCAGTGCCCACGTGGGCAGTGAGTGAGGAAGCCAGCCCTGTGCTCCTTGACCTAAGAATTCCCCCATTGGACCGAGGGTGCCTTCCCCACCTGTGTCTTTGGCTACAAGCTCATCCAGCAGAGTGACTTCTCTTCTAGTTTCAGTCAACTAGGGTCCACCTGGTTGGCTGTACCACGGTTCAATTGTTAAAGAAGACATTTGCCTCTAGTTTTCTATTGCTGTAAAACTAAACTCTAGCTTCCAGTCAGATTGGCCACAAGAAAATGTGACTTGTTTTTTTCTATTCTTGGAAGCAGGACAATCCAGTATTAAAACCTCGACAGGAAGACACTGCCGTAATTCCTGTGTTGATGTAGCATTTTAAATATAAAGCATCTTACCAACATTGGTCAATTGATTGTCACCCTCTCTTCAGACTGCACTTCAGCACAAGTGGCCTGACTTTGCTAAGTGATGCAGAGGAATTAAGGAGCTTGACTAAGAGCCAGAATATATTGAATAAGAGCCACAATTAGTATCTAAACCCAGGAATTTTGCTCATGTGCTCTCCCAATACAGTTTAGCATATCTATGCTTCAGTGTGTCAAAGGGGACTAATTTGAAATGTCAGTGATTACACTTTGTCGGTTTTACTTACAATGAAATTTTGGCTCTATAATCTTTACAATTAAATTTGACTGAATAAGGGGGCGTCTGAGTGGTGCAGTTGGTCAAGCGTCCGACTCTTGATTTCATCTCAGGTCGTGATCTCAGGGTCCTGGGATCGAGCCCTGTGTCTGGCACAGTGCTCACTGTGGAGTTTGCTTGAGATTCTCTCTCCCTCTCCCTCTGCCCCTCTTGCTTGTGCTCTCTCTCTCTCTGAAATAAATCTTTAAAAAAATTTTTTTGGGCTGAATAAGGTAAATAGTTGGCCAGGAAAAAAAGTTGTCTTGTTACACTGAAAAGTTGGTGAAGAAATTCTTTCTCAGGAGTCCAGGCCCCCTTTTTACACCTAATACTGTTGAGCAGCCCTTACCTTGTGTGCTGGGAAAGGCCAGGGTCTGGCTTGTGTGTTTTGATTGGAACTGCATAGATATCAGGATGCTTCTGAGCAATTTCAATCTGTAGTAATTACAGGGGAAGAAAAAAAAGAACAAAAGGGAAAGAATGAATAATTGCTGGGTGGCTTGCTGGTTTCTTGCTGGTCCCATTTTCCAATCCCATTTTGAATAGAGGAGGAAAAACAGAAGCAACTCTCTAGTTTTTATGGTTGTATGTGATTGCCTAGTATTACATGTCAAATAAGAAAAATGTTTAAAAGCAATGAAATTCTGCCACATGCTACAACAAGGACAAATACTGTATGATTCCATTTAAAGGGGGTTCCTAAGTAGTCAAATTCATGAAGACAGACAGTAGTATGGTGATTACCAGGGATGGGGGAGGGGATAATGGGGGGAGGTTCAGTGAGGAGGGATGAAAAAGTTCTGGAGATGGATGGTGGTGAGGACTGGAGAACACTGTAAATGTACTTAATGCCACTGAACACTTAAAAAATAGTTAAAATGGGAAAAAATGGTTAAAATGGTAAATGTTATGTATATTTTACTGCCAAAACAAACAAACAAAACAGAAAAAGAAAAATGCTCAGAAGCACTGCTGCTATTGTGACGGTCTTAAATGAAGAAAAACTCCCCTATTCACTGGGCAGAGTATGTTCCAGGAGTCTTTACTTACATTCTTCTTTGACTTGTGAAAGTTAGATATGCATATGGTACAAAAATTCAAACAGTATCAAAAAGTACAATCTATGGGCCTTTCATTTTAGCATCCAAGGTTTGCTTGGTTTCTATGGCAAATCTGGGAGCAAATTAAAATTCCGTTACCAAACAAATACAACAATGTTCTAAGGAAAAATAACTTCAGACAGGCACTGATTCTCTTGTCCTACTACTTCCCCATTCCAGAACCTGATCTAAAGTTCTGAGGTATGAAAAGCAGAATCTTTTTCACCTATACCGTTAGGCTTTCTTGATTAGAAGAAAGAGGGACACAGTGATAGCTGGTAATCTGGAAACGGGTATATACACATAGCATGTGCCTGGGGTATCAGGCACGTGAACATCCTCTTCACGTCTGTACCGGGGAAAAAAGGACTGCAAATCATTACATGAAATGAAACTGAACACTTTTACTCTTGACATGCTAAGGCAGTCTAGTGGTTTAAAAACAATTACCCTTGCATTCTGTGCTTCTTGGAGCTCTTGCATTCTCTGTAATCTTGCCTTGTGATCCATCTTCTCAAATATTTTTACTTTGCCCAGGACAGACTTGGGAGTGCCTTCTTGCTCCTCACTGCCCTCTCCCACCTCCTCACACTCTGGGGCAGGGACAGGAGTGGAGGGCTTCAGTATAGACCTTCCAAAGGCAGGTTTTGCTGCAACAGGAGGGGGATAACCTTTGGTAGATGCCCCGGAAACTTCATTACCAGCAACGGCTGAAGGGTTTGACTTATATTCATGGGATCTGGAGAAGTCAAAGGATTCTTCTCTGTTCTGGATTTTGGCCTGCAGAGAACAATGAACATATTTTTACCCTGGGCTTTCCATTTATTTTCAAATCTGTATTAGTGATTTAATACACTCCCGTTTCCTGATCAGTTTCCAGAGATGGTCAACAAATACCATTCTGACAAGGAATCAAATACTGCAGGACAAACAGCCACTGGTTGGGCATCCTGAGCCCTACCTTGCTTCCTACAAAAAAGTACTAAGAGCTCTAGGAAACCAGGGGGGTGTTGGGGAAGGGCTGGGAGGCCTGCAAGTGTAGAGGCAGATCAGACCTATTTTTGTACTAGAAGAGATTAAGATTAGTATCTTGGAGAAGACCTCAGAACAAGCCAGGGGGATTCAGGATCAAAGAGTGGGATCCTGAGTTCACATACCAAGGGTGCATGCCCTAGCCCAGAGGGAAGGCCTCTGTCCAGCCATGAATGAGACTTCAATCCTAGGCCTGCTTGTACATTTTCAGTGATACATTTTATGAGGTCACTTATTTCTGACAGCTCACATAATCAGTGATTACTTTCTTCCTATCTAAAGTATTGAGTTAAATGGAGAAATTTTATTGGGTTATTAGGGAAAGCCTCTATTTATAGATTTGATTCAGAAAGGGGGTCAAAAATGATATGACATACACCATGTGTTATTATTGATTCTGTTCTGAGTAATGATTTAATTTAAAAATAAATTATGCTGTCCTCATAATGAGAGGCATCATAAACAGTGGTGGTGATTGTTTTCTGTAATAAATCACCAGTAGGGATTTTCTGCTATCTCTAAATCAGACTGTGGGCAGAAAACTCTAACTGAAAAAGAAAAACAGATTCTGAGATCGGTGCTTCTGGACATTCAGTATTTGTCAAACTTTTATTCTTGCTGAAATAAAATTTTAAATAAAAAATAATAAATGACGGGACGCTTGGGTGGCTCAGTCGGTTAAGCGGCTGCCTTCGGCCCGGGTCATGATCCCAGGGTCCTGGGATCGAGTCCCACATCAGGCTCCTTGCCCAGCAGGGAGCCTGCTTCTCCCTCTCTCTCCTTCTGCTTGTGCTCTGTCAAATAAATAAAATCTTTAAAAAAAATAAAAATAAATGAATAAGTAAATAAATAAATAAAATACCAACAGTTCTAAAACTGTATGCTCTCTTAAAACTGACTTTCCTTCTTTTCACTCTTCCCTAATTTTGGGGTTCACCCAACAAACCAAAAGACACGTTTTAATAGCAAAAGAGTGAGCCAAAACCATAATTCAACACCATCTCATTGTGTGTGCTCTTCCTGGCTATGCAGGAAGCTTCCAGGTATCTGCTTATTCTTCCTCCCCATCGTGGGCTTCCCAGCCACATACCTTAGGTGGTTCTGGCTTGAATGCTGGGGGTGGGCTACTGTCCCTAAGTTGATCTCTGCTAGCAGCCCTCCTCATCTGAGCTCGTGGCTCTGGGCTGGGCTTCCTTACGCTCTACAAGACATAAAAGTTCATTCACAACAAGAAGATCCCAGCAAAAAGAAGAAGAACACTCATCTACTTTGCTGGACTTCTGCCAAGTTGCAAGAATTCAGAAGCTGAGGTTCATAACTTGTGTAAATTAGGATACTGACCCAGTGCTTCTTTACTGAAAAGGCAGATATCAGCATATTTCCATTAGCAAATGCTTAAGATTTTTTTTTTTTAACTAGCATCCATTATAGTAGTCTCTTCCTTTAAAATAATCCCCCCCAAAGTCCTCCTAAAGTCTAAAATCTCTTTTATCACTTACAGCTGTTAATATTTTTAAGCATAAGCTCATCTACCTGTAGCTATTAGCGAGTTAATTTATTCTTTATAACTTGTCTACCGGTATGTACTAATTTTTTGGCCTTGGTGGGTTTTATCCCCCACTCAACTTATTTTTTGGTACTTCTATTTCATAAAGAGTAAAAACCATTCACCAAAATGAGCTGACTTGCTAAAGAGAAGTCCACAAAAATAACTATTCAAATATATGGATAACCTCATCTCCATTATCCCAGTGTTCTCTGAGGTGTAACTACTAATTGGTCCTTAGTGCCTGTTGACACGATCTCTAGGATCACAGAAGTTGTCTATTCACTGGTGGATGCACAGTATGCAGGATCAGATGTATATTTGATCAGAAACTCAATTAAAAAATTGAAGTACAAGAGAGAAGGAAACTGATGGGGAAATACTTAGGAGTTTTGGCAAGATTAGAAAGGTTAAAGGTAGGATGGATAAGAAAAAGCAAGGATACCTAAAAGTACAAAGAAACCTAATCAAAGGTTACAAGTAAATACAACAAAATTGTATTTAAAAATAATGTTCCACTTGTAATTTGACAGCTGGCACATAAAGCTGTTTAGCGAATCCATCATGCTCGAGAACATCAGTGTGATGAGTGCTGATCACTCAACCTCGCCCAGCATGTCGTTCCTGTCTGGCTTTCCCATGAGCCACAAATGCTATTGTACAGGCATTGACTTAGCATCAGAAACCCCCTAAAAGTCATCTGTTCCAGCTCTAAGGAATACCTTCCACAGCACCCTGAATAAACAGCTGTCCAGAAGAATTCAAGTGAAACAGCAGAAACTCCTTTTCCTGCTCATGGCCTCACAGCCTGTGGCCTGCCTCGCCTCACCTCCTCATGCTGCACCGGCTCCGAGGAGCGGGTGATGGAAGACACCAGTGGCTCCTCAGCTGGCTCATCCAGCTCATTGTCAGTGTAGGCGCCTCCTTCGCCGTCGGTGTCTTCAAAGTCACTGATGAGGCGGCTGTCGCAACTCAGATAGTCTGCACCCATGGCAGTTAAGTAGGACATGCGGTCTTCAGGGTCATCATCCATCCCTTCCATCTAGAGGAATTTGTTTTGGAGGGTCAGTGGGGCCAACATGGCTCCTGGGAGTGGGGACTCAAGAAAATTCCCAAGGGCACAGCCAAGTGACTGAAACTTTGACTTCTAGAAAGGGAAGTCAGCTTTATTTTCCTTAAATCACTTGGCTTGAGATTACTATGTTGACTTTTTGTGCAGGGATTCAAACTAGGAACCCACCACCCTATCTATCCTTACTACCATCCTGTATCCCAATACTGAGCCATGCTTCCTCAGATTGTTGTGCTTCTCCTCTTCAAGACTTTGAGCTCCTTTCAAGCTTTTTCTGCTAATACTGTCTCTTGTAATAATATACACTGCCTGGTGCTGCATACCTCTCCATTCCTCCACAAGATTCTCAAATCCTTGAGGAAGGAAGCTGTGTCCTGTTCAACCTGTTCTCACAAAGGAGGCTATAGCACAGAACCTCAGTAGGCTGTAAGCACTCAGAAGATGCTAGACACCTTGACTAAATATGCAGTTTCCAAAGGGCAAGACTAGGACTCAACAATCTAATTGGTTAATTGAGTCATTTTTGCAACAAAATCTTCCTCTGACCTCTCACAAACTAGTTCAATTCAGCTGGACTACAGAATACTAGCACCAAAGCCTTAGAACCACAAGAAATTGTATAATCTCTTTGCTTCCTCCCTTCAGTAGAACTATGGGTAAACTACCTGCAAGGATGAGAAGCTAGCCAATTTTAGAAGCCTACACAAGGTTCCGAGCACCCTCTTACCAACCTACTCAAATTCCGAATTCCTAGGACACATTCTCCTCCAATCTTCTAAGCTAATGATTCCAACTCTGCTAGCTTTTCCTTTTTTTTTTTTTTTTAATAATTCTCCATGACCCTTATCCTCACCTCTCCCTTCCATGCTGACTTTCCCATATCCTTAGTAAGAAAGCTGTGGAGCTCAGCACAAGATCTTGTAAGCTCTGATTAGTGTGCTTGGAATACAACACTAGTTACTACGTTAAAAGTAAAAGGGAAGTGAATGTAGGGTCACATACATCACATTCTACTTTTCTTTGAAAAGTCCCTTCATTTTATTACTTTTTCAGAGAATTTGTAAAATTTCAAACTTGATTAGCACATATGCTGGAATCACTTCAAATGGGCATGGTTTGACTACATTCACTACCCTCCTGAGAAAAGATTCAGAACATGGACTCTCACCTCGTAGCAGAGTATCTATGCCACATACCTTTCCTTCAGAGACCCAAACTGCTTCTCCTTGCTGATGCTGAATTGTGTCCTTCAAGCTTCCAAACCAGCTATCATTGGCTGAATTTAGGTTGATAGTAGCTATAGAAATGTAAACAAGAGGTTTGCATCAATTTCCAGAGGACCGTTTATTAAAAATGCTACTTCACATAATTTTACTCATTTTTGTCATATTTGAATTAAAACTTTGGCAAATGCAAGAGAAAGTACACACATATTTGAAAAATAAATCCCTTTAGTTGAATGTAATTACAACCATTACTGCTCTAGCTGTTGGGAGATTACATTACAGATGAATGTTCTAAAGCCAAAAATGAATTACTTTCTTTTCAGAATGTCTATTTTTCAGAAAAGCTACCTTTAAAAGGTATGTTTAACAATTGTGTTTTTAGGAGCAAAGAAAACACATCTAAAACCTAAAAGTACTGCATTTTTAAGATCGTTACATAGGCATGGATGTTATAAATAAGAAAAGCATACACAAATTTACTGTTGGATATCTCCAAAAAAAAATACTAAAGGTAACATTTAAGTTATATTATTTTTGATAGGCTTAAATATTTTAGAATATGTATACAGATTAACCAAACTCTACAGGTGTGTATTTAAAGAATATGTATTTTCTATTCAGAACAAAATATACCTTATATAATAGTACTATGGATCAACCAAGCACTTTTCCAAATACCTTACATGGATGAGCTCATTTCTTGTTTATCCAAACCTTAAAAAGTAGGTATCACTACTGTCCCCATTTTACAGAAGAGAAATTGAGGCACAGTATTGAGAGTATCTAGCCCAAGGCCTCACACCAAACAAGTGAAGAAACCTAGATACAAGCTCAGAAGTTTGCTTTTAGAACCTATGGCCTTAGCCACCATAGAGCACAGCCCATCTAAAAACAAATACAAGGGCGCCTGGGTGGCTCAGATGGTTAAGTGTCTGCCTTCGGCTCAGGTCATGATCCCAGGGTCCTGGGATCGAGTCCTGCATCGGGATCCCTGCGCCTTGGGGAGCCTGCTTCTCCCTCTGCCTCTCATGAATAAATAAATAAAATCTTTAAAAATAATAAAAATAAAAACAAACACAAAATACCAACCAAGTAAAACATATGCAGTCGTTCTCCAGCAATATGAATTTATGGACCTAACAGGGATAAAATGGTCAAGCAAATTGCTCCAGAATAATAAATTAAGTCGGGCCTAAAATAATCAGACTGCAGGTAAATTAGGATATTTTTTTAAACTGTGTCATAGCCTTTTAATAAAGGCTATGACATTATGTGTAGCACCCAAAAGAAAACTAGGGCTTGGTAAAAGTTAGGCCCCCTGGTCCATCTATCCTGAAGTCTGTGTAATGCCATATACATACATACATATGTGTGTGTGTGTGTGTGTGTGTGTAGCCAAAAAAGAACCATAAAGCAATTTGTAAGCAATTATGTTTCAAGTTTTCTTCTAAATAACCTGTACCATTCTTTCATTTAAAATGTTCTAACCCTGACCGTGGAAAGTCCTGAATGAGCTTAGAATTTCCTTCATATCAGTTATTTATAGCATTAGAATAAGCTGATACATTGCACAACTCAAGGAAAATTAACCTTGATTCCTTGGGCTTTTGTATCCTGATCACTGCACTTTGCAAAGATTTTTTTTTTTTTTTAAAGATTTTATTTATTTGACAGAGACAAAGTGAGAGAAGGAACACAAGCAGAGGGCGTGGGAGAGGGAGAGGCAGGCTTCCCACTAAGCAGGGAGCCCGATGCGGGGCTCGATCCCAGGACTCTGGAATCATGACCTGAGCTGAAGGCAGATGCTTAACAGCTGAGCCATCCAGGCACCCCTGTACTTTGCAAAGATTATTGTGCTCTTGGGTAAAATATGATGCCATAGTATTTAAATATGGAAGTGAGATTATACACCCCAGAAACAAAATGAGTGGTTTGCAGTAAATGTATACATTAAGCTGCTTTTTGAGCTTTATGTTGGAATTATTTAAGATGAATATAATCTGTATTTATCGTGAGGAAAACCTAAAGTTAAAAGGGCCATTTATGAAATGAAGAAAATATGTTCATGCCTCCTGATACAATGAAAAAGTCATAAGACCTTACTGAATTCACACTGAATCAAGTATATGGAAAAAAAAAAAAAAAACAAACAAACCCTCATAGTAGCTAATTTCTTAAGCCCCCTATAAAGGTAACACAGACTAAGCTGGTACCATCCAGTTCATGCACTTGACCTACTTTTAAGATGTGGGTGGCACAACTTGATATTGCCTTCCCTTGCTGTCAAGTACCTTTGGTTTACTGTTGGCTTTTGCTCATTAGGTTTTTCAGATTCTTTGTGAGCATTATTATACGCTATATGTATGAGTTACTTCCTATTGCTCCCAACCTCTGGACTAGGCCTAAATCCCTTGGATAGGCCTAATGCATCTCTCAAACTCCAGACAGTGAATTATCTAAAGAATCTGCACTCAGCCTCTGTCTTGGCTGGGAGTCCTGGGACTCTGAGGGCATCCATTTCCAGCCCCAGCACAAGTATGGTCATTACTCCCTCCCCAGCCAAGGAGGGTGTTGGGAAGTGCCAAGTGCAACAGCAGAAGGTGATATGTATGGCTGGATGGGTAGGGAGAAAGTGGAATGACTGTGAAGGATACTGGCTTTCTTTTTAGAATGATGAAAACATCCTAAAATTGACTGTGGTGATGGCTGTACAGCTCTGAATATACTAAAAACCACTGAACTGTACACTTTAAATGGGTAAATTATAGGGTATGTAAATTAAATCTCAATAAACCTATTCATGTGGCAGGTACCCCTCTAAACGAGCAACCATCAACCAAGGTGCCCCAGCCAGAGGACAGCACCTTCCATCTGCTTCCTCTGGTTACCAGTCTCTATATTCCGTTGGGAAACCAAGAATTGGCTACTGCAGTTGGGGTTTTTTCAGCTGGTACAAGTTTCACTTTTTCCCTCAAGTCTTTTCAAAGACTGTAATGACATGGAACTATTTTTTTTAACATGTAATACTGAAAGATAATAAAATAGGTTTAATATCACTAATAATAATCAGTAGCCTTTGTTTAGGACTTACGGAGTCCCAGGACTGACCTGTAAAAATTTCACATTACTGAAACCTGGGGAAGCTGATAAAGTGTGAGAATATTCTGTGGTACTTGAAAAATCCCACAGTTTCACATAAATGGTGGCCCTGCTTGGGTTTCTCAGTCCACAGTTCCATTTCATTGGTCTTCAAACCATGAACGGAGTACTTCAGGAATTTCAAGAAAACATGTAATTCAAACCTTATGTTTGGAAAAATAACTGTGATAAGCACACACTAAAGCATTCTGTAAGGAAGGGCAGCCTAACATTTTAACTTACAATGATAATTAACTCGCTTTGGGGCAGATCTCAGAATAAAGCTTCCCTTGTCATCTCCACTTAACGGAGGAGTACCTTGAGTTTGCAAGGGGAGTCATTTTAATATTGTCATAATTAAATACTCCTCTGCGGGAAACGGAAGCTTCTCATTACTGTGCAACAAGGGAAAAATAGGATACTGAGCCTGGGGAGACCACCTGCAACCTGGATTTTGAATTACTGTATTCATCAGCTCAGTTCTATTCTTCCTACTCTTAAGTAAAAAAAAAATGCCGTAAGTTTATTTCCCTTCCTGGTATCTCCTATCCTCACATGAACCCCAAATTCAACTCTAAAGCAAGCCCCTAGTCATTCAGTTGACTTAAGCAAAGGTGGGCGGAGGGGATGAAGTGGGGATAGGTTTAATATCAGTCACAACCTTGCAGGTCTTGGTTAAGTGGATGAATTATCTGTTAAATGGAGGAATTACACTCTATGACCCTTTCTGGCATTAAAAAATACATTTGTGCTGTAACATACAGAAAAGTGGACACACACAGTCAGAGACACCACAGTGTTATCTGGGCTCAGCCATACTAGACGTGTGACCTTGCAGAAGTTGCTGGCCTTTCTTACGGTCCAATGAGCAAACATGAAAGGCTGACCACTGTTAGCTACTGCTATAATAAAAATAGTAATAATATTATTACCGTAAGTAGTAGCAGAAGTAAAAACAACAGAGGAAACATTATGTATGAATGTATCAAAAACACAAGCTCTTAAGACTCTACATTCACAAAAACCCAGTTTTATTATAGACCACTCTCTCCTGTACCTGTCAGTTTCAGCATTTCACCACAGTGGTAAACAGTGCATCTCTTTAACAAGAGAAGCCAGTGACAATAAAACAAGAGTCCAGTGTGGACATACATTCATCTACTCGCCACTCGCCACCCGCCCCCTCCCTCCCTCCCCAGTGTCAGATCCGCTAGAAATGACCTAAGTAGAGGGAGAGCAGCATTGAACTCGAAAGGCTGTCGTTATCCTAAGGATGTTCTATCCATACAGTCCCTTCATGCTGCTCCCACAAAACTGCTTGACCAAAAACTTGACATAACCCTTTTAAACCCTGATTTATACCACATTCACAGAACTAGTCACATATATAGGTCTTGCATATATTCAGTTACTAAACATGCTACATTCTTAGATTATTTTACTTCTATAAGGAATAGCAGCAATGGGTCTTAATATCAGGAACTTAAAAAAATTCTATTATGTGAAATTTTAACCATATACAGAGAGAACATGATCTTCCTTGTCTACATTACCCAGCTTCCACAACTGTCAACTCTTGGCCAGTCTTGTCTATATCCCCACCCACTCTCCTCACCGAAGATAATTTAAGCAAATGCTAGGCATCATATTAGGTCATCCATAAATATTTTATTTAGTATACATTTCTAGAAGATAAAGACTCCTTATTTTTAAACATAATCACAGTATCATTTATTATCCTAAAAATGAGAGTAATAAATCCTCAATATCATCTAATACACAGAGTGTTCAAGTTTCTATTTTGGGGACCATTTTAAATAATGAAACCAAGTTCCTACCACTCTGTTAGTGCACACATGCATGGTAAATAGAGAAGAGTGATAGAATCTATATAGAGATGTGGGTGTTAGATGGTGCGTTGGGCTCAATCACTGGCCTGCAGTCCCACACAAAATTTTGAACCCATCAAAATGACCAATTTTTGCATGTCATGGATCTTTACGATCATTTTCAATCTAAATTAAATATAAAAATGCCATGAGTCTAGTTATCGTTTTATAGGATTAGTTTCTTTTCAAAGAGTCATGAATAGGATTTCAGATTACTCTTCAGATTATTTTCTTATTTCTTCCATTCTTCAATTCTCTGTTTCCCACTGTGGAGCAAAGAGACAACATTTTAAATTTCACTTACCTGTAAAAAGATGTGCACAAGTTTTTTTAAGCTTGTTGGCTTGATCATATAACTTCCGAGAACTTTTGTTGGACGTTGGATTCAACCTCTGTCTCAAGGTTTTGACACCTTGTCTAGAGTCTGGGTTGAAAAAAATCACAATCGGGAACCACTGAGTATAATTCAACAGGTCCACAGCTTTAGGAGTCACATCCAATAGTGCATGCTTATCCTGTTAGAAATGGGGAAAAGTTATGTAAATGAGTATGTAAAGTCACAGAGCAGCAAAGAGTTTGTCTTAAGGATACATCAGGTAAAACTTGTCCGTTTAAACCAAAAAGCAGAAAACAATTTCCTCCACATTATGCCCACTTCTGAGTAAACGAATTAACAGGTTATTTGGTATTATGTTGAGAACTCTGAAAAAAACCAGTATATCACTGCCACTGAACATCAGCTGGTTTCCACACAATGCAACAGCTTACGTTTATATTCATTTTTTTATCATTAACATTTAATGATTATTAAAATACAGATTCTGTTCCAAAAAGACTACGGCAAACTGTGACCCAGTTCTTTCTGACAACATGGCCTTTGGATGAGCTTCCTCACCTGTTCGATAATTTGCCGCACAGTATTTAACCGCACCACCCCACTGGATTTCTCAGATCCTGCATCTTTTGGTTCTGTTTCTGCAAAAGCAAAACAAAGAGCTAAGTAATTTTTTTTAGAAATCAGGACCAAAGACTCCAACCCAGCATCAGCAATGATGGAACATCTGACATCAGGAGCCGCCCTGAAGAGACCATGAAAAGGGCCCACACCACCTCTTTAAGTGAAATCTAATCATGAGGAAGGAGGCAGTCTGACAGGTGAGACAGGGGCTTGGACTCTGCAAGATAGCAAGATAGAAAATGAGGTAGAAAACAGGAGGATTCTAGAAAGACATAAACAGACTATATACTAAGTATTACTATATCATTGTTAAATTTCCTGGCTGTGATGATGTAGTGTGGTTGTACAGGAGAAGAATGTCCTTGTCCTGAGGAGATTCACATGGGTAAAAAATGTTATAATGTCTGCAACTTAATTTCAAATGGCTCAAAAGAAATTTTTTAAATCGTGTAAGTGTCTATGTCTATGGTAGGGGATGTATAAGGCAAAACTTTTTGATCGGTGACAGTGACTCCATGTGCAGGATATGTGGGCATTCATTATTTTTTTCATTTATCCTGTGTATTAGATATTTTTCAAAATAAAAATTGGGAGAGAAAAAAATAATCAACAGACTTACTAGCAGTTTGGAACAGGTCCGGTAACTCATTTGCCAACTTTTCCAGTGCTATATCTGCTATAGGGCCAAATAAGACCACAGGTCTCTTGAAACCAGCTGAAATGAGACAAGAAAGGCCATGGAAACACATTTCCTCAGCTACTAAGATAAGAAGCAAAAGTATTTTACAGGCTAGTGATAACATGACTAAATGAAGAAATTGTGTTCTCCCTCCCCCAATTCAGCCCCGCTCTTTTCTGAAGAATATGCCTCACTCCTCTCCCCAGGACCAAAAATAACTTTGCTATTGGTAATATATATAAATTTCTGAATGGTAGTATTAAAAACAATTACTGAAGACGTGGAAATACACCGCCTTGTAGGAATCTACACAGCTCACTTTTTTGAAAGTCTTATATTTCATGTATGAATATGATTACACAGCTCACTTTTTTGAAAGTCTTATTTCATGTATGAATATGATAACACTCTAGTCTGGCTTTGGTTTAAGTAGTATGGTAAGTTTGAACCTGACTATTACAGTCTGAAAATGAAGAAAAACAGGCTCAGAGCCCAGTCAGATCATTTCCTGGCCCCACTTGGCTTTCTTACCTTCTCGCAGCAAAACCCTCTCATAAGCCGGGAACTTGGTGCTAACTGACACAACAGCTGTTAGATCTTCCCGACTCTTCCTTAAGTTTTTCTTCACACCAGATCTCTGGCCACGCATTCTCCAGAAATCTGCTCTGTCCCCAGCATTGTCTCTCTGGGCATTCTGAACGCTGGCCATTTGTTCAGCTCTGAGAGAAGAAACCACAGATAGTAAATCTCTAAAGCCAGAAAATGCACAAATGAAGTTAAAATTAACCAAAACCAGTCAATGTTGTTTATGAACTTGGATTACAGAAGATGCAGCTTGAGACTGGAAAAAGTTTCACAGAGTGGGAAATGTGGGAACTTTCTTTACCCAGTGGAAGCAGAGAAAGGCTGGGTGCCCATAACATCTACCAGAAATAGCTCAGTAACATAATAAACTTGGCTCATTCTGGTAGGCTGGTATACAGTAAACATAACCAAAATGCCTGCCAAAGTACAATTATCTTTCTTACTTTCCCCAGTCAGCCAACCAACAAGTGTTAACTGGGGCGCATAAGCCTCTCCCAAGGCTGGGGGCCAGACAGTGGTCAAGCGCAACTCGTCTCTGAGAGCTGTGTCTATGCACTCCAGCCACTCTGGCACCTGTTTGCGTGCCGTGCGAGGTATGCTGTGCGAGGTAGCAGACTCTCCATAGCAAACTGTTTAAACACCAGCCAGGGGTAACAACCAACGACATGATGCTAACTAAATACAGCAAACCAGTTGGTGGCTATCTCACAGTCCCAGGCCACTTCTCATGAACCAGAAGTAGGTGATGGGAGAGGACACAAAGGCAAATGATGAAGTCATGTGGGGCTTCCTCTCTGAACAGGAAAGGGACTGTAATTGATTTATGGGGGGAAAGCTTAAGAGAGGTGTATGGGAGTACGTGATCTCAGATACCTGCTTTTGTTGGGGATTAAACCTTTCTCCAATTCGTTTCCAATCCTCACAGCCAGCCAGTGGCCCAGCTTGCCATCGTACAGCGTATCTACGACTCGGAAGACCTCCCCCCTGGTGAAGGCCAGGCTCTGTGGGGTTTCCTTCTCACATTCAAAGTGGCTTCTTATAAAAAATGAATCCCCTCTGCCACAAGCCAGGATGTCTCTATACACTGAAAAACAAAAGCATTCTTGTATGTTGCAGTCTGCTTAGCCAGAGGTCTTTTCTTGAAGAGTTACCAGCTTCTTCTATTTCTATCACCCTTTTTACTTCTCTTCATTTAGTAAACTCAGTGGACAGGCCGTATGGGAATCAGGACTCAAACAGGAAGAAGTTAGATTTCATTAGTTGCTGTGATGGTTAATTTTGTGTGTCAACTTGACTGGGCCACAGGGTGCCCAGATAGTTGGTCAAACATTCTGTATGTGTAACTGAGGGTATTATGGAATGAGATTAACATTTAAATTGGTAGACTGAGTAAAACAGATTGTGCTCCTACTGGGTATTTACCCCAAAGATACAAATGTAGTGAACCGAAGGGGTACGTGCACCCCAATGTTTATAGCAGCAATGTCCACAACAGCCAAACTGTGGGAAGAGTCAACATGTCCATCAACAAATAAATGGATAAAGATGTGGTATATATATATACAATGGAACATTATGCAGCCATCAAACAAACCCAAAATCTTGCCATTTACAACAACATGGATAGAACTAGAGGATATTATGCTAAGCGAAATAAGTCAATCAGAGAAAGACAAGTATCATATGATCTCCCTGATATGAGGAATTTGAGAAACAAGGCAGAGGATCATAGGGGAAGGGAGGGAAAAATGAAACAAGACAAAACCCGAGACAGAGACAAACCATAAGAGACTCTTAATCTCAGGAAACAAACTGAGGTTTGCTGGAGTGGTGGGGGGTGAGAGGGATGGGGTGGCTGGGTGATGGACACTGGGGAGAGTATGTGCTATGGTGAGCACTGTGAATTACGTTAAGACTGATGAATCACAGACCTGTACCCCTGAAACAAATATGCATTATATGTTTAAAAAAAAAAAAAGATAGTAGGAAGGGAAAAATGAAGGGGGGGGAATCGGAGGGGGAGATGAACCATGAGAGACTATGGACTCTGAGAAACAAACTGAGGGTTTTAGAGGGGAGGGGGTGGGGGGACGGGTTAGCCTGGTAATGGGTATTAAAGAGGGCACGTACTGCATGGAGCACTGGGTGTTATACGCAAACAATGAATCATGGAACACTACATCAAAAACTAATGATGTATGAAAAAGTGCTCAATATCGCTCAGCATCAGGGAAATCCAAATCAAAACCTCAATGAGATACCACCTCACACTAGTCAGAATGGCTAAAATTAACAAGTCAGGAAACGACAGATGTCGGCGGGGACGCGGAGAAAGGGGAACCCTCCTACACTGTTGGTGGGAATGCAAGCTGGTGCAGCCACTCTGGAAAACTGTATGGAGGTTCCTCAAAAAGTTGAAAATAGAGCTCTACCATATGATCCAGCAATTGCACTACTGGGTATTTACCCCAAAGATACAAAAGTAGGGATCCGAAGGGTTACGTGCACCCCGATGTTTATAGCAGCAATGTCCACAATAGCCAAACTGTGGAAAGAGCCAAGATGTCCATCGACAGATGAATGGATAAAGAAGATGTGGTATATATATACAATGGAATATTATGCAGCCATCAAAAGGAATGAGATCTTGCCATTTGCAACGATGTGGATGGAACTGGAGGGTATTATGTTGAGTGAAATAAGTCAAACAGAGAAAGACATGTATCATATGATCTCACTGATATGAGGAATTCTTGATCGCAGGAAACAAACTGAGGGTTGCTGGAGTGGGGGGTGGGGTGGGGTGGGAGGGATGGGGTGACTGGGTGATAGACACTGGGGAGGGTATGTGCTCTGGTAAGCGCTGTGAATTGTGCAAGACTGTTGAATCTCAGATCTGTACCTCTGAAACAAATAATGCAATATATGTTAAGAAAAAAAAAAAGAAGAAGAAGGTAACAGGAGGGGAAGAATGAAGGGGGGGAAATCGGAGGGGTAGACGAACCATGAGAGACGATGGACTCTGAAAAACAAACAGGGTTCTAGAGGGGAGGGGGGTGGGAGGATGGGTTAGCCTGGTGGTGGGTATTGAGGAGGGCACATTCTGCATGGAGCACTGGGTGTTATGCACAAACAATGAATCATGGAACACTTCATCTAAAATTAATAATGTAATGTATGGGGATTAACATAAGAATAAATAAAAAAAAACTAATGATGTAATGTATGGTGACTACCATAACATAATAAAAAAAAAAACAGATTGTGCTCCCTTGTGTGGTGGGCCTTGTCAATCAGTTGAAGGCCTGAATAAAACAGAAAGGTGAACCCTTCTCCAAGTAAGAAAAAAATGAACTCTTCCTGTTTTATGAACTAGGACATCAGCTTTCTTCCTGCCTTCAGACTCAAATGGAGACATCAGGTCTTCCTGGATTGTGAGCTTGCCAGCCTTCAGACTGTGACTACACTATCAGCTCTTCCAGTTGTCAGGCCTCCAGACTTGGACTGGAACCAAATCATGGGCTCTCCTGGGTCTCCAACCTGCCAACTCACCCTGCAGGCCTTGGGAGTTGGCAGCCTCCATCATCATGTGAGATAGTTCCTTATAATAAACCTCTATCTACATATACACACACCCCCTATGGATTCTGTTTCTCTAGAGAACCCGAATACACTTGCCAATCAACCTCTGAAGCCGACTGGGAAGATGCTATCAACCCCCATTTTACAGATGAGAACAATGAGGCCTGCAAGGGTGTAGCATCAGACTGATAAGCGTTAATGTGGAAGCTGACCCAAAGACGTGGCCCTTTGCATCTTTCATATGGAAAAGTCAGTAAACTCCAGACAATAGTTAAGGATAGATCACTGTTCAGAAAAGCAGTTTTATTCCAAACTGACACAACTGGTAAAATTATTTCGGTGCACAGAAAACATTTCTATAGAACACTAAGTGGTACCCAAATTTTCTCCACATACCTGTGACCCAGAAATTGAGTGTGAAGATATACTTCAAATTTTTAATACCCAGACTATTCTGGTCCCAAGATAGCTCTCTCATCCTTCCCCCACTCCCCAAATTAAAATAATGACCAGATTTGCTCACCATCAGCTCGGCTCTGAGCTAAAATCGTCACCATTTCACCTTTGGGGATTTCGAGCAGGTAGAGAACAGCGTCTTCCCGAACCAGCCCTCTGAAATCCTGTGTGTTCACCTGACAGGAAGGTCAAACAGAAAGACAACAAAAACAACGAAAAATAAGTTATTTTTAAAAAGATGCCACCTAAGATTTTGCTTTTATCAGGGCCCACCCAAAGCAAAACCCAGATGTAAAAAAAGTCTTTAGTGTCCCAACACAAGCCCTCCCAGTACCTGCTCTGGGCCTGGGCTGTGTGCACATCACCACACCTTCCTGTCTCCCCACACTGCTAACCGTCCCTTAGAAATATGCCATTCCATCAAGGGTTTGTCACTGAATCATATTAAAATTTCTTGCTATGCTTGTGTGTCTGTCTCTTCTTGAGTTTCCCACAGAGGTGGTCAGGGAGGTAATATACAATTATGAAACATAACTATAATGCTATAGGGAGTGGTGGAGTCTTATGGCAAACATATGCTGGCCCAGCTTAAGGTATTAACACTTTAAATTGATTCAAAGAAAAGCCTGAAAATAAAAATCCAATTCTACCTTTCTCCTATAGCTTCTCTCACCTAAAAGGTTTATAATAAGAAATTGAAGAGCATTAGCCTAATACATAGGCTTATATATTTAAGCTTCTGGCACACACTTATTTCTGGCAAGGAACCACAACATTTATCCCCCACTGACCAGAGAGGACACAGTAAATAGCTTTTGAAAGATGTTAGAAAGCAAGTAAAACTGAAATGTGGCACAAAGAAAAAGATATTTGGAATCTTTGTTCAGTACCTTTAAAACCATTTTAAAACAGAATTACAAATAGTTAAGTATAAAAATTATTTTTAAAGTCCCTAATATTTTAATAATAAAGAAGTAAAAAGATAAATTCCTATGAAATATTTTTTTCAATCATTGAGGACTATAGAATCCTTTATCACTGAAAAAAGTCAGTAATTGAGCCTAATTTAAGGTTGGACTTTGTGATTAAGTAAAAATAGGCATTAGGTTGACACTTGGTGCTTTTGAAATGAAGTAATTTGTTAAAGCAAGCTCATTAACTTTTCCTTTGAAACAATATTTAGCATTTAAGAGATCTCATTCCCATCTCTCTATCCCCCAGTTAGGGATCATCACACTTTAGATCTAATCCTTTCTTGTGCCATTTATCTATGTAGACATGAATCTGTGTGTATGGCCACATGTTTTCATATGCACTGTATGTGCTTTTATTTAAAGACAAGGCCATAGGGCTTAAGGGAAGACCTTGAGGGTCCCTTTGTCCATCCTATGGCCATGTGGGACAGACCTTCCATCAAGCCAAAAATACAGTGGTCAAAATTAAGTCACATGTGGTAGCTACTTAAAAACTTAGGAGTTTCTTTCTCTCTTTTTTTTTTTTAAAAGATTTTATTTATTTGACAGAGAGCACAAACAGAGGGAGAGAGAGGGAGCAGGTTCCCTGCTGAGCAAGGAGCCCGATGTGGGACTCTATCCCAGGACCCAAGAATCATGACCTGAGCCAAAGGCAGCCGCTTAACCGACTGAGCCACCCAGGCGTCCCCCCCCCCCCCAAAAAAAGAAGTTTCTTTCTCTTTTCCATCCCATAAAAGTTTCTGAAAGAGAAGTAAGAACCATACCAGATAAATTATAAGCAAAGAGACAGTCAAGCCAAGCATGAAAACACACAGACTTCTGCTACTGGTAAGGCATACATCCTGCCACCGCACACTAGTGCGTTCGCTCCATTTGTCAGTCTGCCACCTTTACAGAGGGAAGAGCTGCACTTAAAAACCCTCAGCAGAAAAAAGTTATTAGTAAATGTACAGACTTCATCACATATATTCAATTTGGCCATGAAAAGGAACATCGAAACAAATTACAGTTAAAAAGGCCAGGACAGGGGCGCCTGGGTGGCTCAGTCATTAGGCGTCTGCCTTCGGCTCAGGTCGTGGTCCCGGGGTCCTGGGATTGAGCCTCCCATCAGGCTCCCTGCTCCGTGGGAGGCCTGCTTCTCCCTCTCCCACTCCCCCTGCTCTCTCTCTCTGTCAAATAAATAAAAATTTTTAAAAAGGCCAGGACAGCACTTTGATACTGGAAGGTTAGGTTGTACAGTCCTCTCCAAGAAAATACCCTCTTTCATTATCTATTTAGTAGTCTACAGGGGCTAGCCATGTCTTCTGTGATCCTGAAAAGGATTCGGTATCAGCTACAGCTTTTGACCGTAGAGCAGCTTCTGTGCCCCAGTAGGCGAACTCAATCTTTTTAGACCCTTTGTAGAACTGAGGGCTCCTTTAACAGAAAATTTATTTACGCCCAAGAACCAGCTATCTTTTGTCTGACTTTCAGATGGGATGGGTGGAGGGGGACGCCAGTTCCCATATTTTTTTCCTGGTCTTTCACCAGGGTAATAACAGGAAACAAGACACGTTCGTAAGTATAAATGTTGCATACCGTGACTTTTACCCATGAAAATGACTCTCCCCATCTTTAACAACTTACAGAGAAGTCTGTCAAGCCCAGAGGTGAAGTCACTATTTTTTTCATGGAAATTCAGAAAATCTCTCTTCCCCCAGGATACAAAAATATTTTATCCTTGAACCTTCATGAGCAAAGGCTTCCAAATTCCTGACTTCCTATGGCCCCACACTAGTTAGAAAATAATGCTTTTTCTTCTTTGGCATCAGCTCAAGAGTAAATTGGTATGAGCTGGCACTCTGATGGGATTCTTATCAGTAGCACTTGGTAAATGGTATTTCCTAGGATCATGTGGTACCACGAGGTTCACTCAGATATATTTAGTCTTCAAGGCCCTGACCAGAGCCAGAGGATCTAGAATATCACTGGAAAGCTTCAGCAAAGCTCATGATCAAGTTTTGTCCTTCATCTGCTCCAGAAATGAAATCTGAACTGCCATGAGGCCAAGAGCCAAGAAGGAAGAGGACCACCTATTTTTGTGCTCTGTTGCCTGCTTCCTTGGGAATTGTGCAACTTTTTTTCTCCCCTCTCCTTTGAACTGAGATGCTTCTACCAGACCCCCTAATAACTCGTAAGAAATGCAAGTTTACAGAAGCAGAAATTCCAGTAAAGACGGTTCCCTAGGAACTGTCTATATTTTTATATAATCACAAGATACTTGACATTCTCAACGTTTATTCAGAAGTCAATGGACAATGTATCTCATGAAATGTCAAAGCTGAGTTATTTATGGTTAAGATGTTATTTGAGACAGAGCAAGAGAGAGAGAGAGAGAGAGAGCACAAGGAGGGTGGAGGGGCTGAGGGAGAGGGAGAAACAGGCTCCCTGCTAAGTAGGGAGCCCGACGGAGGGGCTCAATCCAAGGACCCTGAGATCATGACCTGAGCCAAAGGCAGACACTCAACTGACTGAGCCACCCAGGCGCCCCTGTTTGTTTTTCAAAACCAATAGATTATATAAACATACATACTTAGAGTATGTATTTCTCATATAAACATACATACAGTAACCTTAATATTTGATTAACTGATTAACTGTTCCTGGTCAATTGTAGATGTAAACAACATACTGAGTGGCAGCAACTTGTTACTTTCCAATGGTGAGAAGAAAAGACATTGTCCTTCCTATTTTGTGCCAGAAACTTTGCTAAATGCCTTGTGAATGTTATCCATTCTAATCTTCCCAGGGCCCCTACAAGGCAGGTATTCTCATCCCCATTGAACAGATACAGAAACCTGAGTCTCAGGGTTGAACAAGGGTCACAGAACTAATGAGAGGCTGGGGCAGGATTCAAGGCTAGAGATCTAAGCCAATAGCCACCTCTGTTCAAGTACAGCACATGGCCTTAAGAGTGACAACGAGACAAGGAATCAACAAAAACCAAACATTAGCAAGACCTTTTGAGAGATCTTCCCCCCAGGCCTTAAGTTAGAATCTCAATTTTTTTTTGTTAAGCCAACTAATAAAAATCTTTGCAAGGGTCTTGAACATTATAAATTCCAACAGACACAGGGATGAGTTTTGGGTTCCAGGACTGAGCAGACAGGGCCCATTTGAGGGAAACAGACCTTGCACATGGCATCAACAAACCTGCAACTGGTCTATTTTCACAAGCTAGACTACTTCCTCTTCCCTTTCATAAGACCCCAGAAAACCCCACTCCTTCCCAGTAATGTCTAGAAACAGGGATGGTCTTTCCTACCTTCAGAATCTGGTCCCCTTCTTGAAGGCCTTCTTGTTCTGCCGAGGTGCCCTCTTGAATGCCAGCCACAAATATCCCAACGTCATTGCCACCAGCCAGCCGGAGGCCCACGCTGTCTCCCTTCTTAAACCTCACCATTTTGGTGTTGGGACTACAATGAGTTCAGTTTTAGAAAAGAAAGAAGGGAGATTTTTCTTTGTAAAGAGGGAACCAACATTAGCAGTGAAAGATTTAATTTCTTCTAGCTGTAGAGAGATTCACATGTTAAAAAGCTCTCCTTTTTAGCTCTTTATCTTTTTGGGGACTGTGAGATGAATATCAGTAGGCCCACTTAACTGGTTAGTAAGGAGAAATACAGATGCTTAAATAAACTCATTCAAGATCAGAAAGCAAACAGAAGGCAGGGTTGGGCCATCTGACTCCCAGTTCAGGATTCTTCCAAAGGAAAGCCTGCCGCCACCACAGCCTTGGTTCAGCAAGACCAGATCCTACTCCAGGAGCTGCTGCTCTTGACCACCACTGAACCAGGGGTTCTCATTATCCCGAGCACAGCACTGTGTCATTTCTCCCCTCCCTCCACACACTAGGATCATCAGGATACTGCAGCCCCTACAGAGGCCCTGTAGTAAAGCCGTACTTCACCTATATGGGAGTTACTGATCTGGTGAACTCAAATACTCAGAATCACATTCTGGAAAAGTAGCCAGATAAGTAGACAAGCACTCAAAGTTAACATCACAAAGTTCCCCCAATTCCACATTTTACGTTCCTACAAGTTATTTCTTTCTTGTAAACACCAGCAATAGGGGTAGGTTAAAGGTGGCTAATTACATGCAAAATCATCATCTGTAGTTAAAAAACACCATTCTTCTGGATTTCAGTTAACGAGACTGAGTTGTGAGGAAGGAGAAAGGAAGAGAGTGAAACTGAAATACATACCCATATATTGCTTCATCTTCAGGACTAGGATGAAGAAAAGTTCTTGGGGCTGCTTTTGGTTGAGGAGCTGTGGATAAAAAAAATGTATCATTACCAACCTGGATTAACAGGAGTGAGTCTGTCTCTACAAAGATCATAAAATCCACAAAATTGAAGTCTGTACCTTATGTTACATATAAGCCATCACATCAAACAACAAAAATAAGTCTTTAAAGTGAAATTTAATGTTGAGGCATTAGCAAGTGCCAATGGTTTCTCAAAATAAGCAGGGTAACAAATGAAACTTCCAAAATGCAAGGTGCACAATCACATGCAAAAGAAAGAGAGTATTTTTATAACTTAAAAAACACATAAATTTGTCTTTTCCATCAACAAATATTTAAGCATGTAAAATCATGATGGTAATTTTAGGGTGATGGGGGCAGGGCTGGGGGATGGGGTGGAGATCAGAAGCAGGAGACAAAAGGACTTCAACTAATCAATTAAGAGAAAACGTGACTGTGACAGGATTGGAAATAGATATATTTGGTCTCTGCCCCCCGTTCCTGATACACAGCTCCTAAAATCCCTGTTATTTCAGGAGTGGTAGGGGTGCCAGGAGCATCTTCAGCTCTCTGCTTTGTCTTCAATTCCTGACACAGAACTGCTACATCCCTTGGAACTTCCTGGGTCGTAGAGCATCTCTTGATCCAGAGAGGTAACTCCTAGATAGCCTTGGATGGGGGCTGGTCACCAGAAAGAGCAAGCCATGATTAGAAGCTTGAAACTTTCAGCCTACCTCCCCACCATCTGGGAGGGGACAGGGGTTGGAGACTGAGGTAATCATTGATCACGAACATGACAGAGACTCCATAAAATCCATAAACTATGGAGTTTGGAGTGCTTCAGGATTGGTGAACTCATCGAGATACTGGGAAGTGTGGCATGCCTGGAGATGTCCTCTCAGACATGGCAGCTCTGTGCCCCTTGCCCTGTACCTTGCTTCCATTTGGCTGTTCTTCAGTTGTAGCCTTTATAAGAACTGGTAATAGTAAGTAAAGGGCTTTCCTGAGTTCTGTGAGCCAACCTAGCAAATTACCAAACCTGAGTGAGGAGGGGGTTGTGGGATCCCTTTGTTCAGAGCTGGCTGGACAGAAGTATAGGTGGCACCTGGGAACTGGGAGTGGTGTCTGAAGTGGAAGCAACTTACTGGAGTTCTTACTGGAAGCATCCATCACCTGCGGGGTCTGCACTAATCCTGGGTAAACAGTGCCAGAACTGAACAGAAAAGACAACCAGTTGGTGTCTGGAGAATTTGAGAATTGGTAGCTGAGTAGGGGAGAAACCCACACATTTGCTGTCAGAAATGTTATGAGCAGAGCAGTTTGGGTTGGGATCAGGGATGACACAAGGACCATAACTAATCAAATATAACAAAATGGGATCAATCTGTTGGCATATGGAAAGGGCTGTTATTCTTTATGTTTTTTCAGTATTAAAAGAGACTGGAGTTGTCTTCCATGTATAAGAATGATTTTTTAAAATTTCTCTCTCCTTCTGGCCACCCTCTGGAATTACCAAGAGCACACTTTTGAACACATTTAAAAGGACCCTCACCTGGTGGTTCCTCTTGGCATCTGGGTTCCTTGCTGTTCTCTGTGCCAACCGCAGCTGCAATATCCCCCGTGGACTTGAAGGGGGTGGGTGTGGCGCCCATTCTGGACCATCTGTTCTGCATGTCCTCTCTTGAACTTAAGCACACATCACATTAATGTCTCCTAACGTCACTGCAAATATGTATGTGTATATGCTCACGGTGTCACGTGTGAGGGGAAGTATACATCATCTTACTTTGGCCTTTCCTTCAGCTTTTCATTTGAGGAATGATAGTCATAATCGGAATACTGCTGCCGTCTCTCCTCTGGAGAAAATGATCGGTTTGACTCTATTTCTGAGATATCTGGTTTCAAAAATAAGAAAAGACTTCTTATTAAAAATTTTAAGACCTGTACCAGAAATGATACTATTCTCTGGGTAAGGCAACATGGGAAATGGAAAAGAGGCAGGCAGTAACTGTGCTATTAGTCTAACAGTCTTCTCTTGAAGAAAATCTGAGCCTCTAAAGGGAAAGGCTTTAATGAATCAAGAGGAAGCCAAATTCAGAATTTTATGTTCCTCTTTCGTTACACTTTCTTTCAAAGCTGCTACTGAGGAATCAAAATTCAATTACTGGATCATATACGTATACACTCATTTTTAACCACACAGAACAGTGCTTCTCAAACTTTAATGTGCATATGAATCACCTGGGATCTTATTAGAATGTAGATGTTCTGGGGCAGGGCCTGCAATTCTGTGATTCCAGCAAGCTCCTGGATGTTCATGCAGCTGGCGGGCTGAAATCCACACTTGGAATAGCAAGGAAGTAACCTATAAGCACCCAGCATGTTGGGATTATTTCTCATGCTCTGTTTTCCTGCACTGCACTCATAGCAGTAACCAAATGATTAGACTTTTAATATAATGGGAGCTAAACTAAGTCTTAAGATTTTATAAAGTAATTCTTTAAAAAATCAACACGTCTGTCTTCAAACTTGAGAACTTAATATTTTCTAAATTCTTCTGCACGAAGGCAGTACTAGGTAATTAGTTAGGAAGTATCATGCCATTTTTTTTTCATGCCTACTTACTTTTATTGGTAATTTATACATGGTTAAAATGTTACTCCATGTATAATTCATATTCAAGAAATGAATATTGCTTCCTAAGACAGAAGAGGGATACAGATTGCTTATCAATGAATACCACAGTATTCAGCCATTCTGATTGATTCTTTACGATAGTGTCTACCTATTTTAGCTATCTTCCATGACCCTCTCTTTGTTGGAAATATTCATATGAACTTTTTAAAAATCTACAAGAAAGTTCAAGAATGAGCAATTTACAAATGGATGTGGTTAGGTCTTTGAACCACTTATACATACATTTTTTCTAATAGGTTTTGTTTTCAGCGGCCTCAATCAGAGTCCACTGAGGAGTTCATGAGTGTACCCAAATGTCATACTGGAAAGCTAATTTCAACAGACACTTTAACAAGAAAATAACCACCACTTACTGGAATTAAAGTTTAAAAGAGAAGCTTTTGTTGGAAATTTAGCTTCCAGCTAGATGGCTATGCTAAACTGCGTGGAGAATGCAAAAGCAACAGCCTTCTTTGCTTCCAGCTAAGCTCAAAGCCTCCCCCTTCTTTACCTTCTATTTCTGAGTCGCTGTCATCTAATGATGGGATGTTGATGAGCGTTTGCTTGCTGTCTCTCAACACCACTAGCTGGAGTTTTCCTCTTGACTTTTCTATCAGTTTTCGAGCGTCCGTTAAAGACATGTTCTCAGTTACAGTTCCATTTATCTGTGTTCATGAGTAACGGTCATGTTACACGCAATACAACTACTCACAGTGAAATAGAAAGTTTGTATTTTCCCCTTCTAAGTGTAAAGGCTTTTGCTCAACTACTCAGATATGGGCTTTAGGATGACTGACTAAATAAAAATGAATTATCCTTCAAATTAAATATAACCCTGCACGCTGGATCCCAAATAACAGGCATGAGAGAGCTGTGGTATACTTAAGTTACTCTGCTAATTTATTTAACTTCCAAGCTCAAGACGATGGTTTGGTTTACTACTGGAACATGTTTCCCGACTAGAGAGGTTTATAAAACTATTAAACATTCAGCATTCATATACTACCAACTCTCCCCCTCATCTTTCCTTAGTTAGGGAATAGGAGCTTAAACTTTAAACAGGGAAGAAGAAGGTATTCATTGAGTTTTTTTTTTTTTAACTGAAATTACACTATTACAAATCTCCATGTCTGGTTTCTGTGATAAAAATCTCACCCTGCTGGCCCCTCCCAGCTTTTGTCTTACTACTGACTCCCATCTCAACAAAGCTTCACCATGTCGGCACTCAGATGTGAAATTTGGACTAGAAAGCCAAACAGGAATTCAGTTGTTCTCTATCCTGGTACTCCCACCTTGAGAATTATGTCTCCTTCATGCAGGTTGCCATCCTTAGTTGCCAGACCAGTTCTGGTCATTTCCTTTATGAAGATCTGACTCCCAAGCCGAAGACCGTACTCTAGGGGACAAACCATACACATATTTCATCCACTTGTGCAGAACACTTAGTCTGGTTTTTAGGTGAATTTAAAAATATTTATGAAAGATTAATTTTGCCTTTGGGACACTCTGTAGGACAACTAGCCTGGACTCATTGAAAAAGTCAGTGTCATAAAAAACAAGAGACAGAGAGGGACTGTTCTAGATTAGAAAAGATATAAAAACCAAATGTGATGCATGAACCTTCACTAGAACTTGATCCAGTATGGGACAGAGGTGGGGGTGGGGTAGATTACATTTTTTTTAAAGATTTTATTTATTTGACAGAGAGAGACACAGCGGTAGAGGGAACACAAGCAGGGGGAGTGGGAGAGGGAGAAGCAGGCTCCCCATGGAGCAGGGAGCCCGATGCGGGGCTCAATCCCAGGACCCTGGGATCATGACCTGAGCTGAAGGCAGATGCTTAACGACTGAACCACCCAGGCGCCCCTAGATTACATTATTTTGAAGCAAGTTCAAAATGAACCATACTACAGTATATTAAAAGGGGTATTAATGTTAATTTTCTTAAGAACCGGTAATGGCATTACAATTATATAGGAGAATGTTCTTATCCTCTGGAGATACCTGCTGAAATATTTAGGGGTAAAGGGCCACCCTTGCAACTTACTTTCAAGCAGTTCCAAAAAACCACTGAGAGATAGAAGTAGTGTGAGAAAGGAAGAGAGGAGGAAGGGGGAAAAAGGAGAAAGAAGACAAATGTGGCAAAATGTTAACAAATGGAAAAACTAGGTGAAGGCTGTATGAATATCTGCTCTAAAATTAACACTACACTTAACATTAAACTGGGAACAAAAAAACCAATTCAGTACATCTCAGTAAACATGTTCTGACAACCCTGTTGTCTATACAGGAAGACACTGCCAGTAGTATTCCCTTCATGTGTAACGACTGAGACATGTGGGGTTTGGCACTGAAAAAATAAAAGAAAAGGGTCAGTAAGCTAGGCAAAGCAATAAAGTATTTAACTAAAACCAGCATATTCTGGGGGTTTATGAACTTCGAATTACTCTCAAAAGAAAACACATTGTATTTTACTAAGTATGCATATTTAAAAGTATTTTAAATACTATTCAGACTCTTCTGATTTTACTTATGAAACTTGTAAAAATATCTAAAAGGATAAATTTTGGTTATTTTAGGAAGCTACCACAACCTAGCAGGTTTTAAAAGAGGCACGTTCAAATTTTATTATTATTGTTCTGGGCTCAAAATCTTGTAATTCCAAAACAAAGTAACTTTCTACCATTTAGAAAAGTTATGAAGTAGATTTAAAGATACATTTTTTATTCAAGTATAATTAACATACAATGTTATATTAGTTTCAGGTATATAGTATTATGATAAAACTATTTTTTTGAAAGATTTTTATTTATTTGAGGGCTAGAGAGAGAACGAGCACAAGCAGGGGAGGCAGAGGGAAAAGCAGGCTCCCCGCTGGGCAGGGAGCCTGATGTGGGGCTCAATCGCAGGATCCTTAGATCATGACCTAAGCTGAAGGCAGACACTTAACTGACTGAGCCACCCAGGCGCCCCAATGATACAACAATTTAAAGATTCTATTTTTATTAATTTATTTGAGAGAGAGAGTGAGCAGGAGGGAGAGGGAGAGAGAATCTGAAGGAGACTGCGCTGAGCACAGAGCCCAACCCAGGCCTCAATCCCATGACTGCGAAATCATGACCTAAGCCGAAACCAAGAGTTGGAAGGAAGCTCAACCTACTGAGCCACCCAGGTGCCCCTGATTCAACAATTTTATACATGACTCAGTGCTCATCACCATAAGTGATCCCCTTCATCTATTTCACCCATTCCCTCACCCACCTCCCCTCTGGAGACCACCAGTTTGTTCTCTGAAATAAATTTCAAGTGCTTTACAGTAAGCATCAGATCTTACCGCAACGATTAAAAGTGTTGAGGTCCACCCCCACCCTTTAGGAAGCTGACAAGAAAGAATAAGGAAGGGTAAGACCGCATCTTCTTCATGGATGACAATTCCTTACTAGTTAAACAGCCTCACAGCCCAGAACAGAAGGCTGAGACAGCTTGAGTGATGACTTCTTTCTCATGTATCAACAATCCCTCTATCCTCTTAAAAGCTGCAGTCTTAGGCACCTGGGTGGCTCAGTCGTTAAGTGTCTGCCTTCGGCTCAGGTCATGATCCCAGGGTCCTGGGATCGAGTCCCACATTGGGCTCCCTGCTCGGCAGGAAGCCTGCTTCTCCCTCTCCCTCTCCCACTCCCCCTGCTTGTGTTCCCTCTCTCGCTGTGTCTCTTCTCGGTCAAATAAATAAATAAAATCTTTAAAAAAAAAAAAAAAGCTGCAGTCTTACTGTACAGTTGCAGATAGGTTATTTTGGTGTATTTGGGGCATCTCTTAAATGGAGAAAAAATATAGGTCTTGCGTAGGCTAGATTTCTTTAAAGATTAATTTTTGTGCACCCGTAGCCTGTGATAGCTAAATTATTGTGAATCCTAGCAAACGGTGGCAAAATATCTTTAACAAAAAAAAATGGACCTTTTTTTCCCCCAATGAATTCCAAGTTTAAATAACAAAATGACCCAGGAGGAGTAAAATGCTATCGCAGCAAAGGCACATAAGCCCCTTTTATCCTTGGTAGTATTCCTAAGACCAGGCATGACTTGGGCTCTCTCTTACGACAGACAAGATCTTTTCAAATTCTGGGTTACAGCTCCTTAGTGAGTCTTGAAATCAATTTAGTTAGTTACGAACAGGATTTTAAAAATTTAATGGAACGGAACCTCTCAGAATGCATCACAGAGAATAAGTACTGTTCCATGAAAGGCTTGTTCAAGTTTTTGATACAGAGGTGCATCCATGATTGTGTGCAAGATGTGGGTCTTCTGTGGTGGAAGGAGAGGAGGAGGGAAAGAAGGGAAAAGGGGAGGAGGCGAGGAAGAGAAGGGGAGGAGGAAAAGTTTGAAAAGCATTGCCTTGGGTAACTCAAAAACCTGGGGTGCAAGTCCTGTAGAATGTGCATCAGGCCTCTCTGAAGGAGGTCTCATGCCAAGTCATTCCCAAAACTTCTCTACAGTCCCCCTTTCAGTCTGGGAGCAGAGAGCTTGCTACTGTACAGTTTTTGGGAGCTGATGAATTAGTATGTCATTATCAATGGTTATGAAGATTCTACAGAATCCTTAAACCTCCTAAGACGCATATTACTCACAGATAGTGCAATCTCCGTTTCTCCTTTGTTTCTGGGACTGGCCTCTGCTCACCCTGTTACTCGCAACCCTGTGTTATTCTTCAGCTATTGCAATGGACACCTAGTTCTATAACTTGACTTTGTGTTCCACTAGAAGTAAAAACAAAACAAACCCTTTCCTCAGGCCATTTGAAATACAAATGCCCAACCTAAAGGGCAAGAAGTTCCCTTTGCCTTCTGGAGTGCTCTTCATCTCTTTTCCTCTTGGAAGGAGAATTAGAGAACAAAAGGAGAGAAAAGATACGTTGCAAGTAATTTAAAAAGTCAGAACCAAGAAGTGATGCAAGGAGTATCTCTGCATGGCTCTAAAGCCCTGTTCATTCACCTGCTTGTTTCTGTATCTACTTCCAGGAGATGGAGTTCGACTTCTGGCTCCACCACGTACTCACTGACTTCAAGATGTGGGCAAGTCACTTCCCTTCTCCGAGTTTCAGATTGTCACCTAAACTACAGGTACTGCTGGCTTCTCTAGCTGCTACACAGGGCTTTAGTGATTTTTGGATGAAAGGAAGGGTGTGCAAGTGCTCCAAGGAATGCAGTGTGGGACAGGCAGCCTGGGAGAGGGCCCAGCTCATCTGTGGGCCCAAACCTCTCTGCCCCATGGTCCTCCCCACTGTACAACAGGAAGGAAGTCTTCTACCTACCACATAGGCTTCTGGTGAGGAGTAAGAGAGTATTTATTCAGCACAGGCCTGACACAGAGCAAAAACTCAAGAGCAGCTAGAGTCCTATCCACTCCCGTGGTTTTACCATTTAGCTACACCAGGCTCCCCAGGACAGCTTGCTAACACACAGACTCCAGGGGCTCTCCGCAGGGTTTCTCATTCCATGGGGCTGAGCTGGGGCCTGAGAATCTGCATTCACGGCAAGGTAGAGAACCCCTGGCCTAGGAGTTTAAAGCCACCTTTCTGCGGTCTGGCTCTGCCAGTAGTGACAGCTTTGCGCAAGTTAATGAACTTTTCTGTGCCTCACTTTCCTTGTCTATGTAACGAAGATATAAGAAACTCCCCCATGCTGGTCATGAGGAAGAAATGGGCCAATCAGTGCTTGGCACACCGTAAGTGCCACGTAAGAAGTTAGCCGTTGTAACAGTGCTCTTGTCGTCGAGCATGCCCACCTTCATTCGCTTTGCTTTTCATCAGAAGGACCCCAATGGGCCTGTCCGAGTCGGGGGTTTCTGCGTGGTCCGGCCGCTGCCTCAGCTCAGGGCTGGGGCTGCGCGAGTGCAGGTGCTCGCGGCTGCGGCTCCGGGGCGCCGGGTAGCGGGCATCGGGCTGGGCCCTGCGGCCGTACTCCGCCTCTGGGCTGTAGGTGCGGTCGTAGGCGCCGTCATAGCCCCGGTCGTAGGCCTGGTCATACTGGTCATAGGCCCGGTCAGTGCTCCGGCCGCGGCTGCGCTCTCGGGCCCGCCCGCGGCCGTCGGCGTCCAGGCCCCGCTCCAGGCTCCGGCCGCGGCTGCGCTCTCGGGCCCGCCAGCCGTCGTCGGCGTCCAAACCGCGCTCCAGGCTCCGGCCGCGGCTGCGCTCGCGCTCCCGGCTCCGCGCCCGCTCGTGGGGACGCCCCCTCTCCGGGCTGTCCGCCCAGCTGCGGCTGCGCGCCCCGTGACTGCCGCGCCCGCTCCTCTCGCTGTACCCGCTGCGGGCACTTCTGCCGTCGAACTCGTCCGTCACCTCAAAAGCACGGTCATCCTCATCAGCGGGTGGGCTGCCCTGGGGTGGGGCCAGCTGGACCTTCCGCGGCCTCTTGACCACCTGTCCCCCAAACACAGTGGGAATGCAGGACAATGACAATTAAATAGAAAAAAAGCGGTGGTTAAGAGCCCAGCCCTGATTCTCTTTTCAGTAAATCTCTGTCCCCCTGGACTCACTAAGCCTCCGGCTCCTCGGGTAAAAAAAATACCGCACAGGGTTGAGTATAAGGCAATGAGTATAACTCTGAACACAGTGCCTCGGAAAATCTCCTTCTACTCAGAGTGTGAATAGCATCAAGGAACTTTAAATCACTATGTTATAAAAATCCAGAAATTGAGACATTCTAGATACAACTGCCTAGATTCATCCAAAAGTCAATGTCCTTAAGTGGGGGGTCTGGGGGTGGCTGTGCGCATGGGAAGGCAAGGAGAAAGAAGGACACTTTAGGGGCGCCTGGGTGGCTCAGTCGTTAAGCATCTGCCTTCGGCTCAGGTCATGATCCCAGGGTCCTGGGATCGAGTCCCACATCGGGCTCCCTGCTCGGCGGGAAGCCTGCTTCTCCCTCTCTCACTCCCCCTGCTTGTGTTCCCTCTCTCGCTGTGCCTCTCTCTGTCAAACAAATAAATAAAAGTCTTTAATAAAAAAAAAGAAAAAAAAAAAAGAAAGAAGGACACTTTAGATTAAAAAGGCACTAAAGAGATAAGGACCCAGTGCAGTGATTGAGCTCTGATTGGATCCTGGATAGGGAAGAAAAGTCTTTTATCAAACATGTCTTGGGATTTTGGACTGGATATTAGATGATACTTTAACGTCACTATTAATTTCCTTAGATAGGATGATAGTGTTATAGTTATGTAGAAGAATGTCCTTATTTAGGAGATATATGCTGAAGTAAGTAGGACTGACACTGTCCTCTCTGCAACCTTCTTTCAAATGGTTCACTAAAAATATGTATACATAGAAAAATGAAGTGAAGATGGTAGAATATTAACACTATACAAGATACATTGTTTATTACACTAATCTTTGAACTTTTCTTTTTGTTTGAAAATTTCATAATATACAGTTGAAAAAAAAAATACCACATACCCGGTACATCCCTCTAGCACTGCCTTTAAACATACTGTATTCCAATTTTCATTGCATGTGTCCATTTGCCCGGCTGGAGTAAGCACTCCCTGCTCCAGGCTCAGGTAGCATCTGGCTCATAGCTGATTCTCAACCAGTGTTTGCTGAATGATTGAGTGAGCAAATAAATGAATGAATGTTACAGACTGCCAATATCTCCTAAGACAGTCTAGTTCACTGAGACATGACAGATCTTGTTTGGGCCTTTACAAATGGGTTTTTGAGCTGAAATTTATTTTCTATATTAATGCTGTTTTACAAGTGTTCTCAATCTAGTTAATTCTCTGATTGTCTAGCCTGGTTCCTGAGATAAGAGAGTCATTGAAAGTTAGGAGAAGGATGAGGAAAAGGCAGGGAGAAATTACTTACATCTTTATATCATTCATAACGTCACCCCAAAGTAGAGGAAATAAGAAATTAGCAGCCCCTAAATTATATAATTCTGTCAAGTGCTTAAAAGCAAGTGGTAATTTTCTTCTGAGCATAAAAACAAGATGCTGTTGAGGCAAGCTGAAAGCAAACCCAGAGCTTACAATGGCAGCGATCTTCCCACTTTTTCTCAGCTGCTGAACAGCAAATGAATGAAGCACATCCTCCATGGGGGTACCATTAACCATGACCACCCTGTCGTTTTCTCTGCAAACAAAAAATAAAAACAAGATGTGAAAAACTCCCATCTATTCACTGTAAACTGTTTATTTAGGAATACACAGAAGAAGCAAATTGACCCCAAATGCTTCAAAGACTCAGAGTCATGACTCCTGAGTCTAATCAGTCAACTCACTTAAGCCCTTCTTAGGAAGGAACCCATGAAAGGCTCAGCCCACTTTTGACATTGTCTACTGGAAACCAGCCAGGGATGACCCATAGGTTCCTCCAGGAGGCACTGAGCAGTGGCAAGATCTAGGCACAAAAGGAACTTCTGCATCAGGCCCTCCCTGTCCACGCAAGGTGCACGGTGGGCTTCAGGAAGTCTATAAATAGCCCCCAAAGCAGGTTGATACCCACCTGTGTTTTTAAGGGGAGGGGAAGAGATCAGGAGTTTGCCTCAGATTATTAAAGAAATTTTGAGGTCATTAAAACCTTACTTATCTCATCCCAAATATTATTTTTTAATTCTACACTGCTCTCTGTATGAAAGACTGCTGACTTAGAAATGACCATACAGACATGGAATGCCAACAGAACCTAAACTTTCAAGCTCTCTGGCCAAGGCAGTCATAAAATTAATTTTAGATTCTGCCCTGAGAAATTATCCCAAGGGAACTCAGATATGCATCTTTTAAAATGGCATAATCTCCTCAGACCAGAAGGGTAGAAATTGGAAAATCTGTGTTTTCATGTACTAAATTTTCCCAATTTCCACATTCTTCTTACAAATCAGATCATCATTAAGCCAAAGTATCCTCATTAAATTCTGAATGAATATAAGGTAAAATAAAGTGTTGGGGATAAGGGGAAAACATGCTGATTTTGTACTTCACATCAGAAATTAATGATAGCTATGATAGTTATAACTATTTCCCTGTGGAAATGACTGCTCCCCTCCCTCCAAAGTTTGGGTATTTCCAAAGGTTTGGGGATTGTTAAAACATGGTGTGTTACGGTCTCAATTCTTGCTTGAAAACTTTTTTTTTAAATGATTTTTTTTAATTTAAATTCAATTAATTAACATATAGTGTATTATTAGTTTCAGAGGTAGAGAGTTCAGTGATTCATCACTCTTATATAACACCCAGTGCTTATTACATCATGTGCCCTCCTTAATGTTCATCACCCAGTTACCCCATCCTCCCACCCCACTCCCCTAAAACTTTTCAGTTTATGTAAAAGCTCTTTTTTTTTAAGTGCAAACCCCCCACCCCCCAAGCACCCTGTCTAGAACCAACCAGTGGGGCGGGCAGGGACTGGGGCTGGGACACAAGGACACTCACTGAAGCAGCCCATCAGCGGGCCCACCCGGGAGCACATCAGAAATGACAATTGACGTTTCTCCATTTTCAAAGTGGGGGTTGTCTCTGCCTCCAGACACTGCAATTCCAAATCCTCTTTTGGAATCCTGTTCATTGGAGTTAAGAGAAAAATTAAAAAATAAAAATCCTTCCATAAGTGGCTTTCAGGATTTATTACAAGCACTCAATAAAATAAAGGTCAAACCAATAACCAGAGACAGCTCAGGAACAGAGGGCTTCCAGAAACAAATGAGAAACAAAATAAAGCTACCATGGTTAGCTGACAGGTTTATACAGGGAAATTCCTTATCTAAAAGAAACAGTCTTGTGAAAAGCCATAAAAGACTGATAGCATAGACTGGAGGTCTCAGTAGAAGCTGGCAGGGGTTGGGAAATGACATCTTCTGTCCAAACAGGGATGTGCTATTCAAACGCCAGTCACACCTGTTCTCATATCCTGGCCTGGGCTGCAACAGCTTCAGTCACAACTGCTTCTGCGCTAAAACCCTATTTGTAAAGTATACCTTTAACGTCCAAGTTAGGTGAACTGGTGGTTTCATTTTAACATAGGGTGCCCAAAAAATAAATAAATAAATAAATAAATGGACTTTAAAGATAAAATAAAATCTGAAGATAAACATACTTTTAAGACCTTATGAGAAATCAAAGCATTAAACTCTTTCCTGCATACATATAAGACAGAAAATACAGATTAATTACATCACGATTGGTCTAGAAATGTAAAACAGTGAACCCAGATAATACATAACCCTAATTCATTTCAGTATTTAAAAAAGCTAAGCTCCCGGGGCACCTGGCTGGCTCAGTTGGTGGAGCATGTGAATCTTGATCTCGGGGTTGTGAGTTCGAGCCCCATGTTGGGTACAGGGATTATTTAAAAATAAAACCTTTAATAAAGCTAAGCTCCCAAGGTTTCATCCAGATGATATGGCTATATGTGATTATAACTATAGATACGTACTCAGAGAATAAAAGGAAGTCCATGTTTCCCCCCCTCCCCCCACCTCCATGGAAGACTTCCCACATGGGACCCACTGTGCCAACTGGAGACCAACAGTTAGCAACACCAAACAGGCTAGCCGATTGTCCCTTAATTACATGGCTTTGGATGGGGCAGCACTATCACCTAGGTGGCTGCTTTATGCAGAGGTAGCTCCATCCTCTGTACTAGACCTAAAATGTCTCTCACCTTTGCCACTCAAGGGGCATGTGAAATGCTGGAGGCAGGGTGTGGAGAAGAGTCAGAAGAGGACTACAGTTGAAAATTAAGACTCAAGGGGGGAACCACTCACCAGCAGAAATTGTGTTATGTCACTGCTCTAGAAGTTTCGGCACCTAAGCACTGATCTGGGTTTTTTTCTACCGGGATTAATTTAATTCATTTATATAGGAACTAACTTTTCACCGAAGTCAGGGTTTGAAAAGTTCACAGTTCTATGGGTCAAAGGAAAACTCTCTCTGAGGAACTTTAGAATCCAGAGCCTGGAGGGATTCAGAGCAGGGCTAAGATCCCAGCGGAGCCCACAAAAGTCACAGAGATGCTGACCGGGCAGCTGAAGGAATAAGACCTCAGGACTGTTCAGGTCAGCCCAGCTGCACACAGATCACATACAGACTCTCCGTGGCTGTGCCTGTTTCAAGTGGGGCTAACACCTGTCATGCCTACCTCAAACTCCGCTGTCAGAAGAATAAAAAGGAAAAGAACATGTGTTAAGCAACCATTATGTGCTGGACTCCATGTACCAGAAGCTGTTTGTATTACCTCATTTAATCAAGAGGAGCAATACCTTTGAAATAACTTTAAAAATTAAGTGAAATACATTTATATCTGGTACTACTTCTATTTTCAATACCATGGGCAAGAGGGGAAGATTTTTTAAAATCTGATTAACTCAGCACCTCTTAATATAATCATGAGTAGGACAAGGAATACACCCATGTCTCCTGACTGCTAAACCAATGTTTTAAAATTTAGTTTAGACTTCATATGTTACAATTAAAATTATCAAAGCTGGGGTACCTGGGGTGCCTGGGTGGCTCAGATTGTTAAGTGTCTGCCTTCAGCTCAGCTCATGATCCTGGAATCCTGGGATCGAACCCACATCAGGCTCTCTGCTCAGTGCGGAGCCTGCTTCTCCCTCTCCCTCTGCCTCTCCCCCCTGCTCGTGCTTTCTGTCTCTCTCTCAAATGAATAAATAAAATCTTTAAAAAAAAACTGGGGGACCTGGGTGGCTCAGTTGGTTAAGTGTCTGCCGCCGGCTCAGGTGATGATCCTAGGGTCCTGGGATAAAGCCCCACATCAGGCTCCCTGCTCAGTGGGGAGCCTGCTTCTCCCTCTCCCTGCTGCTTGCCCTGCTTGTGTGTGCTCTCTGTCAAATAAATGAATAAAAATCTTTTAAAAAAAGTTATAAAAGTTGTAGAAGTTACCTCAACATCCTTAAACAGTATGAGTTATTTCCATTTCTCCCCTCCTTTTCTCTCTTTTTTCCACAGCCTATTCTGTCTAGAGATAAGTGAATACACTAAATAACCTCTATAATTTTCTATTATACAGACCTTAACCAAAAAATATAAATAACATGCAAATCTTTGATAATGCAGTAATTATTGCAAGCTACAATGCGTCATCCACCTTAAGGGGGAATAACTGTGTTTGGGCAAAAATGAGAAAGACCCATGACCTGTAAATTCAAGGACATAATTGTAGTGTATATGAACTGTACCGCACTCACCTTTTGAAGGGTCACAGTGTACTGTTCCCATATCAGTTCTTCCATGCCTGGAGCCTGTTTTAAAACAGTAAGACCAATTTGATTAAAACCACAAACACTTCAATGCTAGAAATAAAGCTATAAAGGAAAATGTCTCAATATAAAGTCCAGTTCATACATTCTACAAACCAAAAAGAGTTGGTATTTTTAAGGAACATTATATTACCTATTTTCACACACTCCTTCAATCAAATGGCAGTCTTAACAGTACTAGAAAATTAGTGAAATACATAAGATATATAAATATTAAGTGTTGAGCTTTTTTACTATCACCATGCCAAAACAATCATCATAAAATCCCTCAAAAAAGAAATCTAGAGTTTTCTTTTTTTTTTTTTTTTTAAGATTTATTTATTTACTTGAGCGAGAGAGCCAGCATACAGAGGCATGGGAAGAGGCAGAGAGAATCCCAAGCAGACCCTGCTGAGCGCAGAGCCTGAATCGGGGCTCAATCTCATGACCTTGAGATCATGACCTGAGCTGAAACCAAGAGTTGGACGCTTAACGCACTATGCCACCAGGCACCCTGAAATCTAGAGTTTCAAACAGGTATTTTATTCTTTTTTTTTTTTTTTTTAAATCACTGCTCCCTCTCTTCCTGTCAAGGGTGATCTCTAAGGCAAATTTTACACATTTTTATGTCTAAAGGAATCCCTGGCCTTCTCAGAGAGTGCCCAGTTGGGTAACCTCTTCTCCATCAGTACTGCTGGACATGAAAGATGAAAATGCCTGCATAAATCGATGGAGGCTTCAGTTTCTGACAATATTCCAAAATACACGTCTAGAAAGGCCTGAAATTGGTAGCTATCAGTTTAAAAATACTAATAATAATCCATTAAATGCAGGCTGCCTTTGAGGAGAAATCCTTAAAGGCCAGAAATACCAAGAAAGCTCAAAGCCAACGAGATAAACCAGCACTGAAGCAGGCATTTGAACAGGAGGCTGGGAAGAGAGATAAAATGTAGGAACCAAACAGGGTGGAGATTAAATTGGACTGGATGTAGTAGGGGAAAAAATACCATTAGGCTGATGGAGATGGCAGGGACACATGCCTAACTCATCCTCGACTCTGAGCAGAGTGGAAATAACTAAAAATATCTCCCTGGAGCATTCCTATCAAGAGCCCTATACTCACACAAGTTTGGGACTATAGTCCTATCACAGACACAACTGTACCTCCTCAAAGCACTCTCAGAGTGGTTCTGCATGGTACTGCCACATAGGTACACAAGGGCAAATGCAAATTCTCTCCAAGGAACATACCAGAACACAGGTTTCAGAGAATCCCCCAGGTGCATATCTGAGGAACATGAGCTCACAACTGGAATGCACACACACATAACAAGTTATCATGAGTGAGAGTTGAAAGAAACAGAAAACTGCAGAGTCAAACACTATAAATATTGGATATTATCAGTCACAGACTCAGAGAGCTAGGTACAATATGAAGTTTATCGTAAGAAATTAAAAGGGGACAGGGTGTCGCTGGGTGGCTCAGTCGGTTAAGTATCTGCCTTCGGCTCAGGTCATGATCTTGGGGTCCTGGGATTGAGCCCCACTTGGCCTTCCCACTCAGGGAGTCTGCTTCTCTCTCTCTATTAAATAAATAAAATCTTAAAAAAAAATATTTAGACACCTAGATCAATGGAACAGAAGAGAGAACCCAAAAATGTACCCTCAACTCTGTGGTCAACTAATCTTTGACAAAGCAGGAAGGAATGTCCAATGGAAAAAAGACAGTCTCTTCAACAATAGTGTTGGGAAAATTGGACAGTCACATGCAGAAGGAAGAAATTGAACCATTTCCTTACACCATACACAAAAATAGACTCAAAATGACTGAAAGACGTAAATGTGAGACAGGAATCCATCAAAATCCTAGAGGAGAACACAGGAAGCAACCTCTGTGACCTCGGCCACAGCAACTTCTTGCTAGACACATCTCCAAAGGCAAAGGAAACAAGGCCAAAATGAACTATTGGGACTTCATCAAGATAAAAAGCTATTGCACAGCAAAGGAAACTGTCAACAAAACCAAAAGACAACCGACAGAATGGGAGAAGATATTTGCAAATGTCTTATCAGTTAAAGGGCTAGTATCCAAAATCTATAAAGAATTTATCAAACTCAACACTCAAAGAACAAATAATCCAATCAAGAAACGGGCAGAAGACATGAACAGACGTTTTTCCAAAGAAGACATCCAAATGGCCAACAGACACATGAAAAAGTGCTCAACATCACTTGGCATCAGGGAAATACAAATCAAAACCACAATGAGATAACAACCTCACACCAGTCAGAAAACACACCAGGGGAGAAAAACACCTTTAAATACATGGTAATCCCAAGGCAGAAAAAAATGTAAAGACTTGTAAAAGAACAATTAGAGTAACAGCTGACTTTTTTCTTAAGATTTTATTTGAGAGAGAGCGAGCGAGCATGAGCAGGGGGAGGGACAGAGGGAGAAGCAGACTCCCCTGTGAGCAGGGAGCCCGATGCAGGACTCGATCCCTGATCATGACCTGAGCTGAAGGCAGACACTTAACCAACTGAGCCACCCAGGTGCCCCTAAGAGCAGATTTCTAAACAGCAATGATGGAAGCCCAAAATCAATAGAATAATATTTTTAAAAACAATACATGTTAATTTAAAGGGCAGAAAAGACATTTTTTAAAAAATAAAAATTGGGAGAGATTACTACCCTAGACCAGCAATAAAACAATTTCCAAAGGATATTTCAGAAAAAAGGAAAATAATACCAGAAGTAAGGCCCAAGATGCAAGAAGGAATATGAGTAAACCTGAACTGGCTATATTCAGCTGTAATAATAATGTGTAATTTTGTAGGGTTAAACAAGTAGGAACCAAAGCACTGGGCAACATTGCACGTAAATCCAGAAGACTTTAACATAATTAGATTATTCTAAATATTTTATTCAGGAGCAGAATTAAACTGATTAATTCTGAACTTCACAGAGTTAAATCTACTTAAGTTTTCTGGGGTATCCACTATAGGAATACTTACAGTAAGTACGTAACTTCCAACATAGCAGAGGGAAAAATAAAACAAAAAACCAAAGTCAATCCAAAAAAGGCAAAAGGAGAAATTCAGAAAAAACAGCACAAATATAAAACATAAACTAGAATATAGAAGAATACAGAAAAGTAATCACAATAAATATAGGCAGACTGTCAGGATGGATTAAAAACAAGAAGGTGCAGCTGTTTATTTTTACTTTTTTAGAGAGAGAGTATGAGTGAACAGGTGGGAGGACGCAGAGGGCAAGTGAGAGAGAGAACCATAAGCAGGCCCCATGCCCAATGTGGAACCCAAGGCAGGCTCAATCTCATGACCCTGATATCATGACCTAACCTGAAATCAAGAGTCAGATGCTTAACCGACTGAGCCACCCAGGTACCCCCAGCTATGTTTTTTAATAGGAAACTTCTAAAACATAAGGACACAAAGAAATATAATTATATAAATAAAAGGCCTTACTAATACACAAAATAATTTAAGAAAAACTAGCAGTTTAAAAAAAAAATACAGGGGCACCTGGGTGGCTCAGTCGTTAAGCGTCTGCCTTCAGCTCAGGTCATGATGCCAGGGTCCTGGGATTGAGCCCCGCATCCGGCTCCCTGCTCCGCGGGGAGCCTGCTTCTCCCTCTCCCACTTGTGTTCCCTCTCTCACTGTGTATCTCTCTGTCAAATAAAATCTTTAACAAAAATAAAATTTTTTCAAATAAAATTTGCCATTCCTGCACTGATACTAGTAGGAGAGAGAGAAAAGAATTAAAAAAATGTCCAGATGATGTGCTTCTTTTTCCCCTGGTTAACAAACTCTGACTTGGGGAAAACACAACTTAATATAAAAGACAATTCTATCAACTGATCTGTTGGAGCCGATCATTTGTTCCCTTTGGCAAAGGGGGTTTAGAAAAAAGCAATTTTGTTTTGTACAGAAGGTAAACCAGTCTACTCTTGAGTAGCTGTAACTGATGACTCAGAGTGAGAGGAAGTCATAATCCTTTAGCTCACTCTCCTGCTATCTACTCACTTTTAGGACATTTCCATGGCTAATACCATCTGGCTCCAAGAGATCAGAATTCTTAGATTAAAAACTAAAATAAGGGCGCCTGGGTGGCTCAGTCATTAAGCATCTACCTTCCGCTCAGGTCATGATCCCGGGGTCCTGGGATCAAGTCCCGCATCGGGCTCCCTGCTCAGCGGGAAGCCTGTTTCTCCCTTTCCCACTCCCCCTGCTTGTGTTCCCTCTCTCGCTATCTCTCTGTCAAATAAATAAATAAAATCTTTTAAAAAAATAAAAAAAATAAACTAAAATAAAAAACCACCTCTAGGGTTAAAGAGAAAGTACAAATCGTCTGAGGAACGGGCAAGAACTAGCACCTCTTCTACAGCACACCTGGGACCAGGTGCTATGGGACGGGGGTGGGGTGGGTGGGATCAGCATCCCACAGGGGTGACGTTTAGGCTAAATGAAGGCACATCAACACAATGAAACATGTAAACATTCAAAAAGATCATTCTCTAAATTATGTAAACCTCCCCAGTTATTTAAGTTTGTTCATCATGACAACTGTCGATTGGAAGAAAAGGAAAGTGGATTTTCAGGCGCCTGGGTGGCTCAGTTGGTTAAGCGACTGCCTTAGGCTCAGGTCATGATCCTGGAGTCCCGGGATCGAGTCCCACATCGGGCTCCCTGCTCGCCAGGGAGTCTGCTTCTCCCTCTGACCTTCTTCCCGCTCATGCTCTCTGTCTCTCATTCTCTCTGTCTCTCAAATAAATAAATAAAATCTTTAAAAAAAAAAAAAAGTGGATTTTCAGATAAGAATTTTATATCTCGCTCCCTCCCTTTTGTCCCTTACCTCTTAGTACAGTGTTGGTGCACAGAGGCATGCAGACAGGTGTCCCTCTCAATAAACCAAGAAGTGGATACACTGTCCATTCATCAGTTGTTAATATGATTAAGGCACAGATTTCTACTAGCAAGTTTTCCTAAAGGAAATTTTCTTTTTTTTAAGATTTTATTTATCAAAGACAGCAAGAGCAAAAGCGAGAGCACGAGCAGGGTGAAGGGCAGAGGGAGAAGCAGACTCCCCGCTGAGCAGGGAGCCTGATGTGGGGCTCGATCCCGGGACATTGGGATCATGACCTGAGTCGAAGGGAGACGCTTAACCAACTGAGCCACCAGGCACCTCCCTAAAGGAAATTTTCTATTACAGTTGGTGGCCCCCTCCTTCTGGGACAGCACCCCTGAGGTGGTTAGGGCTGGGAACTCAAGTGCCTATGTGATCTGGTGTTCTGGGAGTGCTTCATCGCCGGCCGGTCCCTGGAACACTGCAGCCTATGTCTAATGTGTGCCAGTGTAACACAAGTTCTCCAAGGTTTTAATAAAGTTTTCTATTTTTTAAAAAAGAAAGTTTTATTCAAAGGAAACAGGAAGCAGAAACCTAGTTGATCAGAATTGATCATCTCCTTCCATTTCCACAGAACACCTCCTAACTCCTTGGCACCTTCAGGTTTCAACGTGGCCTTAACCAGTCACCTACCAACTAGAAATGAACTTTACTAGCATGTATGCTCCCCAAATTCATCTTCTCAGCGCTTGACACTATCTTAAAGTTGGCAAATTTCAACCAACTGAATTAATCTGTAAGTTGGGGTAAAATAAATACAGATGCCAACTCTTCTTTGAATATAGCAATATCCCTACACATCAAGAAAAAAACGTCATAAAGCACCCTCTCCAAAATATTTATCTAAAAATCATCAGGAAAGAACTAACCAATACCATGACAGTCACCCCTAGAATTGGGCAATGCTATGGGGTGGGAGGGAGCATAATGTCCAAAGAGGGAGTGATTATTTGGGTTAAATGAATCAACACAATGAGATATACAGGCACTGAAAATAATTGTTTAACTTCCATCATTTTTTTTTAACTTTCTTTATTATTATTACTATGTTTTCAATTAAAGAGGGAAAAAGCAGGACACCTGGGTGGCTCACATGGTTAAGTGTCTGCCTTCGGCTGGGTCATGATCTCAGGGTCCTGGGATCGAGTCCCGCACCAGGCTCCTTGCTCAGCAGGGAGCC